>NC_082603.1:4903553-5211072 GCF_030936135.1 Gavia stellata | reverse complement strand
CATCTATACAGTCTTGCTACTGGACCCACGGAGACCTTAAGCCCAGTTGCCAACACTGGTGTGGCTGTGGGACCTGCGTGAGGCTCTCCAGGGAGCGGCAGAGCCCTCTCTTGATGTGCCTCTCCAAAACACCCATGTCGGCAGGAGGGTGGGGGTGGGATGGGCTTCTCCTTTGGCTCAGAGGACTCCTACAGATGGCAGAAGGATGCTGAGCAGCCCTATGGCCGAGACCAGAGCTGGACGCAACATGGTCACTGCCATTGCCAGGCTGCCCCGGTCTGCTGCGACAGGGCGCGTGGATGAGGTCCGCTCCGGCCACCACCGCCGTGGAGACATAGGGGATCCGGCCTCGTGCCGGCTGCCGGCGTGCAGGGTGTCACATCATCAGCACGCAGTTGTGCATTTGCTGTTTTACAAACCTTGGCTGGGTCGTTAACAGAGGAAGGAAATAAAAAAGCAAGGGCTCCGAATGGATCCCAGAGGGATTCCCTGTAGCAATTAGCTTTATACTTGAAAACATATTTCCAATCTTTACTGCCTGCTCTCTGTATTTGAAATAATTTTCTACCTAATAAACCTTAGTAGCCCCCAAACATAATTTTAGCGATGCATTAATTAACGCCAAGGCGACCCGATGGTTCAAAAGCTGAGCAAAATCCAATGCATGTATTAGGCAGCGAGGCAGTATTTCTGAGATGCTTACCGGGGCAGCGGATGCAAATGCTTTATATAGGACATTACCTAAGGCCTGGCTGGCCGGAGCGGAGGGCAGTCTGTGTTCTTGGTGGCTGACGGGCGCCTTCTGTATTGGATAACCACACTGGAATTTGAGATGTACCTCTTTCTTTTGCAGAGCTCTTGCTGTGTTTCAGTCCTTCATAAAGAATATTTTTGGGTATCTGTTAGGCTTAGGAAGGTCTCTAAACCTGAAAAAAACCCACTTAACATTCCTGGTGCCTTGCGGCAGGGAGTTTCAGGGGTTAGACGTGTGCAATATATCCGTTGAGCTGTTGTGCAATCACCCGCCTTCCCTTTGCTTTGATTTACGTCCCTGTGGGTGCATTAACCAGCAGGGCTAGCTGAAAATCCCTGGTGACTCCTTACCCGCAGCTCCCTTGGCAGTAATTCACACTGGAGGGAAGCGCAAGCCTTGAGGTGCCCGGTTGCTTCTGGGGGTGCAAGCCATTCGGTCAGAGCCTGTGAAGGCTCCTGGGCTGCGGAAGGCATCAGGCAGAGGGGGAATATGGACTCACTGCGCCGTGCAGAGCTGATGCATGTAGAGCTGGGCTCCCCCGAGCCCAGTTAACCCAGTCCCAGGTCCCTCTGGGACCCGCTCCCCTCCAGCTTCTGCAAGAGCGTGGGCAAGGATTGGGGGGAGCAGTGCCAAGGAGGTTGGATCTGCTCCCCGTGCAGCTTTACCCAGGCAGGTCTGGAGCCCGCTGTGGACTGGTGGAGATTGATGCACTGGTGTGATGCCTTCATCAGGTCTCAGCTGGCCACCTGGGAAACGGCCGTCTAGTAGCTGGCAGTGGCTATGAGGGTGGGGACTCTGCTGGTTGCCTCCATCGTAGAGGCCATGGTGGAGGCAACCAGAGCACCCATCCAGTGCCGCCCGGTCTCTGTGTGCGAGGTAAGCTTGTAATCTACTTAACAAAAGATGGGAGGTAGCATTACAGGCTGCTGCCGCTCTCTGGGTTTTCAGCTATCACGGGCTCATCCTGCTTTATCTGTTGCTTGTGAAATATCCCATGTAAAGCTACACAAAGCTGCAAAGCTACTGTAATCCTTCCTAAAGCCACCCTGCCCCTCTGTGCGAATATTGTATTAGATGATATGCTTATTAAACTCACTCAACAGAAGTTTTATTTCCAGTGGGTGGTGATGGTCTTGAAATGCCATTAAGGTGATAATTACATCACGTTGTCCTTGATCCAGATTTCAGGTGGTAATTGTTCATACCTGCTGCCAGCCATTTAAGCAATAGTAGATGTAAGGGAAGGGTTGTGCATAGTGGGTGGTGTGATCCCAGCTGGGTAACGTGCTGGGCGTGGGAGACCTGTGCTGGTTCCGTGGGGAAGTTTTGCCACTGCTCTTTGCTGTTGCGCTAGTCCTGGTCAGAGCACTGTTCCCAGGCCACCCCAGAGCTCCTCCAGCTTCTCCACTAGGATGGTCTGAAAAAAGGGGAGAATCATAGAATGGTTTGGGTTGGAAGGGACCTTAAAGATCATCTAGTTCCAACCCCCCTGCCATGGGCAGGGACACCTTCCACTAGACCAGGTTGCTCAAAGCCCCGTCCAACCTGGCCTTGAACACTTCCAGGGTTGCAGCAACCTGGAGAAGGCACAGGGTTGTGTGGAGGTGGGACCTGGGACACATCTCTGGCACCTGTTCTCTGGTGGAGGACCCTCCTGGCCACATATGAATCAGTGCCTCTGTCTGGGGCTGGATGATGGGTGGGAGGTTCCCTGTCCTGCCCTTGGACATCTGGGTTGTCCCCATGCCTTGGAGATTGAGATGGTGCCATTTAACACCTTCATAAAGTGCCTTGAGTTCTGCTGGCAAACTGAGTGATGAACTTCGTGAAACTTCATGCTCAGAGGAGAAGAACGGGAAGGGAAGTCTTTGAAATGAGACTGCTATGGCTCATTCTTCATATCCATGGTGTTGTTGGATCTGGGTCCCTCGGGTTTGCCCGATCTACGAAAAGCAGCTCGTTGGCCAAACTCCTGTGCTGGAGGTAAGGAACAGAACCATGAATGTCACTTGGCTCCTGGCTCCTCCACTTAAATGGAAGGCTAAATTAACTTCAGTTATTTCTATGAAGATTATATGTTATATGGACCTCACTCCTATAAATTCCACTTAAATCTTTGGGGGGAAAAAAGTTGCAATTTTAAATTTAGCAAAATTGCGATAGGTGGTTATTCTTTGAGTCAAGTGAACTCTATTTATCCTCCAGTCAGATGTAAACCCACTGCCTGTCACTCATCCCACCCCACTCTGCCACAGCCCTGCTGAGATGATCTGTTTATCTGTAAGCCCCGTGAGCCTAGAACGTATTGCTTCCTGGGTTATAATTGGATTTAGCAGAGATTAAAGCTTCCACTCACTTTGTTGGTATCGAGTAAGAGCAGAGCACAACCTGACATCCAGGTCCAACAGGATTTGTAAGGCTACAGACTCTGAAGACTTGTTGAGGTGTCTCCCTGGCATTGGTGCTTTACTTCCAGTGAAGAAATCAGTTCAGATTTTGCATGAAATGGGATTGCTCTGAGTGACTTTGGTTGCGAGCCCCAGTCAGAGTAGGAGGCATCCTTCTTCTGCTTTGGCCTCAGTGAGATACCAGGGAGTCTGCCAGGCTGCTGCATAGCTTGGAGAGGGATCCCACCTCTCCTGAACACATGTAGAGGGGAGGAAGCTGTGTGGCAGCACCTGGTGCTACGCAAATAAGATTGGGACTCTTGAATTTTAAGAAGGAACCCCAGGAGGACATGGCAACCCAACCTGGCTGTACCCCTCCTTTCAAAGACGGGATTTTAGTCTTCTCCCAGAAGCCATGATGAGCTTGTTCAGAGCAGCGTTCTCCACCAAGGCTGGGTGTTGCTCTTGTGCTGTCTTGGACCTGATGTCAAGAGTGTGGACATGATCCCAACCACCATGAAGTCAATAA
Source organism: Gavia stellata (assembly GCF_030936135.1). Classification (NCBI taxonomy): domain Eukaryota; kingdom Metazoa; phylum Chordata; class Aves; order Gaviiformes; family Gaviidae; genus Gavia; species Gavia stellata. Next base: position 5,207,402 of record NC_082603.1, on the reverse strand, counting down.
GGATCATTGTCTCCTTGCTGGGAACTGGATCAGGAAATGAGACACTGGCCGGGGGGTTTATTGCCCTCCTGAAGAGGGTAAACCAGGAGTGACAACAAGTCAGGAGAGTTCCTTACGGCAGTGGGATGAGGTAGCGCTTCACTCCAGAGGTCAATATGAAGTGCTGCATGCCCATTAGCTGGTATAGGTCTCTCTAGTCTGTGGCAGAAGAAAACAAGCTAGTAATTGATGCTTGGATGCAGCCAGCTGGATGGCCACTGAGATCGTTTAGAGGGTGGTCAGACCACGTTCCAGGTCCTCAAACCTCTCTAGCGCTGGTGGCTGTGCAGCAGGTAAGGATCTCTGACCCCATCGCCAAGGCCAGGTGGAAATGGTGGCACGTGTCTCTAGGAACCTCTGGGTGGGCCCCAGCTCAGCCAAAAGAATTAGGTTTTGGGGCTTCATGCCTTTGCTAATGTGTCCTGCTGCCTCCAAGGCTGAACCACCAGCTGAAGGTGATTATGTACGCTGACATAGAGGTAAACAGATGGACATGCCATGGCCCTGGGCTCCGGTGTTGGGTATCCTGTCCTCTGCCTTCAGCTTCCCACCTCTCTGAACCTCCGGAGAGCAAGCTGCTGGCAGACATCTACCATCCGTCATGGGTGGGGAGAGATCAGCTGGGTTAGCACGACACTGATGTAAATTTAAATCCTTCTTTTGCTCTCTCCACTAGCAGCCCTGTATTTTCAGGAAGAAAGAGAATGGGAAACAACTTTTTTAATGAAGTAGAGCATTTAAATTCTCTTTATATTTAGTCCTATCTGGAGCTCTTTACCCAAATGAAGCAGAAAGCATTTACAGCTGTATTTTCCATCACACCAACCAAGGAATATATTCATTTGCAGTAACATGGCACTCAATGAAGTGGAAAATAAGCTCCCAAAATTGCTCTTGCTACGAAACAGTCTCAATGACTAGGAAAAGCCCGTTTGGATTCTACTGACCAGTCACTTTGGTTATGATAAAAATTAATTTGGTCGAACACTTGAGCTGTGGCAGAGTAGACGCTTGGCCCTGAGATAGCTTTGCTCGGGACCGGGCTTGGGGCTGCCTCCTCTGCCGCATCTTCCGCCGCTCCTGCTATTGGCTTCGCTTGCCCAGGAGACCTGGCTGAGACCCCAGTGCCTCCAAGGGCCGGCCGTCAGTGGCACATGGATGCTTGGCAGCTGATGCCCCGTGTGTCCTGCTCCACATCTGCCACACGGCCGCAGGAGGGGACAATGCCAGCGCTGTGGCAGCACTGGCCCACGGCCGGAGGCAGCATCGCTGCCCATGGCCACCGTGCACAGGCCAGGCGTACAGATCCCCACGAGCAGCAGGCTACGAGCAGAGGAGATGTCAGTGGGTTCCTCCTTCCCTCTGCAGCGACCCGAGGAGGACGTGAGCGGAGCGTTAAGCAGGTACCAACCGAACACCAGTGGAGGGTTCTGCTAATTGCTTGCGATGTCTAGTCCAACTCCATTGGCACAAGCAACAATTGCTACTGGAAATGCAATTAATAATTAAGCACCCGGAGCTGGCAGGTGTCAGCAGGAATCCGCGGGGCCTGGCATCCCCCGCGTCGACACCTCCCTCTGCCTGCACGGGAGCAGGCAGCGCCAGGCAGGATGCAGCCCTTCGCTGCCTGGATCGATACTTGGTGAGATGCAGATTCATGACTTGAAGAAATAACTTGCTGGCGGTATTTCCGCGGCACAGATGACGGCTGCCTGCCGTCGGGGCTATGGGCAGCAGGATGGGGGCCGAACGCTGCCCGCCCAGCCGTCGGAACCTGTGTGTAGTCCCCAGTTAGCATTGCAGTGGTGCTTCCCGGCTCGATCAATCCCTGCCAAGGATGTTCTGCCGAGCGTTTTCCATCCTCGCTGTACAGACAGAGTGACTTTGGCTAGAAACGGCCTGGCAGCGCTTCTCCGTAATGTCGAAGACCAGGAGTGTCCCCCCCGGGGCTGGCACAGCCACCTCGGGGGTGACCAGGGTGGCTGGGCTGCAGGTGGCTGAGCGGTGCTGCCCTGTCCCAGTGAAGGAGGGGGCTCGCTCTGTCCCTGGGCAGTACGTCTCCCAGCTGGGGATGATGGCACGCAGCGGAGCCGTCCCAGTCCTGGCTGGCAGAAAGCAGTACCTTGATGCATTGAAATACCTTGCTGAGATGTCCTCCTGGCTTACTGCAGTCTGGGGACCCCCCTGCGTCCCCACTCGCAGGCTCAGCCAGCATCGCTTTCGCTTGCAGCTTTGGCTGCTGCTTGTGATGACTTACAGCCGCCTTCAAGCTGGCTTTTATTTTTAATTACATTTTGCCTCTGAAGATGGGCTGCTTTGCTGGTTTGATTTTTCCCTGCTCTTTTTTTCTTTTCCCTTTTAAAGGCCAACAGAGTTTAGGTTCCTTGAGAAATTGCTTCAGCTTTTAGGAAGGTGCAGAGCCTTTTCCCTGGGTAGCAAAGTGCTGATTTCCTACCACAGGGCTGAGTGATGGTGATTTCCTTATTAAACTGCACTTAGAGGCAACGACTGTCAGGCAGGGATGGAGAGCTTCTCCGATAAGTTGGAGCTATTCATTATTAAATTATCTTCATTCACTTGAACATCTCATTTTCATTGAATTAGATGAAAAGTGCTCAAAGGCAGCTGCTGTGGCTGCTTGGAGGCTGCCAGGAGCAGCATGCAAATGTCACTGCTGTCCCTTCCTCCCGCACCGACCACATCTGACCCTTTCCGTGGGATGGCTGGGAGCTCGTGGCTGGTGTAAATCTCCTGGAGGTAGCTGGGGAGTTGCACCAGCTGACGGCCTGACCTTGGTGATCTGGACTCACCAGCTCTGAAAGCCGGAGCTAGCAGGGATCGACTCCTCCGGGGAATAAGGTAGCATGGCCCAGGGCTGATCTCTGCCAGCCTGGGAGGGGTGACCAAGGTGAGTGTCCCCAGCAAGCGGGGGCTGGCGTGACTGCTGGGGGGACCTGCCCCAGTGTTTCAAATGCTGCATCTCCTGCTGGGGGGGGGCTGCAGCTGGACTTGGCTGAGTTACCCTTTAAAGGACCCTTGCGGGGTGTGTGAGCTCACCCAGGGCGCCCGGGGAGCTGTGCTGGCGCAGGCAGGTAGCACGGAGCAGGCAGAAGGGACTTGGGCATAAAGCACGTCACAGCGCAGGCAGCAGCTAGCTGGCTTTGCCCATACCCATCTGAGGGCAGAGACAGTGCATGGCATGGGGGGGTTTCGTCACCTCCATCGCAGCAAAATGGATGCGGGAGCTGCCTGGGGTTGAGCAGGTCTCATGCTGTCTAGAGGGGCTGCCTCTTGATGTTGTGTGGTCTGGTCATCTTACCAACGGCAACGACCCTGTCCTTTGCCACCCAAGAACCAGCTTTCTCCTTCTTCCACCGCCCCTTGCCCACCTTCACCCCTTTTATCGCTGCCTTTCTGGGGCCATGCGTCCTGGGCAATCAAAAGCTGGGCATAAGGACATGGCTTGCACTTAAACATGAAGCCAGCTGGACTCTGGATGCTCTTGAGAAACACCAGCCATGGCCCCGGCTCCATGCCTGCCTATCCCTGCAGATGGCTTTACCCCTGCTCCAGCGGCCCCCTCCCCGCCTGGGCAGCAGCGTGTTCCCCCTCGGGGCAGCCACCGGCCGCGTCAGGCCCAGCTTTAGCTTTAGCCCTCAGCTGCAGATGAGCTGCTGGGTATTTTTGTGGGAGGATGCCATCTGGCTGCCTGATCTCTCCGCTTTCACCTTGGCATGAGTAGCTGGCACCCAGCCCCATCGCTCAGCACCAAGCCGGGGGCTGCTGTCTGGACTTGCCAGCCCGCAGCTCTTCAGGGGGTTTTGTGGAGCCTGGGCTGGTTTAAAGCTGCCCTTTAGGAACAGGAGGCTTTTGTCTGGAGGCAAAAGACCTTGGACACGGCACGCTGTCCCCAGGCATCACTGATGTCTGTCCCAGTCGTACGTAAAGCTGCATCTTTCCCGAGGAGAGCTCATAAGTAGGACACCTGGCTGCTACTCAATCCCAAACGTTCTGGGAGCAGCCTACAACCTCACCGGTCAGTGAAAATCCCTTTTCTTCACTGCCCTGGATGCCATGAAGTCCTTTGCATCTCCTACCCACAGCTACCGTCGTCTTCCCGGCAAGGAACTACCGGCCCCTTGGACCAGCTCCTCAACAACTGTTGCTTTTCCTCGCCAGTAAATCTCACCCGAAGAAGCCGCTTTGATCAATGCACTTGGATTTCAGCCTTCAGCCTTGATCAAGGCAGGAGGAGGGACAAGAGCGAGTACTCCCAGGCTCTTTGGGGATGGTCTAGAAAACGAAGCTCATTCTCCAAGAAAAAACCTGCTTCAAAGTAAGAGGCGGTGCTGTCAGAATAAGAGTGAACCAGGCGGGCAGAGGAGGAGGAGGAGGACGAGGAGGAAGGCTGCTGGGTTCCCAGGGCCCCAGCTGGGCTGGGCCAGGTGTGGGTCCAGTGGGGACAGTGATGGTGGCATTGCCATGGGGCTGGAGCTGCTGCTGGGTGAGGGCAGGAAACCACAGCTTGGGAGGTACGGTCGGGAGGGGGAACCTCCGCTTAATTCTGCTGCAAACCTGATTTTCTCTGCACGTTAGCCTTTTGGCTCTCCCACCTTCCCCAGTCCTGGGGACCTGGGGTCGAGAAAGTTTTCTGAGCTAAGAAGGGGCTGTATTTGCTTCCTTGGGTTAGTGGTTTCCTCCCAGTCTTTAATCAGTGGGGATGGTGCTGCAGGTCAGGTGTTATGGACTTGAGGACGGCTCTGGGACAGGAGCAGAGGGGAAAACCGCATCCCCTCCTTGCCAGCCGTGGTCCGACCGTTTCAGCCGTAAGCTCTTTGTGTTGGATGGAAGGATGCATAGACACAGCTCCAGGTTTGATCAAATCAGAGCTTCTGATTAATGGTAATTAACGGCCAGGAGGAGACCTCCAGGATCTCGCCGGCTTTGTTTCCCCCACCGGTGTGCACAGGAATCCTGCGTCAGCAGCTCCGGCGGGCACCGGCCCTTCCTCTGCGGCTTGCGTTACCTGGGAGGGGAGCAAAGGACCGAGCAGAGATACAGAGCCTGGAGGTCCCCATGAGCAGAGGCCAGAAATCACCCTCCAGCACCGACCTTCCCCTCTCTGGCAATCCTCCTGCTCCTCCGTTCCTGCTCGCGCTCCCTCTGCTCCTGCTGTCGCCTTCCTCAGGTGCGCGCACACGCACGCACTCACGCCTTTCATTTCGGCTACAGATGGTAGGCAGGAAAACCAGCCAGCCAGATGTGTTTTTCATAGCTCCCAAGCCAGGCATAACTAAACATTTACATTTATTACCAATTAGAAGGGAAACAGACTGTAGTTTTATGTACTGTATGTGTCTGGATATATTTTGGTTTGTGACCTTACTTACACCTCCCCTCCCCCAGCAACTAAATCTTGGTTAGGGACAAACCCCTGGAATGCATCTGCAGCATCGGATCCCATCCCAGCATCCTACCTCCCTTCGATGAGGAGATGACAAGGATGCTGCAGCAGCCCCTGACATTCGGTAAGCACCGGCTGCTTTGCAAGCAGCTGCAGAAAGACTTAGGCAGGGGTTTGGTCCGAGAGGATGCTGAGCATCCCTAGGGACACCCACCTGTCACATCCCTGGGGCAGGGATTGCCATGGTGCCTGGCCTCTGGCGGGAGCCGCGTCCATTAACCCCGTGTACGGATTTGCACGCAGCGCGGCTGTCAGTTTATGGCTTGCGAGTGCCCGAAGCCTGCGGCTCCTGAGCCAACATCACAGCGGCTTTTTAGCGATGCTCAAGCCAACAGCAAAATGCAAACAAATCCAAAAGTGAACTTCGGGCCTCACTGAGAGCGGGAGAAGGGGTGGAATAAAAAGTGCGTGGTGGTGGTGATGCCCCATGCATGGTCATTAAGGGACTGATGTCCTAACGAAGACGACACCCTGTCTAGCAATGGTCCAGCCCCAAGGTGGTCACCACAGTGCAGTGCCGTTGCACTGCTGCTTGCTCACCTCTAAAAGGCCAGCAGCTTAACCAGAGCCGGTTTGATCCACAGGAGCTTGGGCTTTGCATGTGACCATCTAGCCTTGGACAGACTGACGGACTCGCAGTCATGTGGGGATGAGGGCTTACTGGTTCTATGGGGATGCTGGGTTTGCTATACCAGGACATTAGCCCTCGATCCTGCCTCGGGGCAATGGTTAAACTGCAAAGAAGAGAACCTCAGTCCCCTTCTTCAGGCCACCATCCCCTCAGCAAGAGAGGAAGGGAGAAACGTGCGGTGAGGCCAGGACACGTTGGACAAGGGTGTTCTTTAAACGAGGTTGTCCCACATCCACCTGATACTGGGAACATGCCCACCCAACACAACCGCTGCAGCAGCCCAGCTGGGATGCAGGATGCTGCAGCCGCTGACCCCCGGCTTCACCTGCCCGCGCCTCCCCCGTCCTCCCTCCCGCTCCCAGCAGGTACCACAGCCATTGATTCAAGCTACAACATCCCGATTCCTCCCTCGCTTCCGTGGGTTTTTCCCAGAGGGTGCCCCAAACCCTCCGGCAATCTGAAGCTCACCTCTGGCTGCGCTGCCTGGATCCCTGCGCCCACCTCCGCCGTTGCTCAGGCAACAACCTCTGGGTTGGATGCGGGGTTTTATTTCCCTCCTCTTTCCAGGATGCTGCTGCTGGGGAAACATCCCAGACATGGAGGGAAAGCCACGGGCAATGCCATACAACGGTTGCGTGCATCCCTCTGGCTACTGCCGGGGATTCAAGAGGGATTTATTCCATTGTGGGGGGCTTTAGAAATGCAATATTTTACTAGAAGCCTATTAAACTGTTCGAACAGGTGATTAAGAGAGGGGCAATGTTGTGGTGCGGGGCGGCAGCTGATGCAGATTGAAGCAAGGTGTGGGCAGATTTCCCACCTGAGCGGGGAGAGCCATGGCCCGGTGTGGCCGGAGGGACAAGACCGGCTCTAGGAGGCAAAGATAAGGAATAAATAAAGCTGAGAGGCTGAAGCAGGGAGGGTACGAAGGGCTGCAGTATTTTGGCAGAGCTATTGGAGGGTGGAAGGGACCGGCTCTGGGGTGGAAATGGTCCAACCCAACCTCAGCCCATGGAGGACCTGTTGCTTGTGCCCATCTCATGGGGGACCGCATCCTGCCTTCATTGGGATGGGAGGCACCAGGTACAGGCAGGACTGAGGGTGCCACAAGCCTTGGCCACCAGCCTTTGGTCCCTTCTAGAAAGGGGGCAACGTGGGGACGGGGCTGCGTGGGGAACCTTTATCTGGCAAGGGCTGGAGAGGAGCGAGATGGGAGGTGCAGCATCTACAGCTTCACGTGTGGATTTGTCCCATCATCCGCCTAATCAGCAAATGCAGGTGATGGTTTAGCTGGAGAGCTGGGTTTAAGATTAAAAAATAATAATGATTTTTTTTTCCCCCCCCTCTCTCTTAACTTCACTGGAGTGTGACGGGGTGGGAACTCTTGGCAGCTGGGATGTTAAATGTTTTTCCACGTGATCTCTTGATTATTAATGGATTTTAGCACTTGACAAAGTAGAAATTAGGAGATAAAAGCTATTAGAAACTAATTTGGGTAATCACTGATTCTGTTCCCCCAGGAGCCTTTCTGAGAGCACTGCTCCCAATGCCACTGCCGAGGCTCAGGAGAGAAGGAAATCTCTTTTTGACTGAGTTTCAGGGGCTCTGGGGGAGCCCCCTAATTTACAGCCAATGAGGAGATGGCCTGGATGGAGCAGGCACGATCCGAGCATCACTCTTCTCCCAGCAGCCTCCTGGGATTTATAGTATTTCACATCCCTGGACACTATTTGGGGTGGTTTATATGCCGTATTTTTTTACTGTTATGTTGGTGAAACAACCATAGAAACTAGTTTGGGAAAACAATGAGGGAGATAAATCCTCGGTGGTGTGGGTTCTCCCAGCGATGAAATGGGCTACAGTGGAGAAAAAGGTCCCTGAGACCCTTTTCTCCTTCAATCCCCATCTCTCTGAGCGGATCGATAATGCCAGGGGCAAGGAAAGGGCAAGGAACCGTCGTGGGGAAGGAATCGTATTAAGGGAACAGCTGGAAGGTGGTGACGGACGTAGTAACCACTGCCGATGTTGAGGCAGATCGGCTGGGAGGGTTTGTGTATCCTCAGAAGCTGCCTGTAGGCTGGGAGAGCTCTTCAAAAATAATTTGACTGATCTCTTTCCTTCATTCTTTCCATACAGTCGGGCTCTGCTCGTGGCACACATATCGGGAACAAAAGGTTTGGCTTGCAGTTTTGTCTGGGGTTTTTGGGGGGGTTTTTTGGTTTGGGGTTGTTCCCCCCCCCCCCGATCTTTTCCCTCCAGGGAGATCCCTCCAAAATTCACCGACTGTCTCAACCCCCAGGCCGGGAGCAGAGCCAAGAGGTCCGCTGGGAGCACCATCCTGGGGGCAGCCGGGCCGGGGGGTGTCATGGTCCGGCCCGATGAGGTAAGTCCTCCAGCCGGGCTCCTGGCCGTGAATCAGCGATGCCCCTGGCCCCGGCACTGCTGATTTATGCCAGCTGCGGCGGCACCCCGGGGCAGGGCACCTATATTTAATGGATGGGGGTGCGGCTCCCAGCCCTGAGATCGAGGAGGAGAAAGCAATGTGCCACCGGCGTCCCCGCTCCCCCGCCAGTTTCTCCGCTTGCAGAATGGGATGCTGTGAAGATATGTTATTTGATGGTATCTAAAGAGGTTCTCCTGGAGAGATGGGAGGAGCTGGGGAGTACTCAAGGAGGTCAAGGGCTGGTGCAGGCGGTGGGGCTGGGTGGGTGAGGTTATGATTCTCTGTCTTCGCTTTAGGGAGGAGTCGGTGGGGAGGGAAGAAGGGAGCCAAGGAACTGGGACTTGGAGCTTCCTGAGGTGCCCATCAGCTTGAGTCATCCCAGCTCCTCACTGAGCTCCTGGATGGTGGCTGGGACCTCTCTCGCCTTCCTCCTCCCTGCCTGCCCTTTGCAGCCTCTCCTGCCTTCGGAGGCCGCAGCAGGAGGCTGAGGAGGAGGAGGAAGAGGGAGGAAGAAGCCGAGGTCATCATCATTTCAAGAGCCTGTTAATCGTCCCCCCATGCTCCCTAAGAAGTGGCCATTTACCGCAGGCCCTGTAAATCCTCTCCGGAGAGGGAACCCCAGGGAGCGCGGCGTGGGAGGATGAGAGCCCTCGATGGCTTTGAAAGAGATGGCAGGGAGCTGGAGCAGGGAGGAAAAACCCAGCCCGCTGCCGGCAAAGGGAGAAAATAGACCGAAACAGAGAGAAACTGAAAATGTGCTGAAGCAGCTGATGACAACCCAAACAGCAGGAGAAGGCTCCTGCCTGCCAATTAACGAGGCTCTGGTGCTAATTTGCCACCTTGACTGCACTTCTGAGCTTGTCAGGAGAAGGGGGGGAGGGAAGAAAAGACGAGGCTGAAAAAGAGACGGTGAGGTTTCGGCTTGCCTCTTGGCTACGCAGATGTCGCTGGGCTTTGCAGAGGCAGGGGGAAGCAAAAGGGGCGGGTGGCAATCCCCCTCCCCAAGCCTGGAGTGGGAAGGGGACGATGACAAGTCTCCATGGGCTTCTGTTGGCAGAGCAGCTCCACTCCACGGCACTAGCCGACCTGGGGATCCTGGTTTCACCCAGGGATCGCATCCCATGGTTTGCTTGGTTAGTTGGGAGAGTAAACGGTGATGCCACACGTGCCCAGGAGCACGTTCCTGCGGCGAAACCAGGTTACAAGGAAGAAGCTGGAGCAGCCCCGTGCTGGGGCAGAGAGGTCCGCAGGCAGCTTGCCATCGCCTGCCTTCCCCAGAAACGCTGTCAAACAGCAAAACAGCTCTGTTGGGCAGCTGTATGGTGGTTCTGTGTGGCTAAAGAAGCCGGAGGAGCCCTGAGCAAAACGCTCGGCTTGACGCCTCCCGCCAAGCAAATCGTCCGATTTCTACTTCTTGTCCTGCAGCCCGCACCGAGAGGGCAGAGCCCGTGGAGATGAATTTCAAGCGAAATCTGCACTAGTGTGCTGTTTGCATGCAAAGAAAAAGAGTATCTGCTGGAAAAGTGTGTTACCTGGAGCCCCCCCCAGCCCTCCTGCCTCCTCCGGGGATGTTTTACCCCCTGTGCATCCTGTGCTCTTCTCCCGGGCTGACACAGCATCAGCTGGGAGCTATGAGGGGGGGAAACTGAGGCAGGCTGGAGCCGGGATGCAGGCAGGGATGCAGATTTAGCCCACCACCTCTCTCCATTCTAGCTCTTCATGGCAAAACTGTCTTTGCGATTTTGGCACAGCCTGATGCAGAGGTGCCCTTGGCCGTGAGGCCGAAGGCACCACCTCCCAGCGTGCAGGGCTGGAGGCTCAGCCGGTGCTGTGGAAAAGGGGTGAAAACCCAAGAGGGGAAAAAAAGTGTAGGTTAGATAGCTGGAGCTGCGAGCTGTTCGGTTCAGGTGTAGCTGATCACTGGCTGTCTCGGGGCCGGGAGATGGAGGTGGGAACAAGCGGCACCCGGGAGCCGTGAGCAGGGATGGTGGGGGAGTGCACTGCAGATAAACCTGTCCTGCTGCCGGGGCTGGTGGCAAAACAGCCTGGCCTTTCCCCAGCCTCCTTTTCCCTGGCAGAGCTGCTAAATAAACATGTCCGGAGGGAACCGGAGCAGCCGCAATCAAGCAAGTGAGGAGCTCAGCTGGTTATTTAAGAGGCAGCTTTCCGGCTGCAGAGAGGAGCCGTGTAAGGTGTATAAATGCAGGGGCTTGCAAACCCAGCGCACAGGTAAGGATGACCCCCAAACACACCAGTTTTTAAAAACTTAATGGGTTTGACACCGAATTCCTGCTTGAGGGTGGCTCGGCAGGCTGGCACCCCGGCTGTTTGCATCCGGAGGCCGGATCCTGCCGGCGCCGTGTGCGGCGGTGACTCTCCAGCCAGCCCTGCCGCTGTCGGCGTTGTCTTTGCAGGGGAAAGCGCTGCAAGGTAATCAAACGCTGACCCCCCTGTTATTAACCTCGACTTCTTAATCACCTCCATCGAGCGCCTTAATTGCCGTACAGGACCTGGCTGCTTCCACCCCAGATTAACATGCAGCCTGGCAGTGCCCTCCCGGGGCGGGGGGCACGCTGCTGCTGCTCTTCCTCTAACTCACCCACTTAACCCGAGAAAAGGTGGAAGCGGTTCTCTCCCAAAATACAGCAATTTATCAGCAAAATTCAGGGAACCAAGCTTCTCTTTTCTCCACTCGGTCAAAGAGGTGGTGCAGCCCCACGTCGTCGGGGGGTCAGTGGCCAGGGATGCGTTCAGCATCGCTGATGCTCTGCCGGCCTCTGCGTTGCCCGATGGGGTGCTTTGCTGGGCTGCCAGGCTGGGAAAGCCACACATGGCTTCATTCCTGCTGGGAATCAACAATTTGGGCCAAGGCTTGGTGCTTTTGGGCGATACATGATGATATCTTGCTGGGGGGCTGGGGGGGGGGGAGGTTCCAGCGCCGCTCTGCCTGCCAGCCCAGGGGGGCAACCATCAAGGATGGGAGGAGCTGATGGCACATCCCTTTAGCCTCCTGACTGCCCCTTTTTGCCTCCTTCTTTTTTTTTTTCCCCATTAAATTCAAAGTAAACAGCCTTTATCCATCTCCATCCCTGCACACGGGACCGTTAATCTCAGGGCATCACCTGCCTGCCTCTGGAACCAGCACCGAGGTGGGGAAGCCTGGGGTCAGTCCCCCCGCCCCGGGTGGAAGCTGCTCCACCATGTCTTGGCCAGCGGCTCCTGGAGGTGTTGCCAGATGTCCTGACCGCTTTTGCATTCGTGTTTGGGTGGCTTTAGGATATGTGACTGGGTAAGGGTGCTGAAAAGCATGGTAGGAAATGCTCTGTCTGGGGGAGACAGAGGATGGAGCTGAGGAACGTTAGCCCAATGCATGACCCACGTGACGATGGGGAGAAGCGATGTGACAGCCCAGAAAGACGTGTAGCAGAAGCCAAAATAGTCTTTCTAGCTGGGCAGCCTCCCTGCAGCCCTGCCTGCTGAGGAGCAGGCAGCACTGCCGGCCCTCCCACCTATACCCTCCTCATCCCCGGGCAGATGTCTGCCGGCTTCCCTGGGGAGCTGAGATGATGGCTTTGACTTCTCGTTTCCTCCTGGTGTGTTTAATTGCCTGATTTTTTTTTTTTTTTTCCCTTTAGGACTGGAAGACAAGGGAGGAGACGTGGGCAAAGGAAGACAGATGTATGGAGAAGTCCAGGTGACAGATTGAGGGATGCTATAACCACAATAGCTGGCCTGATGGATTGATAGATTAGACAGGGAATATAAATAGCAAGCATGGTTTATCTACCCCCGTTTTATTTTCCTCTCGCTTATCTCTTTATCTCTCCTGGTGTTATTTTCCTCCCACTTATCTCTTTATCCGTCCAACCCCAGGACGGAGGAGAGGGGGGAACAAGCGGGTGACAGAAGCAGGATGGATGAGTTTGGGTTACCACCGCTTTTGCAGCATCCAAGCAGGCAATTTTTGCCAGCCAGGGAGGATTAGGAAGCGGACTCAGCTCCGCATGCCGATACACTTTTTTTTTTTTCCCCTTCTACCTTTCCCTGCACCCTGCTCATCCCTCTGCCTGCACTCCCTGCTTTGAGGATGCTGCGGGTCGGAGGGTCAGCTCCTTCCTCTCTCTAGCCAAGAAATTAGGGCAGCCACCGAGGCGGTGAGCTCCGCTTGTCTGGATACCCAGCGTTTCCATCCGACAGCAGGCAGTGCCGCTGCTTGATATTCTGGTCAGGCACCAAGCGCAGCAGAAGCGGCAGCACCGGGGAAGGAGGGGTGGGAGCCCGGCTCCGCCGAGCCGTCAGCTGCCAGCTCGCCTGTCCGCGCTGCCCGGCTCTTCGCCCCGGCTCGCTGGGCTGAGTTGAGTGGGCACTGGCGATGCCGCTGGCTCTCCGGCGGTGGGGCTGCTGGAGATGCTGTCTCAGGGAAACCCACTGCCCCTTGATGCCTGCACTCGGTGTGGCAGAGGGAGGTGTCCAGGATGGGTTGCACCTGGTTTGGGGCCCTTTCTAAGGGTGTGATGAATGAGAAGGTCTTGAGGAGGTCAACAACGATACCAGAAATACAGAGCAACCTACATATATGGACCAAGCAACAGAGGTAGGACACAGAGATGACTGTCATACCTATCTATACAACTGTAACTGGCCAGAAAGGGTGGCTGGGGGTCAGGGATTCCCTGTCTCTTCCCATACCAGAGTTAAGGGACATCAAGTGAACCTCCCAAGGGCCATGCCTGACATGCCCTAAGAGGTGGTATGTGCCACAGCGGGTGACCAAGCCGTGGCACTGCTCACCCTGGGGCATGGTGGATGTTTACGTGGGACCAGGAGGAGTTTGGACGTGAGATGTGGCTGGTGCCACGTGGGTCCTTCCTGCCAGCTCAGGGATGTGTCGCATCCGCTCTGGGCACACCACTGGGAGCAAAAGTGAGAGTCGGGGGAAGCAGGCGGGAGCTGCAGGCTCCAGGTATGGGCAGGATCCCTCCCTGCCTCCAGGCATGTCTGATGGCGTTAATGGGCCACCTTGGAGCCCTGTCCCTAAGAGTTGATGAAGACGTAGACAGGAGACAGATGGCCAGCCCATGCGGTGGCATCTGTCCTCCTCGGGAGGCTCGGCTAAAATCCAGAGAGCAGGACGGTGTGGAGACACAGGGTGGGACACGGTGGCCAGGCACGCACAGGAGCCTCCTCGCCATCCCCTCCTGCCACACAGCAAGGGAAAAGCCAGGGCCAGAGATGACAGTAACTGTTCCTTTTTTTTTTTTCTCTCGGTTGTTTTTGGTTGCTCTTTTGCTCAAAAAAGGCATATTTTAAAAAATATATTAAACAGATACATTTTACTAAGATGTCTCTTGGCTGGAGCCACTGACAAGAAATGACCCTCCCCAAATAAATAGGCTTAAAAAAACCCCTCCCAAACAAAACCAATAAATAAATACATAAATAAAACATTTTTTTCTTTTTCTTTCTTTCTTTTGTTTTAGGTTTCAGGGTTTTTTTTTGTAAGGAATTGCATCCCAGAGGTCTCCGCCGGTGTTTGTGTCAGCAGTATCCACAGGGCAGGTGCCAGGTCCTGCCCGTACGAGAGGTGATGATCCCTTGACGGGCACGAGATGCTCATGGAGAGGCGCCGGGAGAGATCTACTGCATCTCGGAGGCCTGCAGCATGGCCCCCCCGTGCCGTGTGCGAGGGCACGGCCGCAGGAAGGATCGCGGGGGATGCGGAAGCGAAGGCGCCAGTAGAAACCTTTCTTAAAAAGACTACAAAAGTTGGGGCATCAAGGAGACCACCGCTGGACGATCCTCGTGGTTGGTTGAGCATCTGCTCTGGTGGGGCCAGCAGCTGCCTCTGGCCAAGCCACATTCCCCTGCCCACCGGCACGTCCCCCCAGCCACCGACGCTCGAGCAAAAGTGGTGCCGTGGGGCAGCCGTGCTGGCATCATCCCCGCACTCGGAGCCAGTCTGCACTGCACGAGCCATCCCTCCTCCATAGTCCCACTGGCGTCCTCCATCCGCTCAAGCCCTGCGTCTCTTTGGCCGGTTGCTGGGTGTACCATGGAAGCACGCAGTTGGCACTAAGGTAAGGCCTTGATTTAATTTCTTAGGGGGGTTATTCTTTGCCCCGCCCCAGGGAATCCTTTCTCCTGGCCCCCTCACTCCAAGTTCTTGAGTAGCCCCAGCCGTTAGCTGCACAGTTTGCCCGTCTCCTGCTCTACCGCGTTGGGCAGCTTGGAGTTGAAGGCCCTCAAGGAGGACTGGATCCTCGCCACCTCGTTGTTGGCCAACTTGAGCCTGTGGCGGAGCAAGCAAGTGAAGAGGTCAAGGCGGGTTTTGCCAGGGGGTGACAACCTGTTCACCCGGTCCCTGATCTCCAAAAGTTGGAGCATGGCTGAGTCCTGGGAGCCCTGGGTATAGGGGTAGTCCAGCTGAAGGATCAGGTCACGAATAGCGTCTGGTTCGAAGGGCAGGCTGTAGCCAAAGACTTGCAAGCTGTTGATTTTCATGTAGCCCAGGTTCTTAGAGGGATCTGCCATCTCCAAGGGTTCATAGTAGATTGTCTCATTGGAGCTGTCATCTAGAGACTTGATGCGGCTCCGCAAGTAGACGTGGACAGTTTCAAAGAAGGTCTTCCACTTGTTGCCCAAGGTAAGTGTCCAGTTTTGGCACTGGGCAGAGGCATCTACGTTAGTCCTTTCCCAGTCTGGGAAGCTGCCCTCGTTGACGGGCATGAACCAGCTCTCCGAGTGGCTTCCCCCGAAGGGGTTGACGTAGATGGCCATGACAGGCTCCAGCGTGCTGTTCTTGGTGAGGCAGATCTGCAGGGAGAGGGCCAACATCACGTGAACTAGCCCGGGCTTATACTTGTTGCTCTTCAGGGTCAAGAGCATGCGTTTCCTCCAGGAGGGGTCGAACCAGCTCCCAAGGCGCATGTCATTGCTGATGAAGATGGAGTGCACCTCGATGCGGCTGTCCCGTTTCTGCAGGAGGTACTTGAGCTCCAAGTCCTGCAGGTCTGTCTCCAGCCCCAGGTAGTGCTCCAGCGAGTCGGCCACCTCGGGGCGGCAGAAGCCCTGGGTGAGCACGTAGCCGTGGTTGCAGGTCCCACAGCGGGTGCTGTTGTCCTCAGCACAGCTGGCGCAGGCTGGCCCCTCGCCCAAGGCACACGGTATGGACCCCTGGCAGGAGGGCTGGTCGGAGGGACACGTGCAGCTGTGGCTTTCTTCCAGGAAGGTCCCAGGCACGGTGGTCTCGCTGCAGTACAGGAGCGACTGCGCACGGCTCCACCAGTAAGGGAGGGACCTGGTGGAGAAGAGACACAGGAGGAGAGATGCTCACGTGTCATCTTTAGGGGTGTGACCAACTTTCCCCAGGGATGGAAGAGCTGCCCACCTTGCTTTCATTTTTCTGTACCGTTAGTGGCCCCCCATGAACCGAGCTCCCTTCTCCACCTCCAGGCTTGGACCCAGCCTCTCAAGGCAACATCCCAGGGTGGCACGGCTGCCCTCGCTGCCTGCTCACCCCTGGGCATCCCTCCAGCAAGGTGGGAGCTCCTCCAGTCCCAGCCACATGGCCGTGGGTCTGAGTCGCCCTTGGGGCTCTGAGCAGTGTCGCCGGCGTGGGACGGGGATGCCGTGGTACCCTACCTCTCCTTCGGCAGTTTGAAGCGAGGTTGCCGGTGGCAGCGTTTGCTGAGGTTGAAGAGCCGCCGGATGAGTCGGTGAGTTTTCCTGGAGAGCAGCTTCAGGCTGGTGCCCAGCTGCTGGTAGCGATGCTGGATGTCCAGGTCCATGGCCCAGAAGTGGGAGATGGCCGTCCTGTTCAGGAAACGGTCCCCGGGGAGCCTCTTCACCAGGGCCTGAAACTCCTCTGTGTGGGGAGAGAGACGGCGTCAGCAGACCCAGGAGGGCGAGCGGCAAAGGCAGGGCTGGAGCCAACCTCCCTCCAGCTAGGCTCTCAGGTCTTCATGGTGAGATGACCACCCTGGATCCTGCCCTGGAGACCCACAGCCCAGCCTGGGCTGCTCCCAGAGGAGGAGCTGCAGGGAGAGGGATGCTTGGTGGGGTCTCCCCAGCCTCACCTGACTCCTCGAACTGGCCGTGGTGGCTCTCCCAGGCTCGCTGGAGCTGGGCCAGGCTGCTCTCCAGTGCCTGGACGTCGGCCTCGGGGCAGTTGCAGCGGGGGAAGGCGGGCTGGCACTGGCAGCGGCAGTCGCTCTGACGGCACACCAGCTCCCCGGCCGAGCTGCAGGCGATGTAGCTGAGGGCGGCCGCCACGAACCGCTCCCGCAGGTAGGAGGGGAGCACCGTCTGCAGCCCTGCGAGCGGGAGGCAGCCCCGAGAGTATCAGGGCACGTGCGGAGCCCCACGAAAACATCGCCCGGGCGAGGAGGGAGCGAGCTTTCCCCCTCCCTGGGCTCCCACCCTCGCGTGATTTTCATATCAATTTGCTGTGGAGCCGCTTGTCTGGGCTCTGCATCGATCTCGGCTCCTCTTGGCAGACGAGCAACAACCTCATCCTGCCCAGCTTTGATTATTTTCATCCCCCCCTCCTCCCCAGCCCTTAAATTAAAAGCAGTATCTCAAGCCAACATCCTCCCCGGTGGCCCCCTGTGCGCCCGCCAGCATCCCATGGTGGCGCTCATCCGTGACCACGTCCCCACCAGCCTGTCCTACCTTGGAGCTGCACTTTGTTCTCCGGGCTCTGCACCAGGACGGAGCTCACCGAGTCCAGGTTGTCGTAGTTGCTGCAGCCGAGTGGCCCCGTCCGTGTTTCGGTCACCTAAGGGCGACCACCCGCAGATGGTCAGGGACACAGGAGGGCACCCAGGGTGCGTGCCACCCCACCAAAAGTGCTGCAGAGAACCCCTGGCCAGGCTTGCTGTGCCCCACTCCCTGTAGCAAGGCAATGCTTGGAGAGGAGAAATAATTGCCTGCTAATTGGCTTGTTGACAGGCGGCAGCCCTGCCTGCAGCCTGCTGAAAAATGTGCCTTCATTAGCGTGCCCAATTTCCCATAAATAACGTGGATGTGCTAACTTTGCCTGCTCTCCCCCTCCGTCTCCCCTTCCCCGGGGTGCGATGCTGCTTTAGGGTCTCGGCCAGCTTTGAGGGGCCGCTGGCGAGGCCCGGGGCTGCTGTCTCCCCGCGCTGCCCTCTCCCTCGCACCCTCGCCTACCTTGATGGCGGCCGTGGCGATCTGGATGTGGTGGAGCCGGCGCAGCGTGCTCTCCCGGTCGATGAAGTAGGAGGCTGCCAGCTGGTGCAAGGTCTCCAGTGAGACCCCCGAGCTGTTCCCAACCGCCCCGGTGGGTTCTGCCCTCCGGCTCAGCTTGCGCTTGTCCACAAAAATGGTCAGGGACTCCTCTCCTGGAGGGACATGCAATGCTTTTGGGGGGCTGGTGGGCTCCCCCCATTCCCCTTGGTGGCTGTACTTCTCCTGCAGCGCTGATTTTCCCACCCTCCCTCCTTTGCACGCTGCCTTGTGCAAGGGAAGCGAGCGCGGAGCGGGCACCCACCGGCACTCACCTCCCAGCGTGGCGGCGAGCAAGAAGTGCGTCCCATACTTTTTGATGAGGCTGTCAGTGATCTGCTGGGAGCTGGGCCGGCGTCCCAGCAGACGGATGTTGCGGATGAATTCGGGGGCCAGGGGAAGAGGCAGGCTGAAGAAATCTTTCCTCTCCAAGGCCAAATTATTCACCTTCCAACGAGCAAATTCTCTGTGGGAGGAGAGTGGCAGTGGGGAGAGGGTTCAAAGGCGGTCCGGCCATGCCACATGCATGCTGTCCCCAATTTCCACCTCAGAGAAGGGGATCAATAGCTGGAAAAACTCCCATTGGGACCATCCTGACCTCTCCATCACCACGGCGGAGGTGAAGGATGTGCTGTGCACGCTTGCCAGCTATAGATCCAGCCAGGATGAAAGTGTCGTCCCTCCCTAAGCCATCGACGGCGATAACGAGCTACAAGCAGTGGAGATGCCTGATATTGATTAATCACAGCCCAGGACAGGGCCAGAGCCTTTTCCAGCCCACTGGGCTGGATGGACCTCATCCATCCTCCATCCCCATCCCTACAGATCTGGGTGAAAATCCAACATCTGGGGGTTTCATGGTTTTAAGTATTGGCAGTGTTTTGCAGGAAGCTGGAGGTGTTGGGACGTGGTGGGGTTGGTGGTGGGTTCCCCCATTGCCCCCCGGCATCACCCAGCCCTGGTGGGGGGAGCTGCCAGCCTGCTGCTGCCTCGAACTACCAACTGCCCCGTAAACAACCAGCGGCCGATTTCAGCCAGATCTTTGGCATTTTGCTCTAATTAAAACCAGGCGGCGGCTTTCAGACAGTTTAATTAGGGCTGGTTGGGAAAGGAGGGAGAGGAGGAGGAGGGGGATGGAGGGAGGGAGGGAGGGAGGGAGGGATGGATGGAGGGAGGGAGGGAGGGAGGGAGGGAGGGAGGGAGGGATGGGTGGATGGATGCAAAGCAGCTGAGGGGCTTGGTGGATGCCGGTTTGCTTCCCATCATGATTATTGGGCCCAGAAAGCGGGATGTTGGTGCCAGTACCAGAGCTGGGGGTGAGGCAGGGGGATGCTGCCTCTCCCCTTGCACGCACGCTCCCTGGGTGCTGAAGCACGTGGGGCTGGGGTGCCATGAGCCCTGCACCAGTTCCCCCCCAATCCCATCCCATCCCACAGGCAAAGCAAGCCCCGAAGGCTGCTAGTGGGTTCTCCGCCTCAAAGGAGGCACAAGCCAGCTGCTGTCCCTCTGGCTGCTCCTTCCCGTCCCACCACCGTCACCGGCAGCATCCCCGGAGGATACGGGTCCCTCGACATGGCAGCATCAGTGCGTAGGAAAGGGGCGAGGGGGGAGAGGAGCTCTCTGGGGGTGTTGAGCTGCGTAACAAGGCTACCATCCTGGCACCCACGTCAGCTCCCCTGGGAGGCAGCGGCCAGGCTTTCCTCCGCTGCTGGAAACCCCTGGGGCTTGGCACCAGCGAGGAGAGGAAGGGAAAAAGGCTCATTAACAGGAGGCGACAGCCTTAGTTAGTGCTGGGAGGCGGTGGAGTGGGTTTCCCCCACTGGCTGTCATGGGGTGGCCCTTTGCTGGGGTCAGTGGAACCCGCTGCTGCCGACCCTGGTTCTCCGTTGGCAAGAAACCCCCTCCAGTATTGGCCCCCACGCATGTAGCATCCCACTGCCGCAGTCTATGGGGTGATGGCACTGGAGATGTGCCGGGAGTCAGTCAGGGTGGCTTTTCACGAGCCCCAGCAGCATCCCAGCCCCAGATGGCTGGCAGTCCAGGCAGGCTCAGTAATTCGGCACGGAGGTGTCTTTGTGTATGGCAAAAGGACAAAAGAGCATCCCCCTGTGCCTCCCACCATAAGGGCTGATCCCATCTCAACCTGCGCACCAAACCACTCCTGGCTCGGGGCAAATCCTGCCCGGAGCCCATCCCAGCCATGCCATGAGCATCTCGGGGGGCTGCTGTAATATACCCTGGGAAAGCAGCATCCCACATGCACCCACCCGCCGTCACGCCCGATGGGCAGCCTCCTCCCACACACAGGGGTCCGCTCATGCAGATTAAAGCAGGTCCGTCTCCACTCCTCCGTGCCCCCTGCAGCCCCCCACACCACAGCTCCCTCCCGGGGCGCCCGTGGCCTCTCACCTGTAGATCCTGTACCTGGTGGTGAAACCCTGCCGGTAGCGGTCCATGAAGTCCACGTACTCCTGGGCTCGGTAGAAGGGTCCCCGGTCGGTGAGGAGCCAGTCGAGGGGTGCCCGGCCGGAGGAAGAGGAGGATGAGGAGGAAGGGGTCGCGGGGGCGGCATGCTGCTGGGGCACCGTGCCGCCCGCCCCGCCGGCCAGCCCCCAGCGGCAGCACGCACTCAGGGCCAGGAGGGCCAGTGGCCACGGGAGCATCGGCGGGGGCCCGTCAGCGCGCGGGAGGTCCTGCCGCCCCATCCTGCTGCTGCCCGGCCGGCTTCTTCATTCTCTCACCCCGTGGCGATCCTCCGGGACACCCCTGCCCTGCAACGGCACCGCGCGAAGTGGGGAGCCTGTGAGGCCGGTGGCACGGGGCGAGGTGCCAGGTGCGGCCACTTCAGCATGGATATAAACCAGGTGCAACCACAAATTAAGGGAAAGCAGGGTTTGCTTTGGAGAGGCTGCTGGGATGCTGATGAAGGGAAAGCCGTGCTCCGGGGAGAGCCACGCATCAGGCATGGACCAGTTGTGCTGCAGGAGGTAAGAGTTTATGGGGTTAGGGGTGCTGGCTGCTGCTGAAGTGAAATGAAAACCTGGCCAGTGCCTGTTTGAGAAATTTCTGGCTTTTTCTTGATGTTTTTCTCTGCTGTGCGTCAGCCCGGTGAGCCAAGCTTGCTGCTACGGGGTGCCCATGCAGTGGGGACAGTGGGCTACCTCTGCACCCTGCACGTTGGGGATGTCCATCATGAGCATGTGCAGCTTGTTTTAGGGAGGGGGCTAAAAAATAATAAGCATTAGGAACTGGAAGAAATGAGCTTCTCTAGGTATGGGTTGAGCTGCACATGGTTGATGTTAGACCTTCCTTTGTGTCCTGCCGGTGGCTGAGGGGATGGATGGAGGAGGTCCACCCTGAGGCTGGCTGGGCTGATCACAGTGCTGTTTTGAAGGCAATCAGCATTTATCTCAAGACAAGACCTTTCTGGTCTCAGCTTAGTGCGGCACTACCTGCGGGAGGACGGAGGGAGCTTTCCTGGGAGCAGCAGCCCCGGAGCCAGAGCCTGAATTTGTAAGTGAAGGTGGGAGACTGGGAGCTGCAAGGTCCAGCAGAGCCGGGGCAAGGAGGGGTGTCCTGCCGGGCAGCAAGAGCCATTTGCCTAAAAACAGGGACCCCAGGGGAAGTGATTTTATTCCCCAGGCTGTGGGGAAGGTGGCCGGTGGGGGCCGGGAGCCCAAATTCTCACCCCTGCCAAGCGCACGCCGGCCCCGCGCTCTCCCAAACAGGGCGTTGCCAGATGAATCATTGCGCTTTAACATGTCTTACTATTTTTTAATTTTTCTTTTCTCCCTCTCTTCTATTTTTAAACCCTTAAGGGTGCACTTTGGTTACGCTTTCTCAGCTTCTCGCTCAGCCCTCGAGGCTGGAGCCCCGTTAATTTTAAACAAAAGCTGAGATTTTTCGCATCACCAGATTGGGGGTGCTGGGCTGGTAGGGTGGGCAGGGGCAGGCAGGAGCAGCAGGCAGGGATTTTTCTGTCCCCCCCACTATCTTTCCACGTGTCA
Organism: Gavia stellata; assembly: GCF_030936135.1. Taxonomy (NCBI): domain Eukaryota; kingdom Metazoa; phylum Chordata; class Aves; order Gaviiformes; family Gaviidae; genus Gavia; species Gavia stellata. Next base: position 5,185,572 of record NC_082603.1, on the reverse strand, counting down.
CCCTGGTTTCTCCCAGCCTTGCAGGCAGCAGCACTCCCGGCACATGGAGTCCCCCCCATGACCACGACGTGGCCAAATCCTGGCCTGAACGAACGGCCTGAAGCTGCCACGCTTGGGAGGGCATGGTGGGAGCCAGGGCTGGGCAGCAAACCCTACGGATGGTTTAGATGCTAACCACCGGCTATGCCCTCCATCACTTGGTCCCTCTCCCATACAGCAGGGAGGAAAGCAGCACTCCGGCTCTCAGCCGAGAAACTGAGGCGAAAGCACTCCTTCAACAGCATCCTTCTAAACCCTGCTGATGGAAACACTCTGCTTGTAGCATTAAACACGGCTGTGCCAGCAACACAGCTTGCTCAAATAGCCGGCGTGCTAGGTAGCCTGCCTGTTGCACCACAAACAGGCTTGGCACGGCTGATCTGCTTGTCCCCTGTCATTGTCTGTGGCTTTTAGGTGGTTCCTGACACCCCAGCCGAGGTGGGGCTGGGCCAGGGAGGGCAGGGGCTGCTCCCTGGCTGGCCCCCTCTCCCTCTGCCTGCATCTGTATAACCAAGGGGCTGTTTTTCCATGAGCACCGTGGGAGACAGGCGTCATCCATCGCCACTTCACACCACCACAGGACAGCCCTACACGGGTCACCCCGCTGCCTTCCCCAGGGCTTTCCTGGTGTAAATCAGGAGGATGTGGGAGCATCCTTCCTTTGATTCAAAGCACAGAGTGGATTTTTCTTTTTTGGGGACTGGGCAGAGCACTGTCTCCTCCAGCAAACCATCCTGGGTGCTAACAGTTTCCCAGCAGCATTGACCAGCCCCTTGCCGCCACCACCATGGGGGACACCCCCATGTGCCTTCCCCAAAAGGAGCTCCCCCTGTGCTGTCCTTCCCCTCCAAACCCTCTCTCCCACCTCCCCTCCCAGCACCGCAGCTCCAGGCAGCAAACCTCTTCTGGGTGACTATCGTGGGGACAGATATTGGGGATGGAGCCACCTTGGGCCACCTCTTCCCTTAGGCTGTGGCACCCAGACCAGCTAGAAACCATTTCAGCCTGCTCTGATGCCTTCCCTGGGGAGCTTGTTCTGAGATTCAGGGCTGAGCATGGGATGTGGCCATCTCATGTTTTACTGCAGAGCAGCAAAAAATAGTCAGAATTGGGTGTTTCCAGCACTTGGCTGGCGCAAATCCAGTGCGGGTCCTCTCCTGGTGTGCAGAGCCCCTTAAAGCAGCAAAGTTTCCAACCTTGCTAAATGAGCTCTTATTTACACCTGCCTCTTATTTACACCGTGAGTGCTGGCACCTCTGAGCCGGGCCCTTGCTTGGGGACAGGCGCTGACGCACGTGAGCATCCTTGCCAACAGAAACTCGGAGCATCGAGTCAGGCAGGAACGGGCAAGGCACTGCACGGGGGCTGCGCTGAGTTACGCCGCAAGCTTATCCCTGGGGAGCAGCTCTCCTGCACCATTGTTAGCTGGGCTAACTTATTTGCTCGTATCAATCAGATGTTATATAAAATTATACATGCAGAAATTACTCTAGCTCCATATAGTCTTTAGTCCACACAGCTGCATGGGGGGGGGGGGGGGGTCTCTGGGTTTGCTGGGGGGGCTGCTGCTGCTGCTCTGCAGGGTTGGGGTCAATGCTTATCGGGGTGCACCTCCACCCGCTCACACCAGCATCTTCCTGGGATGCTGGGGAGAGCAAAGCTCTTTGGAAACAAGTAACCCTCTTGACCTTAACTACTAGAGCTGGAAATAACTTTCTAATCATTTTTCCTTGATCCAAAAGAATGACGATTTGATGAGAAGCATCTGACTTTTTTTTTTTTTGATTTAGGGTTTTGCATCACAAAAGTTGGAAAACTTCCAGCTTGTTAATTTTTTTTCCTTCCCCCTTCTATAAAAACCTTAAAGCGAAGGAAGAAGAGTGCCAATGCAAATATTCTTGGCAAATTTTCCCAGGACCACAACCTTCTTCCTGGCCAAGTCCTCCTGATCTTGTTGCAGCCCTCAGTGCCCCCGTTGCCTGCAGCAGAACACCCCAGCGTCCCTCCGGTGATGGCCGACGCACAGCCCAGACTGTCACAAGCTGCATCTTAAAAATAGCTTGTTGCCATTTCTAGAGGCACCCTCCCACCCTTAAGCCTGCGAAGGCAACGGGATTGCTTCCGCCGTGGGTGGCTTCATCCAAAATGGCTCGAGAGGCTGAGGCAGGATGGTGTGAGGTGTGAACGGGGATGCTCGAGTGCCCAGCGAGCAGCTCGGGTGAGCTGCAAAAGCTTTTCTCTACTGCCCTTGGAGCGGATGGTGACAACGGCAACATCCTGCAGTTATGCTGAGGTGCTGCTTGCTTCCATGCCGAAGCGGATGGTGACAACGGATGGTGACAACGGCAACATCCTGCAGTTATGCTGAGGTGCTGCTTGCTTCCATGCCGAAGCCACCTCCAGAGCCATGCGCTCCACCACTAATCAGGCCAAGTTCGATAATTAAGACGTTAGCTAATTGTCAGGGACATTAACATTGATTTCTGCCCTTTCATGCTGCAGGAGCGGATCTAGAGATACATACACTGAACGGTGCGCTGGGGAGAGGCTGCGGTGGTATTTGCTGGGTGCCGTGGGGAAGCACAGTACTCCGGATGGACTCTGGCACTACCCACTGTAAAAGCTGAGCCGAAGCCCAGAGCAAAAGCAGCACCCGGCACCTACACCAGGCAGAGCCATACCTGTTGGTGGCAGAGCTGCGGGACATGCCCAGGCACTGGTGGTTGGTCCCTGGGGCATGGTGGGAGCAAAGGCGCATCCGTGTGGGAGCAGGGAGCGATGGGGCTGGGTCTTGAGCTCCCTGAGGATGCCTTTTAGTAGGAAAGAATGTCAAACTTAGTGACTGAGTCACCTTCTTGTTAAACACGGGAAAGCTTTATCAAATTAAGGCCACTTAAAGGAGTCTGGGCAGAGATGAAGTGTGGTTTAGTTTCTGAAGTGGATTGACTCAGCTGAGCTGTGCCGATGTCAATTCATGCAGGCAGCTCTTGCTCTGCCGCTTGCAACCCCCCCAGGACAGACGATCCCAAAGGGCTCAATCCTGCTGGATGCTCAGCCCCTTGCTCCAGAGGCACCAACCTCCCTTGGGGCTTCGTGGGACCCAGCTCCCTTGCACCCAGCCCTGCCTCTCCCTGCCCCATCGTGGTTTGCAGCGAGCGGCTCTTGGCACGGTGCATTGCGCTGCCGGGCTCGCATCCGCACGCTCCCAAGGTAGCGCCGGGGCCTTATTGATCTGCCGGGGGTAATTAGAAGAGCAAGCCAGGCACCGCCGGAGCGACAGCAGCACGGTAATGGCTGGCAAAGTGGGCACGGCAGGGTGCTGTCAGCCGCCTGGCAGCCGGCCCGCAAGCATGGGGACAGCCACCTCGGAGCCTGCCATCCCTGCCCGAGCAGCAGCGTTAAAGATCACGATGGCGGCTGTGAACTGGTTCTCGCTAAGCTCCTGCAAACCACCCTCCGTAGCTCATTCAGTCGCTATTGCTAAATGACTTTTAAGTCACTGCCTTCCCCCCCACCAGCTCATGAGATTGCAAGACTTGAGTTCCTTTTATTAGCTTTTCTTCACATCCTTAAAAGCAAGACACTTGAAGATGAGAGTAAAGGAAAATGGCAGAAAATCCCAGGACTCAGGGAGCTAAGGATTTGCATAAGACATCAAATGAGATGAAGGCTGGGCCGCCATCAGGGGAGACAGCAGCTGCGTGCACTGTGTCGCACCAGTGCCATGTGTTCTGCCCTCTGGCTTCGCTCACCCGAGACTTTCACACCCACAGGCGGAAAGCCTCTTAAAAGAGCAATGTGCAAAAATACAACTCCCCCCAGCGCGGCGGCAGCAGCAGCACCAGCTTCCCACACCTTGTGCTGAGCTCTCAGCCCAAAGCATCCCCTGCAGACGGCTCTCCGGGGCCAGGGAAGAGCATCCCTGCAGCCCCCTCCCCGGAGAGGATGGCTCCTTTCCCCCCCCCCCCCCGTGACAGACCCCGCTGTCAGAGCAAGCCAAGTACCAGCCTCATGCAGGAGCTGGAGTCAGCGCAGGTGAAGACCGCTCCCTCCCATCCCTTCCCACAGGTGACAAGTGTCACGGGTGGGCAGTGATGCACGGCGGTCGCGCAGCATTAGCGGCACAGGGTAAGTAAGGCGGTGGGTGGCTGGTGCTGGGCAGAGAGAGGGAGGAGATCTGGGGTGTTGGAGCGGGGTCACCCCCCCTTCCCAGCACCCCTTTGCTCCCCAGGTCTCCAAACTGTCCCTGAACCCCCCCCCCCCCCCCCCCCCCCAAAGCCAGTTCTGCTGGGGGAAAAAAGTGCAGGGGGCTCCTTGCAACATCTCCGGGGCTGGTACGGACCCTCCTGGCTGCTGACAGAGGGGGGACACTGACATCTGCCGGCGGGTCCGCCCGGCCCCCCGCACCCAGGCTCACCCCGCCCGGCCCCGGGACCACCGCGGGGGCAGCCCCGCTCCCCGCCAGCCCTGCTGCGGGGCAGCCTCGGAGGGCGGCGGCATGCGGGTCCCCCTAAAAAGGGGCAGGACAGGGTGGACATGACTGATGCTCTCAAGCCCGGTGCTTTAAAGATGCTGAGTTTTGTTTCCGACTGAAAAAAAAAAAATAAATAAATGGGTGTTTAGTGAAGGGAGTTGAGCCTCGCAGGTGGGGACCCCCCTCTCCCCGCGGCTGCTGCCAGCGGCACCGCGCCGGTAACCGCACGCAGCGGCTCGAGGTGAGCGAGCAGCTCCCGACAGGTCACCCGCTCCTCGCCGCGGGAGCGCCGGTGGCAGCGGGGCCCTGCCTTACAGCCCGGGGGATCGGAGACCTCTCCCGTTGATTCGTGTGTGCTCAGCGGTGAAGTGCGTGTTTGAGCATTGCGGGGGGCAGCTCCCCCAGCCCCTGCCCTCCCGGGGCATCTCCCGCCGGCACCTCGCTCGGAGCAGGGCAGCAGCAGGATTCCTGCCTCCCGGGCACCCTGTTTACCCCGGCAGCCCGCCGGCACCCCGCTCCACCGGGCCGGTCGCAGCCCGCCGGACCTGCTGCGCCCCGCACCCGGGCACCGGGGCGGCTGCCGGCCGGGGAGGGCTCGTCGCCTTCCTCCACCCCCGTCCTGGCCGAAGCCAGCGCGGAGCAGGGGGGGAGCAACTCGGCCAAGGTCACCGAGCCAGCCGGCGGCGGCCGAGCCGCGTCTCCACCGGCGCGCACGGCGGTACCCGGGAGCTCCGCCGCGCGGGGCCGCGGCTCCCCCCGCACCGCTCCTTCCCCTTCCCGCCATCCCACCCACCGGCGGGATCCCTGCGCCGGCTCAGCCCGCTCCCACCCCCGACCTCGCACACTTACCCCAGGCTCCCGCTCAGCACCGGCGGGGCACCGGTCGCCTCTCCGTCCCGTCCCGCTCCGCCCCGCCTCAGCGGCCCCGGGTCCTGGCCCTGTCCCGCCGCCGCCTCCCGGCCGCCCCGCGCCGCCCCATCGCCGGGCGGGCAGGCGGCCCCCGGCGGCCCCGCCAGCATCCCGCGCCCGGGCTGCCGGTGCCGCTGCCGGCCCCGCACCGGGTCCCGCCGCGCTCCGCGGGCGCCGCCGCCGCCGCCCGATAATATATGCAGGGGCGGCAGCCAATAAAAGGCGCCGCCGGCCTCCCCGCGCCTTCCCATTGGTGACGCCGCGTTGGGCGCGGGGCGGCGCGGCGCGGAGGGGGACACGCGTGGAGCGGCGCGGGGGTGGCGGCCCGTTCAGCCCGTGGGCGCTCAGCCCGGTCGCCGGCCCGCACAGCCGCGGGGGGCTTCCCAGCCCCACCGGCCTTTCCCCTGCCTCCTTCCCGGCCCCCGAAACCGCGTGTCCCCGCAGAAGGGCCAGGTGGGTCTCCCCACGGTGCCAGGGAGGGGCTGCTCCCTCGAGGCCCCGGTGGCGCGCTGGCTTCATCCGGGCTTCGGAGGAACTGCGGTTGTGCCGAATTCCACCATCAATACCAGTAAATGACTAAGGAGGCTGGGGATGTGGCCTGTCACACCGCGGGCGCTCCGGGTGATCGGCAGGAGGACGCCGTCGGTGATGCCGGATTTGCCGTTCTCTGCAGTTTTCTTTTTAAAGGTTTTATTTATCCGTACGCGTTATTCACGCCTCCTACCAAGCCCCTTGTCGGCTCCTCTTCATGGGGTCTTAGGCAGTACGGGGAAACCGCTCTCGGGGGTGCACCCCATTTCCAAACCGGGGCTGGAAGGACCTTCTCGGTGACACCATCTGAATAATGCAATTGCAGCTTTTTTTTTTAGGGAAAAAACCCTCCTTTTAATGAGTTTGTGAAAGAAGAGCAGCGAAAGGGCCTGGCAGAGGCCCTCCAAAGGGATTTCTCTGTGCTCCCCAAAGAGGGGGCCATGCCCCATCTTAAAAAACACCGCTGCTCTTTTCTCCTGATTTTTCCTTATGTTTTTACTGTTTCTGCCGGCAGCTGCAGCCGACGGGTGCTGGCGGGGGACGGTGCTGCTGAAACACCCTCCCAACTAGCTGACTTCTACATCCTCACCCTTATATTAGCGCTCGGCTCCGATTGTTAACGAGACCGGTGCTGAAAATGGGTGATTTCTGGTGAGCATGGCTTTTCCTCCCCAAAATGTAGTGGGTAACTGGGGGGGTTATTATTAAATGAGAAACAGGTCTGGGGAAAAGCACCCACTGTGGCTTTTCCACGTGGTGTGTTTGGGGCGCAGCGTTGCCCCCTCGCCATGCCCATGCCGGGACACGTTAAGCTTTGCAGCTGGCACCAAGGGAGGAGTAATTTGGGGAAATCTCTGCAGCTGCTGCAAGGGGAGGGGGAAATCTCTGGGGAAAAAAAAAAAAAGCAAGTTTTTTTTAAAGTAAGATGTATCCGCTGTGTGTGGTTTTCTTCGGAGGTGCCAGGCGGGATGCAGCCATGCTCCGCACAGGGAGCCAGCACGGAGCTGATGGGGCGGGAGCTCCGCTTCCAGGGCGGCGATGCCTCTGCACCCCTCTGCTCCGGGGGCATCAGCCGGCAGGTGCCTCCAAGGGGGAAAACCGAACCGGTGTGGCCATGGCCGTGTGTTCCAGCTGGGATGGGGCCTGGGCCTTTCACCCCGCACTGGCAGAGGAGAGTGTTTACCCTCGGAACATTTTGGCTGCAGAACCACAGGTGTCTGCAGGAAGGTTTGGCCGTCGGGCAAGCTGCTGGTGCTGCTTTGAGCTCACTTAGAGAGAGTGAAAATAAAAAGCATCCGCTGCAAAAAACCCAGCAGGTTTGGGGGTTGGCCCTTTCGCTCCCAATACTTTCTTTTTTTTTGGTTTGGGTTTTTTTTTTTTTTTCTTTTTCAAAATACACAGGCTTGGGGGCTTTGGAGGTCTGTGACTTCTCCTGGGATTTTAGAGGTCTGGGATTTTGGAGGTCTGTGACTTCTCCTGGGACTTTGAAGTCCGTGACTTCTGCTGGGATTTTGGAGGCCGGGGATTTTGGAGGTCTGTGACTTCTCCTGGAATTTTGGAGGTCTGTGACTTCTCCTGGGACTTTGAAGTCCATGACTTCTGCTGGGATTTTAGAGGATGGGGACTTTGGAGGTTTGTGACTTTTTTTCTGGGACTTTGGAGGTTTGTGACTTTTTTTCTGGGACTTTGGAGGTTTGTGACTTTTTTTCTGGGACTTTGGAGGTTTGTGACTTTTTTTCTGGGACTTTGGAGGTTTGTGACTTTTTTTCTGGGACTTTGGAGGTCTGTGACTTTTTTTCTGGGACTTTGGAGGTCTGTGACTTTTTTTCTGGGATTTTGGAGGTCTGTGACTTTTTTTCTGGGATTTTGGAGGTCTGTGACTTTTTTTCTGGGATTTTGGAGGTCTGTGACTTTTTTTCTGGGATTTTGGAGGTCTGTGACTTCTCCTGGGATTTTGGAGGTCTGTGACTTTTTTTCTGGGACTTTGGAGGTCTGTGACTTCTCCTGGGATTTTGGAGGTCTGTGACTTTTTTTCTGGGACTTTGGAGGTCTGTGACTTCTCCTGGGATTTTGGAGGTCTGGGACTTTGGAGGCCCGTGATTTCTCCTGGCGGGGGAGAGGGGGGGCGGGATACCTGTAAGTTATTCCCGGTTCAGAAAGAGGCAAAGGCAGCCGGGCCGGGCAGCACCGGCACCCCTCTCACCACCGCACCGCTCCGCAGCCCTCCCTCTTTTCCAGGGCTGGGGGAAAAAACGGGGGAAGCGGAAGAGGGGGCAGACGTGGGGCCGGGGAAACCGCGCCGGGCTGCGCCGAGCCGAGCCGCGCCGCACGGGGAGGCGCCGGGCCCCGCGTCCCCGCCCCTCGCCGCCGCCGCCGCCGCCCGCCCGCCCGCCCGCCCGGCCGGCGCTGGGAGCGCGGCGCGGGGCTCCAAGATGGCTTTGGCCGGGCTGTGCGCCCTCCTCGCCGGCTGCTGCCTGGCGACGGGCAGCGGCCCCGCCGAGGCGGCGGCGGAGGCGGCGGCCAAGGAGCTGGAGTGCAAACTGAAGAGCATCACGGTGTCGGCGCTGCCCTTCCTGCGGGAGAACGACCTCAGCATCATGCACGGCCCCTCGGCCGCCGAGCCCAAGCTGCTCTTCTCCGTCCGCAACGATTTTCCCGGCGAGATGGTGGTGGTGGATGACCTGGAGAACACGGAGCTGCCTTACTTCGTGCTGGGTGAGCCTCCCGCGGGCAGCGGCGGGTCCCCACCCCTCCCCTCCCCTCCCGGCAGCGGGCCCCGAGCATCCCCGGCTGCGGGGCTCCTCCCTGCGGCACCGGCGTGCGGGTACCCTGCGGCCTCGCGGCCCCGGTGCCGGTTCACCCCGCTGCAGCGGCTCGGCACCGGCTGCAGCAGCGGGCTGGGTGCTGCGGGCCTGGGGTGCTCGGTGCGTCCCCGGGTTGTCATCCAGCACCGGCGGCTGGTGCCCGCGGAGGCCCGCGCTCTGCTTCCAGCCTGGCTGGCTGGAGGTGAGGGTTTCTGCCTTGTCCACCCCCGAGCAGAGCCACTTTTCCTGCAGCCTGGTGGAAAAATACGCCGGTGCCCAGCGGTTCCCATCCCGCCTGCCTGTGCTCCCTCCAGGACCCCCAGGTTTGAGGCTTTGGCCTGCTCACACGGCTCTAGCCAGGCCTCTGCGCTTCACCCGCGGTGTGAGGCACAGCTGCCCAAATCTGATGGGCTGCTTCGGTTTTCATCCACCGAAAAGGCCAACCATTTGCTCCTTTGTTTATGCTGGGATCGGAGCAAGGCCTCCGCCACTTGTGCGCAGGGACCCGCTTCCCTCCGCGCCACCTGGTACAAGTCGCTGAGATTTTTAATTTTTAGTGATATTTGTGCAGAATACCGGTTTCCTACCGCCACCTGCACGTAACCCCCCCGCCCCGGGCACCACCACCTGCACGTAGCCCCCCCGCCCCGGGCAAACGCTGCCATCCCTTCCCTAGCAGCCCCGCGGGGGCTGTGCACACCTCCTGCAAGCCTTGTCCATCCGTCGCTGCTCCAGCAGCGCCTTGGGTGCCCTGTGAAGTTTTTAAAATGCCACCCTTGTCTGGATGTTGTCCCAAAAATGAGGCACCGGCGTATCGCTTTGCATGGCATTGCCCCTCCGTGCCACTCTCGTGTACGGGCAGGGTATAGCGGTGACCCCCACCTGGGTTTTCTCCCCAGCGCTTCACCACCTCCTTGACCCCCAGATCCTTCTGTGCGCACAAAAGCCCCCGGTCCTGGGTGCTGCGTGGGCTCGGCGCAGCGCTCGCCGCTGCGTGGGCATCCCCCTTCTCCGGTGAGAAAGGCAGAGGTGGGTGGGGGGCTGTGGATGCCACGGGGGGGGACACACACACGGTGTGGGGACACCCGGGGATGATTTGCTCAAGGCCAGGGGCCATGCGGGGCCGGTCCCCTGGTCCAAGCCCTGTGCTGCGGGATGCTGCGGCGGAGGCTGGAGAGCGTTGCTGTGGCAACGGGGCGGCAGCGCGGCGGATGCGGGGGGAGGCGCGGGCATGGCTGCCAGCCCCGCACCGCCTCGACACCCCAAAGGCGACACGGGTGCTTGTCCCCTGCCCCGCTTTGGACCCACTCCCAGGGAGCCGGACCCCGATGGGCCCCGGGCTCTGGGATGCCGCCGGTGGGGAGCAATCGGGCGGGGATGTAGGGCTTTGGTGGGGTGGGGGTCCCTGGGCAGGGGTCCGGCTGGTACTGCAGGGATTTCCCCCCGGATTTTTCAAATCCACGGGGTGCCATCCTCTGGGCAGTGCAGGAGAGGACCCACACCCCCCAGCAGCCCCACTGTACCCAGGGCTTGCAGTGAAGATGCCGGGCAGGGATTTGCTTTCATCTCCTTCTGCTTATGGCCACCGGACAAACCCGAGGGTGGCTGGCCCCGTGTCAGCACACCCTGATGTCCCTGTGGTGGCCAGGTTCTCCTGGGCATTGCCACCTGGGACATCGGTTCCCCGAGAGCCCGTGGGTGCGCGGGGCTGTGCCGGCCCCCGGCATGCAGGGGTTTGGGCTGTGGAGACACAGAGGTGGTCCCAGTACAAGTCTCTCCACCCGGGGTGCTGGGGCTGGGCTGGCAGGAGGGGGCACCTCGTGGGCCCCCCTGTTTGCCAGGGTTTTGGCTTGGTGACTCCTGGGAAATGCCATGTTCCATCTCCCTCCCTCCTGCGAGAGAAGGGCTTGCTTTGAAGCTGGCATGGCCAATTTGCCACGTGTGGGTATTATTATTGTTGTTGTTGTGCTGCTTTGCCTTGTGTATGGGGTGGTGGTATTATTATTTACTATTACTATTAGTCTGGGCACTGCTTTGGTATGGCAGAAGCCCTGAAGTGCATAGAGGTCTTGCAAGACCCAGACTTGGTAACTCAGAGTCTGTATCCTCCGGAGCCGGAGAGCCCCCAGCCCAAGAAACCCGAGAGCATCCCTGCTGGCGCTGCGCGCTCGGTGGGGACACGGCCACATCAGGTTGATGCACGGAACCGGTATCGGCGGCTGTTTGTGTTTCCACAAGCCCTTGTGTGCGGGCTGGAGGGTGTGTTTGAGCATCCTTCCAGGAACCTGGCTTCACACAGTGCTGATTGCACCGTCCCTGGCAAACCCCAGACCCATTAATTGTGCCCACCTTGTCGCGTTTGAATGGACAATAATGTGTCGGAGCAGTGGATAATCCCCACACCCACCTCTGTGCCCCTGAGCCAGGTCTGGTTTGGCGTATCTCTACTGGGGAGGGAGCTGGGTGACTGCTCCTTCTCCCCTTGGTGGTTTTCGGATCCAGGGCCTGTGTCCAGGGAAGGGGTCCCCGAGGGAAGGGGAGCTGCCCCGCTGGCTGGCAGAGGCTTGGACTGGACCCCAGGGTGCTGCCCCCAGGCTGGGGAGGGCCTGGGTTTGGGCTTGGAGCACTGCGAAGGGCAGGCGGTGCTGGAGGGGTGCTCCTGGCAGCGGCAGTCGGTCAGCTTGGCTCTGCCACGTGGGCTCTCGAGCAACACCCTCGAGTTGCTCCGTGCCTCAGTTTCCCCATGAAGATGCAGGAAGGTGTGGGGAGGTGGCTGTGGCAGAGTGGGACTCTGCAGCAGGGGAAGGGGCGAGGGGGAGCAGCCAGGAAAGAGTCAGGATTGAGGAGCCCAAGGGTATCCGGGTGTCATCCTCCTCTGGCCCTGGCTGTCCCTTTCAAACCCTCCCCTAAATAATTCAAGTGCTTTCAAGCTTGGCTGGTGTTCGTGGAGACCAGCGTGCGTGGTTTCCCCTGCCTTGGTGGCACGTCCCTGCTGTGGTGGCCAAGCCGGGCATCTCACCGATGGGCACATGGGTCAAGGTTTTTGCCCCCAGCTAGAGATGTGCTGGGGTCTTTGGAGAGCCATCTATGTTGCTTGCTAAAAACAGGGTGCTGGAGGTGTGTGTTGAACTGGGCACCCCAAAAATGGCTGTCACTCCCCACCCCTGACGAGATGCTCCGGTAACATAGTCAACTTAATGATGAGCGCGGAGGTTGTGGGCATCCCCTCGCTGCTGGTGGGTGGTGTGGCAGGGACTTTGATGGAACGCCCCCCCGAGCCAAGCTCTGCCGGGGCTCGCCCGTGCCGGCGGGGATGATGGGGACCCGGGGGGCTGTCTGCCTCACCTCGGGGTCTGTGGGGGGCGGTGGGAAAGACATGCGTGGGGACTGGCACCCAGCCCCTTCACGCGTTTGCTTCTCCCTGCTGCGGGTGGCGGTGAGCTGCGGGGGGCTCAGCCAGGGGCCTGGGGGGACGCGCTTGCTTTGGCTTGCCTTGATCCACTGCCCTGCGGCTTTCGGCTTTATGTTTATCTTTACCCAAGAGGGTGAGGCATTGCTTGTTGCCTGCTCTGCACGCACCGGTTTTGGGTCTCATCCCCCCTCGCGGCCGTCCCAGTGCCAGAGCCAGGTGTGTCGAGTGCGTTGGTGCTCAGCCCTCCCAAATGTGGGTACCCTGTGGCTGCTCCCACATTCCTCTGAAAGCGGAGGGATAGTTTTTGGGGTTATTACCCCTGATTTATGGTGAGGGGAGGTGCTTGGGCAGGGCTTTCAGCTGCTTCGTAGCTCCCTTTGGTAACGAACGGAGCGTGTTTTAATTGCGCTGGCTGCCTTCTTGTGCACATGCTGCCTTGTTGCTCAGGAGCGTGCATCACCTTTCATGCTCGTACCCATAAAAACCCACCTGGTTTTATATGCATGTCCTCAAAGGGACTCCAACACCATCCCCCTCGTTTCCCTGCGAGGTTTTTTCCCACCTCCTGAATTTTTGGGAAGCTGCGAGGGCGTGGGAGCAGGGATGGGGCTGCTCGCTGGTGCGTGCCGGGCTGCCTGCTTTTAAAAGCACCCTGTTTCACCCTGCTTTAAATCAAGGAAACCTCCATTTGAAATGATCGCCTTTCATCTCGTGTTGTGTTTGTTGCATTAGTTCTGTTTTTTTCCAAAGGGAGGCCGAGTCTCGCTGGTCGCTGGCCATTAAGAAATGCTAATTAGCAGCTCAATATTCCCTGTCCGCTAACCTTCACACCCCCTTCTTCCTTGCTGCTTGGCTTGGCAGCATCCAGCCCCATTTGATATGTCATTAACTGGATTCACACTCCTGCGGGCTGCTAATTTTTTTGGGCCCTATCCTTCGCAGGTTACAAACCGGTGAGCGGGGTATTTATTAGCATCCTAGCTTCCAGCGGCCCCTTGGGCTCGGCGGAGATTTGCAATGCAATTAAAAACTGCACGAAAGACGGCGTCTTTGACTCCTTCGCCCAAGTAATGCGCTAGATATTTGAATAGCGAAGTCTTGAAGCGCAGTTTTGTGCATAAATTGGACTTGAGGAATGAGAAAGCGGAGCTGATGGGTCAAACCCGTGCTTTTTGGGTGCTGGATAATTCAAGATCTTGAAATACCGGATGGTTTCTCGTATCCTGTTTTTTTTTTTTTTCCCTGAGTGTGGAGGAGCTGAAGAAGCTTTTCCTGCCTCCCCAGTTTCCAGCCCAGCTGCCGTGCCCTGAAATGGGGGCAGCGCAGCCCCTCGCCCCCCGACTTCCCCCGCTCCCCATCACCTTCATGGGAGCCTTGGCAGCAAGAGGATGGGAGAAGGTTCTTAACTTCAATGACTTTAATAGATTATCATAAACTCAGACCTTAATACAAGCTGTCATGATTTCAAATTATCTTACTTTTAAATTAAATAGATTCCTTTTTAAATACAAAATCAATTCTAATTTTTTAGAGGGGTGAGATTTTTCAAAGGCACCGATGAGTTGGGCATATTTAACTGCTCTTGAATATCTCCCCAAAATATCTAATCAATTTTTTTTTTGTTAAATCTCTGCTAAGCTCTTGACTGTGCTGGTGGATGCTGTGCCCATGGCTTCCCTGGGTTAATAACGGGGGGAATAGCACGGGGGGTTGTGAGGATGCGAGACGGACCGCTGCGGGGATGCAGGCTGCTGCTAATCGGGGTGACGGGTCGCTGGTGTGCCTGCCCGCCCCGGCTCTCCTTCCAGGCTGCGCGGGGAGGCGGCGAGATGTGACACCCGTCAGCTCTCATCCACGTCCCGTGCGTCTTCCCGCTGCTGCGGACTGCGGGAGGTGGTGTCCCCCCCATCTGCCCTTGACCCCCGGCTCCTAAATGGCCCCGGAGGAGGGAAGCAGGAGCCAAGGGGCTGCAGGATTGCGTTATCCCTTTTTTTTTTCTCTCCCCACTTCCACGTCAAGTGAGAAAAGCATCCCGCTGGATTCTGGTTGGGGGTTGCTTGGCCCCGCTCCTCTCGTTTGGGTCTGGGCACCGGTTGTGGGTCCCAAAGCTGGTGGCACGCAGGGCAGCTCTTTGGTCCCAGCTCTCCGCGGTGGGAAAGGGGGTCTCGGGGTGTTGCGGTGCTGGTGCCCAGCTCAACTTCATTTCCAAGGGAGGCGAGGGCATCCTAGTATCACCGCTGGAGCCCCCCCTTCCCCGTCATGCGTCCCCCTCCTGCGAGACCAGGGCACGGCAGAGGGCTGCAGTGGGGCTGGTCCCACTGCGAGACCCACAGCATCGCTCCGGTGCGAACCTTGCACCTGGAAATAGGTGTAATGGTGAAATAATGGAGCAAATATTAAGAAATTCTTAAGTAGCTAGAGAATAACCGAGTTAAATTATACCAGAGGAGCTCAATTGCCTTGCTTAGATTGATTGAATTACTAAATGAGCCTGACTAATGGAATGGAGTGGATATATCGGACTTTTACTCAAGATCCTGAAATAATTTCTCTAATAAGATTGTGAGCCATTAATTGAACTTGGCTTTGATCCTGGACACTGTCGCATGCGCTGAAACCTGGTGGTATGATCTATGTTCCCGCGTGCCTGGCCGAGGGGGTGGCTGCTGGCACCTCCCCGCCGGGCGGCTTGGAGGGCAGCCAGGGGGTTCACTGGGGGGTCCCAACCCACCCGTGCCAGGGACCTGCAGTGGGGAAGAGATCCCAAAACACCCTGGGGTCAAAACCCACCCTGGCAGTGGGATGCACTTAATTCCCTTCTGCTGCCAGCAGCTGATCAACTGGCCGGGGTCCTAACCCCAGTTCCCATTGCCGTGGGGTGAATTTGAGATGGATGCTTTGGGATTTACATCTCCTGCAAATCCAGGGGGGCCACCTTCTTCCTATGTCCTCCTGGAGTGGTTGCTGCTGGTGGTGGGATGTTGTCCGTAGCATCCAGAGTGTTGCCATCTGCACGCTCTGCCGTGTGAGATGCTTGCCATCAAGGCGTGGGGGGCAAAGCAAAGAGGGAACTGCCAGCAAAGCAGAGAGGGACCTGCTGAGGGGATGCATCCTGCCCTGGACCTGCCCTGGAGCTCCTGGTGGGAGAGGACAGGCTCATCTAATAGGGTTTGGGTGCAAATTGCTGGTGGGACTCCATTCTGCCCTTGCTCCTGGCCATGCAATGTAGACCTGACCTCTCCGCATCCCTTTTCCAGCTGAAGGATGGGGCCACAGTGGGTGAGGTGACCTGCTCAGAGCCACCGAAGCACCGAGCACACCTCCGTGCCTGGTCACACCCCCTCCTCCAGGCGATGGAGCCCAGCACCAGCCTCAGCTATGAGCCGGGGCAGCACTTAAAACCCAGTGGCCTGCGTGGAAAACGCTGCAGGAAAGTGGGCAGCATTCCTGGGAGGAGCACAGCTGTTCCTGCTGGAGGTCCCCCGTGGTCAAACTGGGGGTGGCCATGCACGTGTCCCCATCCTTATGGGTGCCTTGTCCCCATGCCATGCCCATCACCAACCCGCTCTCTTACTGGGAGTGGAGGTTTCGGTGGCACGGCGGATGCGGAGGGCCTCTTGTATATTTTTTCTTAACCAAGGGGAAAAAAAATAAGAAATAGGGATTTTGTCTCTGGGAACCCGTTGCCACAGCAACTGCACATCCAGCCGGCTCCAGCGGCAGCGGGGCTGGGAGGGGATCTCGCTGACCCAGAAAGCAGAGGGGGGAGCGGGCAGAGGAGCTGTTTGGCGTTTCGGTGGTGGGTATCAGGGTCTGGCAGGGCGGGCAGGGGACCGGCGCTCAGCCGAGGGGGCTGTGGGGGCCTGGCCCCCTGTTTCGGCTGGATGTGCAGAGCGATGCTCCCGGCTCCCTTTAATCACTCCCAGCCTTAATTTCTCAGACCGCATCCTGGCAGGGATGCTCAGGCTCGCTCCTGTTCCTGTGCCGAGACCTGTCCCAGTTTCAGGGGCCGGGCTGGCCGTGCGGGCGCTCCTGGAAGGCCCCCAAAGCTTTGCAGGCATGATGTACCCCCAGGAACTGGCTGTGGTCCATGGGGTGGAGGGGACCCTCGGGCAGCCGCACGCCTCCCTGGTGCCGCTCTCTCACCTCTGCCCTGCTCTCCCCGCGCTGGCGGCATTTGCTCCTGGGCCACAGCCCATTTCCTACCATTTTTAAATTTATTTTTTTATTTAATGGTTGCTTAGCTAGCTAAATGGAGGCTCTGAAATCATCTCTCTTGGAGTCTCGGCTGCAGAGCGGTCCTTCAAATGAAGGAATTTTTGCCTGGCGGGATTAAGGCAGCGTCTGGATGGTGATGGCTCTGTCATTAAGACTGGTTGTCCTTTTCTTTGCAAATTGCCGGTTTCTGGCTTCTCTGCAGCCAGCCTGGCTGTGGCCGGTGGCTCACCCCGAGTAGCAGCGCTCTGGAGGCTGGGGGGGGTTTGTCTGGATAAGGGAAGATTTTTGTTTGCCGGAATCCGGACGCCCCACTACGGCTTAACGCTGAGAAAGCACCCGGAGAAGAGCATCCTCCGCTCCCGCGCGCCGCGTTGGTATTTCTGACCCTGTTCTGCTGTCCTGCAGCCGGGGCTTGCTGGGGATGGATGTTCACCCCGTGGCGCTGGCACTGGGCTCTTTGGGATCTGTTTTGGGACATGGTCTAAGCTGACCCCACACTTTGCTTTTGCTGCGGGGCCTTGTTTGCCGGTGATGGGCACGGGCAGGGGTCTGAGCCTCTCCCCTCTGCCGTGTCCTGTCTGCAGAGCCTGAGATCTGCTGGGGAACGGGCAGGGGCTTTTTTTCAGCATTTATAATTGAAGGGGGGGTAAAGGGTCCTTGGGACACCCTCTATCTGGTGGTGATACATAGGTCACGGAAGTTTGGGGTCCACAGCCCCGATGCAAGAGGGGACACGGCCCCTTTCCTGGCAGGCTCTGAGGTGTTTCAGTAATTAGGATGACTAACGAGCGTAGCAGAGCAAGCAGCTATGGGGGATGCAGAGAGCTGGCTTTGCTCCTGCAGGGAGCTGATCCAGCTGAAAACTAACCTGGAGGAGGAAAGAAGTTGGAGAAGGGTTGGAAGAGGCAGCAGGTGATGTTAAGGAGACCCTGCCCGTGCCCTTGCATGGACACATCGCTTCTGCTTGGCCCGGTGAGGGCTGTGTTGCCTTGGGAGCACTCCCTGAATCGGGTCCGCGGTCCAAGCGAAACCATCGCCTGGCTGCTGGAGCCCTTTGGGATGGAGGTCTGCCTCGTGGGCAGGGGAAACCGGGTTCAGGCAGGACCTTGACCTTGGTTTTTGGGGGCGACACCTCCTGTTCCGCTCTCCTGCACCCCTACCCTCCCCTGCCAAAAAACCTGGCCACGATGTCACTGTCACAACACGGTGGCTGCCTGGGAAAGCAGATACCAGCAACCCCGAAATATCCTGGGGACAGGCTCTTGTGTGATGGGAGACAGTTACCATGGAAACCTCCTTCAAATAAAAAAAAAAAAAAGAAAAAACCCCAAAATTTAAAGCAGCTTTTGTAGCTCAGAGGAACTGTAGACCTTATTATGGGTTTTGGCAACCCCCCCTTTTTCTTTTATTTGTTCCAGCTAAAAGCTTCAGGAGACAAGGCAATTAATTTGAGCATCCCAAGGGGAGCGAAAGAGGAAGGGCACGGTGCTGGGAACCCGCTGCCTGGGCCGGTGGGCTCCCGGTCCTCTCTGGTGCCACTGCCCCGCAGCCAGCAAATGCCCTCCCATAATGGGGTTTCTCCACCACAGATGAAGAAGCAGGGTGGTTTTTTAGAAGAGGTGGCTCAAGGCTTAAAACCCCCCTTCCTAGCGCTGTAGGTGGAGGGGCTGGGGGGAGGGTTGGTGCGAGCGAAGGGTTCGGGGCGCTGCGGGAGGAGTGAGGATATGGGAAACGACTACAGGGCACAGTTCCAGCCCAGGGGCGGGCGGCTCAGCGCAGATCGGGGTGATTTGTCTTTACGTGTGTGGCATTGCGCCGTAGCCCCCTTTCTCCTGCCGAGAAGGTTAGCGTCGTGGGAGGGGGGGCTTTAGGGGAGATTGGTCGAGCTGGCCAGCTTCAGCGGGGAAGGGGAGATGCCTGGGAGAGGAGACATCGTGCTCCCAAATTTTCTTGCCAGGGTCGACCTTGCAGCTGTGGCCGCAGGGTCCCAGGGGGGCTAATTCCAGCTCAGCGTGGACTTTAAATTGCTGCGATGCTCTCAGCCTGTCTGCTCCCTTAATGATGTCCCAAGTGTCCGCAGACGCTGGAAAATCTCCTGGAAATGTCAGGTTTGGACCGGAGAGCCTGCCGTGCCTCCCACTGCCCTGGGCCGGCCCCGAGCTCCTCTGGGCACTGCTTTCCCAGTGGCGGTTGTGTTTTCCCATCCCAGAGCTGCATCTCCCCAACTTTTCCTCTATTGCTCAGCCAGAAATAGCTGGGGTCTGGCTTTCACCGCTTCGGGAGAGCTCCGGAGAGGAGCAGCGGTGGGAATCGACAGCCGTTGTGCTGCTGTGGAGCTGCTGGCTTTCTTGCTGGCAAAAGGGACAAGCCGGGGAGTTTGTCTTTGCTGACATGACACGTGTGGCCCGGGAATTTTGGGGGGGCATTAGAAATGTCTCTGCCAGCCCACGAGCGGGGAGCTGCAAGGGTCTTGTTCCAGCTCACGCCAAGACACTGCTTTAGCCAGGCTGGGATGTGTGTGCAAGCATCCGCAAGCAAGACAATGCCTGAAACATCCTTCCAGGGAAAAATCAAACCAATTTTATTAGCTTTTCCGCAGGAGCTGCTCTCTTCCCGGGTGTGGCGTGCTCCTGGCGCGCTCAGACCTGGCGGGCAGGAGAAATAGCGCAGCCCCCTCGGTGGATGGTGGAAATGCCAGGGAGGGGAGTGCATTGCATGCATCGAGTCCGCTTAGTCAACCTTGGACCTGGGCTGGGGCTGGCTTCCGCAGCTTTTTATTACCACGTTTCCTCCTTTTCTTTCTTGTTGAGTAAGGCACATCGCTGGTTAACAGCCAGAGGACTCGGCCTCAAGTCGACAGCCCGGAGCATCCCCCCGCAGTCCCCCCACAGCTGCCGGCACAGACTGGGGTGAAGGGGTGTCCCGTGGGTGCTGGGGCTGGGGGCCGAACGAGGGATGCGGAGGTGCCTGGGATGGACGTGGTGCGCGTCTCCCCACGGGATGGTGGTGGTGTGGTCAGTCCGGGCTGGATCCAGCCGCCTCCTCGTAATTAAAGCTCAGCGCCAGGGGAGAAAGGCTTTTCACGTGCCGCGGGATGAAAGGCAGCACGCGTGTGAAATGCAGCTGTGCCGGCAGCGGGAAAGCATCGGGGTGATGGAGGGAGGGTGGGAAAGGAAGGGCCACGAGGTGGGAGGAGAGGCGCCATGGCAGGAGGTAGAACGCTGGAGGGACCATGCGAAAGCTGAGGGGCTTTAGGAGCGTTGATGGAGGGTACTGGCAGAGCCGCTCGCTGCGGGTGTGAGCCGCGGCATCCCTGCTGCCTTCCTGACACCACCGTGCACGGAGCCCAGTAAAGCACCCTTTGGAGCTAATCACCGCAGGAATTAACGGCTGGTTTCTCACCGGGTGGCAGTGTCCGTGTCCTGGGAATAGCACCGCAGAGGCCATGGCCGTGTATTCGGCGGGTTTCTGGCCGAGGAAGGGTGGAGGTGGCAGGCTGGCCCACTGAACCCCAGTCTTGGCAACAGCCAGAGCCCGCGGGGATAAAGCGAAGATGTGGCCATAAATGCAGGAGTTTGCAGTTACCCAGTGCTCAGAGTCTGGCTCTCTTTGCTCTTGAGATACCAAAAATGTGGCTCACTCCTCACCTTGATTTAATTTTGTTTGCTTACAGAAATGCTGCTTATTTGCTAACATGGGATGCTGCTTCCCTTTGGCGCAGGAGGAGCAAGAGGCAGCAGCCCCTCGCTCAGAAACACCCCTGTCAGAGGGGTGCTGCCCTGGCCGGGGTAACCCACGGCACTTTGCTGGGCTGGAGCATCCTGGCTCCATCCCCTTTTTTCTGGCCATGCCAGATTTCAGCCCTAGACTGAGAAAATAAGTAGATTTTCCTCCTTTTTTTTTTTTTTCATGTGAACGCAAGGGAACTTTCTGCCTGTGGATATGACATTGGGGTTTCCTTTTCCTTGCCAAGAGCACGAGCCCTGCCTGCAAAGACAGGCAGGTAAATACAGGCAGGGCAATACTGCCGTGCGATTGCATTAAAGCTGATGGGTACTGAAACTGAAGAGCGGCGTTATATAATTTGGACTGCAATGCAGAAGCGCTTGCTTAATTTTTAATTATCCAATTGCTGCACGTACGTAGCGCTCGACCTGGGAAGAGGGGTTGGCCCATGGGCACGTGCGAGCGGGCCTGGCTGGCAAAGACGATGGGAAAGCCTTCCCTCGTGTTCCCGTCCCTCCCGGCACGGTGGCAAGAAGTGTGTCCCCGTGGTACCGGCACACAGAGCAGGAGCAGAGCTGAGCCGTGGCGGCTGGGAAGGATGCTCTGCAGCCATCCCAGGGACCGAGGGGTGTCCGCTGAGCAGTGGGAGAAGGGATGCAGGTCTGCAAAGGTCTTTGAAGTTTCTCTGAGTCACAGCGTTAGACAAATGGAAGACACTGTCATTGCTTTGCATCCAGATTTCCTGTAGCTGCTGGTAAAAGAGCCCCGAGTGCCTCCCAGGGAGTGTTTGTCGGGATGTGGGAGAAACGGTGAAGGAGCTGCGGTAGACCTCAGCTGTGAAGCACTGTTTCTTCCCCTCCCTTTTCTCCCCCTCTTTCAAATCCCTGCTCTGCGCTTTCTGTCCTTCCTACAAAGGCAGCCACCTCGGAGCAGCTTAGGCTTCAAAGTTCTGAAAATCACAAAGGTTAAAATAAATTAAAAAAAAAAAGTCGCTGCAAGATCAAGTCAGTGCCCCACTTGCACCCGGGCTTGGAGCTTCAAAGTGACTGCAAAGACCCCCCCGTGGTGTCTGCGGTTGGGTGTCTCAACCCTCGGGGTCCCGTCTTCATCCTCCTGAAGTCACGGGATATTTGGCAGTAGCCAGGATGAGACTGCGGCTAATTGCATCCATTGAAAGCGGCGGTGGGGTCCTGCTGCTTTTGCTGCCCACGGAGGCAACCTGGAGAAGGTCTTTTGTGGAGGAGAGGGTCGTGGTGGCTGCGGCGATGGGCAGGTCCGTGCGGGTGAGATGGGTGTCCCTGGGGCTGTGTCCTGCACCTGCCAATCCTGTCCCCTGGACAGGCAGGTGGGCAAAAAGCTCCTCGCGGGGAGGCTCCATGCTCAACGTGGTGCTTTGTGCCTCTACTGGCTCTGCTGATTTATATAGATCATCAATATGACAATTATATACACCTGCAGATTTAATTACCTCCATTTTCGTCAGGCGGCGACAGATTTATGCCTCTATTCAGTTCCTGTAAATCTGAAACAAGCTTGACTAGACCCAAAAGTCCTCCCATTGATCACCACGCACTGGCTGGTCTCTGGCCCTCTTGACAAGCTCTTCTTTCAAGAGTGATAAATTCAAGATGCACAGTCAACTTTTTCCCCTTCTACATCTTTCTTCCTTCTTTTTTTTTTTTTTCTCTTCTCATTATCTTTCAAAGCCTCTCCACAAACTTGAAAATGAAGCTTGAAATCAGGTAAGAGCTCCCATGCACTGAAGAGCTTATGACATTAGGCTGCAGTCAGCAGTAGCCCATGCCTGCCTTCTCCATCCTGGTATGGGACCTTGGGTGAGCATTTGTCCTGCCCCCAAGACCAGCATCGGTCCCTCCAGGGGAGGTGGGAGGTAGAGGAGGACCACCTCTTGGAAAACCTCTTGGCCCTGCTGTTAGCAGGAGAGCGGACAGGGTTATTTCAGTCCTGTTTCACCCCCTGGGAGGGCCACCTCGTCTCTCCTATGCCCCAGAGGACACGCAGGTCCTGGCGCTCCCCCCCAGGAGATGAGGAACGAGCGGCTGAGCACAAGAACGCCAAAATAACTTCTAAGTTGCCTGACCTCTTGGCCTCGGTGCAACGAGCACTTAAACAAATTAGTCTGCAGGAGCAGGCTGAAGTTTACCCTTGAAGCGAAGTCCATGTCATCGCTGTAATGCATCCCCTCGCCTCCCCCGCCTGTCCCACCACCGCCGCTGCCTGACCTCGCCTGTACGATATGCTCTGATGTCTTGCTAAGTGCCTGGCAGATGGGCTGGAGTGGCTGGCCATTACCTTCCCTGCCAGCCCGCGATGGATATAAATAGCCCTTTGCCTCCCCGTGAAAATCGCTGGCTTGCTTGGAAAGCTGAAGGTAATCTTGGCAGGTGTCTTGGGTCAGTAGGATCTGATGGCATGGAGTGCTGGGGTTTGGAGGGGGGAAGTTGCTGGCAGGGTGGTGAGAGGCTGTCTCAATGGGAGGGAGCTGCCTTGGGGTCTCCTTCCCCCAGCGAGGCAGTGTCTGGAGGAGCAGCAGGTCTCAGCCGCTCCTGAAGGGACTTGTTGATGCAGGATGCATCCTCAAAGGGTGGCCTGGGCAGCACCCAGCTGGCTTTGCAGCCACCCTCCATCCCCAAGAGACCGGGCAGCGTGGGGGACAGCAGGTTTGCGGTCCCTCAGCATCTCCGGCCATGGCAAGTAGCTGATGCTTGGGGGAAAAAAATGTAGAAAACACAGCATATATTGCACAGCCCTTTCCCTACTGCCGAGGTCTGTGCCGCAGGGATTTCTCGAGTTGGGATTTGCTTCTGGGCTGTCTGGCTCGATAGCTGCTGGTCTTCCCTGAATTCAGTTCCTTTCTCAGTGCTTTCGTACTTTATGGTGGATGAAGCAGAGCCTTTTGTTAGATTTTACACTCCTAATTCTTGCAAAGTGAGAAATAGTGAATGATCATTGCCTTTCCCACTGCTCCGCTGCCTTCATGATTTTATAGGCTTTTATCATGTCCCTGCTCAGTTATTTGTTTTCCTTGCTGAGGGGTCCTAACACAGTTGGTTTCTCCTCTCCACAAAGCTGTTTGTGACATCTCCTTTTCCTTGTACCCGTCCTCCGAACCCTCCTAGCTCTGCCTCCTCTGTTACGAGATGGCTGACCTGAATACTGCTTGTAGGATTTGAGATCAGCTTGCTTTCACCAAAGTTGAATTTCACCTGCCCACTTCCTTGCCCACTTTCCTCCAGCACTTCGCAGCTTTAGCTTTGTGGAGACTAAATTTAGCGTTGGTGACCAACTTTGTCATTCGCCTCCTCTTCCAGAGCTGTTTCTGAACAGCCGAGGTCCTGACAAAGATCTCTGTGGGGCTTCTTGGTAACCTCCTTTCATTGTGAAAACTAAACGCTCATTCCTCCCCCAGCTGGTGGGCTTCAAGAGGACTTCCCCTCTTATCCCAACCCCACTTCAGTGCTTTGGGAAACTTTGAGGGTGGATTTTGACAAGGACTCTTTGAAACAAGTCCATCAAACTGGATCACCCTTATCTACTGGCTTACAGTGTTGAGCCACCCATATTTACCCACGCACCTACCTGTTCCTCTAACAAAGTGTCCAGGGCAGAAATAGGATTTACTGGCCTATAATTTCCATGATGCTCAAGAGCTTTTTTAAGAGATGGGGGTCTCCTCTGCTAAGTTTTGCTCCTCCAGTTGCTCACACTTTCTGACTGATAGCTGGTGTGTTGGCGGAGTTCAGCAGCTGTCCTCCTCCGCTGCTCGTAGGTGAGCACCATCTGGGCTGAGGGGTTCGTGCTCTCCATTTCACCAATTTGCTGGGAGGCGATTTAGCCAGGGCAGTAATTTTCCATGGCTGATTGGAAGCTTCTCCATCATTTGGGCTCTTTCTGTGGAGACCTGGGCTTCCTTCTGGAAGAGGTGATGTGATGGCATTGCAGGGTGGGATATCAACTAGAAATGTGGTCCTTTCTGGGATTTAAATATCAACCTTGCATCTCAGAAGTTGTTGTCACACTTCCTCTTTATTTTGTTTTTGCTCAATGTCATGGTGTGGGGCTTTGGGATTTTTTTAACATGACTGTGTCTCTAGAGTGTTGGTCCAGGAGGTGGATTTGTCTCTCTTCCCACATCTCCTCTGTAGTTCACAGTTACGGCAGGTGGGACCAAACTAACAAAACAGGAGTGAAAAATCAAACACCAGCGAATGTCCCAGTCTGCTCATTGTTTTTCCCAGCTTTTGGTCAAAATTGACAAATGCAGGGGAAAAATAACCTCGGAGGGGATGTTGCACAGGTGCGGTTGGGCACGTCCCTGGGTCCGCAGGGAAGAGCGGGGCGATGGGGCACATCACATTGTAAGGTCAGCAGCTGCAGAGCAAACCTGGTCGACTCAGACCCATTAATGATGAATCAGTGTCCTTCGCTCTGGAAACGGCTGCGTGGCACAATGTCACTCCCAGAGTGATGGAGGGTTTTGTTGTTAAAGAAAGGGATGAATTAGGGCCGTGGCATATTCGGGACAAAAATCCCAGTTCAAGGCTAAAGCATGGCTACAGCTTTGAAATGTAAGTCCTTGATGACCTTCCTAAAAGCAAAGGCACCCTACGTTTCAAGGAGAAACCTGGTTAGCTGTCAGCCTTGCTGTGACAGCTAATGGCTTCACGTGGACCAGCCCCACGTGCAGATGTCATGGTGGGGTGATCTCTCTGACCTAGCCAGAGAGTGGCTCCAGATACAGCCTTTTCCTTGAGCCTTTAGTTTCTCCCAAGTCTATGGGTCTTTTGGAAATTTTGCCCGAGGTGCCCTCTCCCATGAAGCAGGTTCTTAATACATAAAGTGAGGTTTGTGTTTGCTGGTATGGAAAAGCTGGTTTGTCTTGAAAAGGCAGAATGACCTACAAAATGAGCTGGTTTTCCTACCTGAGATTGGAGACAGGAAAAAAATCCAAATAAAATATGGATAGTCAGTGATGAATGTGAT
This sequence comes from Gavia stellata, assembly GCF_030936135.1. Taxonomy (NCBI): domain Eukaryota; kingdom Metazoa; phylum Chordata; class Aves; order Gaviiformes; family Gaviidae; genus Gavia; species Gavia stellata. The sequence goes on along the minus strand of NC_082603.1, from coordinate 5,160,455 downwards.
CTTTTTAAAGAGGCCCATAAAAACATGAATATTATCCCATGAAAGATGTGTCACTAAAACCTTGGAAGTAAAAACGAGTTAAATATCAGGATATGCACTTTGACATCTGAATTGACAGGAATCAAGGCCAGAGGTCCCAACAGAGAGCACCAGTGGCTCATGGTCTCTTGTTCCATGTAACTAATGATAGGACAAGAGGAAATGGCCTCAAGTTGACCAGGGGAGGTTTAGGCTGGATATTAGGAAAAATTTCTTTCCTGAGAGAGTGGTGAAGCATTGGGACAGGCTGCCCAGGGAGGTGGTGGAGTCACCATCACTGGAGGTGTTCAAGGAACATGTGGTCGTGGCACTGCGGGCCATGGTTTAGTGGGCATGGTGGTGTTAGTTAATGGTTGGACTTGATCATCTTGCGGGACATGGTTTAGCGGGCATGGTGGTGTTGGGTGGATGGTTGGACTTGATGATCTTACAGGTCTTTTCCAACCTTAATGATTTTGTGATTCTGTGATTCTATGGTGGGAAGGTCTCCTGAGTTACTTCAGACATTGGAGACCCTTGGAGGAGCGCAAGGCCAGGGCTTGCTTTAGCTGAGTTAGAGTCCTTTAAAGGATGTGCGAGGTTTAGACAGAGAGCAAAAGCCTTAGCTAATGGGGAACTTAAATAAAAACACAGTCAGGTTCTGGATGGAAAATAAGCCAGGTTTAAATGTTAACAAGGAAATATAAGTCCAAGTGAAAATCTGCACTCTGCTGTATGAAATGAGTCTGCAGAGACTGGCATTATGGCAGAGTTCATTTGACTAATCGGAGGTGTCTATTAGTGCAAAACGCTTCCAAATGGAAAGGAAAATTGGTTTGCCTTTTTTGTTTTTTTTCTCCCATCAAAATGCTGGTGTGTGTTTTTAAGGAGAGTTGCTCTCTTTGTGTGCCATAATGCCGGGTCTCGGTGGCAGGGGGGAGTGAGGACGCAGGAATGGGTCCACGTTAGCGTTGGGCTCGGGGACCGCAGTTTTGACATTGCACCAGCTCGGGTGCAGAATTGGGCTGTGATGGAGATGTTGCCTCCCAAAATTGGGTGATGCAAAGGTGTTGCCTCCAGAAGGACTGGGTTTGCTTTGAGTGGGACAGCTCTCCCTAGGGAAATGAGGTTATTTGGGATAGTCAGTAATGAAGGAGATATAAATCCACCCACCTCCAGCAATTTCATCAGGACTTTCATCCTCTCCTCGGTTTGCTCCTCTACAACCTTTTCTTCCCCCCTCCCTCCCCTTGCAGATGGTCTGGGAGGGGAACAGCCGCGGCCGTTATGTTGAAAGCATCAGCCGGGGTCTTTGGAAGCTGCTGCTCCTGTAGATATGAAGGACCTGGGCCACGTTTGATACCAGGTGAACGTGGTACAGCCTAATTAGTGGTCTCCTACTGTTATTAACCCCTGACTCAGGCAGGCTATTTTTTAACAGAGGTGCAAGAAGTTAATACTAGTGCTAATGGCTTCACAGCTAAGACCTTAATGAAAGCCATGTGGGGACCAGGCCTATCATCAATATCTTTCAAACTTTGAACTTGAAATCATCCTCTCCCCCCTGCCTTTTTTTTTTTCTTCTTTCTTTCTGCCCACTTTCCCACCTCCTCTGGGGTCTCCTGGCACTGCGGTATGAGCTGGCCGGCAGGGTTGGCACCTGCCAGCCCCATGGCAGAGCTGAGCCCCTACGGCATCCAGATAAATGGCCCCAGCTGGCTACATGGGTCACTGTGGCATGTCCTGCCAGGTGATGAGATGTCTGCTTGGAGAGCAAGACATAGATAAGTGTGGAATGTGTTGGACAGGGAGAAGAGAGAGCAAAGAGATGCTGTGTTAGGGAGCAAGCTTGGTCTTGGTCTTGGTCTTGGTCTTGGTCTTGGTCTTGGTCTTGGTCTTGGTCTTGGTCTTGCTTGAACCAAACTCCAGAAGAACTTCATGGGTGCAGGAAAGCATTTATATGTATAATTTTTTCAAGTAGAAAGGGAGTGGGACAGGGGCAGCTGGCATGTTGCTAAGACCCTCGAGAAGAGGAGGAGGAGGAGGTCCAAGGATGAAGCTCACTCATCCAGGCGCTGCCTCAAGAGCCTTTGCCCAGGGCAGGAGCAGAGATGGTGGAGCAGCCTTGTCCTGCGAAGTGATGGAGGGGTCATAGCCTGTTGGTATGGGGTGATGGCGGTTGATTTCTGGGGTGTTTTGCTCTGTTTCTAGCACTTCTGACTTGTGTGCAATGCAGCCGCAGGTTTGTGTCATGATTTCTGGGGAGAGAGGGTAACGCGCTTAGGCTCTGTGGCTGGATTCTGCTCTTTTAAAACAAGAATCCATTTTTTATTGAAATACATTTTTCTTTTTAAAAATAAGCCTGTTTAAATAAATTTGAAATTATGACAACCTATTTTAAGGTTTAAATTTACTATAATCTATTAATCATTTAAATAACTTCCATCAAGGAGTCCTCCTCAAATATTAATGAGCTGAAGGGTGCTGCTTTTTCAATGATATGTCAGATCAGGGGGAAAACATCTTTAACTCTAGCTTTCTAAATGTCACAATGTCATATACTTAGTATCTATTATTTTCACTCTTTACAATGGAGCAAATGCTGGTATTTACATTTTTCCAAATGTCAGTACGGTGAGTTCCTGTTGTGCATAAAAGCTCTTGCCTTAATTACTCCTAATTTCACGTTAGCAGGCAGGTGCGGGGAGAATATTTTCTTCCATTTGAGCTAGTTCATTGGAAGTTGAGAAGCCGTGGGGAGCTGGGGGAGCAGGAAAGCTTGTTTTCCCCTTTCAGCCCATGAATAAAGACCAGGTGGGAGAGGAGGAGATCTGCTTTTTCAAACCCTCCTGGCTGCCGGGACCCGCTTTTCAAAGGGGATCTGTGTGCCTAAACACGTAGCTCAGTGGTTAGAGGGAATTTCAAAAGTGCTTCTGGCTTCCTAGATGCTTTAACTCCCCCCGGTTTTGCTTCCCGGTGGCATCGAGGAGAGCTCAGCATCTCTCTGCTTGGGACACTTGAAACGCACTGATTACCACCAGAAATATGGCCCGTGCTGAGCAGAAACAATCCGCCAATTCGCTCGCTGCAGCTAATGTTTCTTTTGATTAATCAAATCCGTTTGGGAGGATGAACCTGGTTCCTGATGCAGTCCTTCCCTGCCCCCCCCCCCCCCCCCCCCCGCCGGTAGCTAGCTCACCTAAGGCAGCCTAATGAAATTAATTAACAGTAAATTTAAAATGTTGTTTTTCGGCACTGTAATTGAATTCCAGTTTTCATTTGAAGGCAGCGTGAAACAAGCAAAATAAAGATGACAATTTGCAAAGCGAGCCGGGCTCTTTCCCATTGCCATCGAAAGGCGCAGCTACGAATGGGATGGAGCGGATGGGTCTGGCTGGACCGTTCCCACCGGGCAGAGACAGGAGGAAAGGCTGCGTCTTGCTGGGAAGCTCATCACGTTTTTAATGGTCATTCCAACAAATGCAATCGAAGCTTGTATTTTCAGGAAAAATAAGTACAGCGCAAATGGCAGGCTGGAGCTGATGGCTGAGATCAAGGTGATCTCAGATGGAGATCAAGGTGATCTGGTCTGAGATGGAGGTGGTGGTTAAAACAGTGACCATCTCTCCTAGGGATGTGCTGGTGTCATCCCCCCTTTTGCTAAGACCCAGCCACGGGATGTCCCTGAAATTTTGGATTCAGCCAGGTGAATTTGGTTTGAGTCGGCATTTAGCGTCCTGCAGCACATGTGTCCCCCTCCTCAGCTGCTCCTCCTGCTTGGATGTCCTCTGCTGCTGCCGCTCCTCAGCCCAGCTCTGTCCATCTGTCCCATTGCCCCCAAAACCCTAAAGGTACTTGAGGAAAGTCGGGGTGTTTGGGCAGAAGGTGTGTCTGCAGATCTCAGGGCTGTGTCCTGTGTGGGAAGCTGCAAAAAGTGGTTGAAGACTGAAAACCTCTGAATGCACCTCTGTCAGATCCAGACTGCAGGTGCGATGGCAGCTACGTGCACGTTTCTCCGTTCGCGAAGGATGGGGAAATACTTTCTGTTTGCAATAATTTAGTGCCATGATCCCAGTGATCCCATTAGTGCTGCTGAGAAGATGTCCTATATCCTCTGCTCCCCATGGCTGGAGCCACGATTAACAAGAAGCTCATGGGTGAAACCTGGCTGAATTAGGGCTGAAAGGATGGTGCCGGGCTCCCCAGCTCTGGCCCCGAGATGCTATCAGTAAGTGGTCTGTCCCTGCACCACATCTGGATTTTTGGAGGGACCCACATCTGGATTTTACCCAGAAATATGATTTTACTCCCCTTTAACCCTTCAGGTTGTGGGTCGTGTAGGGGCAGCAATGGTGCTGGCAGGAGGTGACCAGAGGCAGCCTGCTATGTGTGTCCCTTGGTCCCTCCACCCATTTTTTTGGAAGAGGTGAATGTCACCCCTCTCCTCCTCTGCCTTTCCCACCTGACCAGCTTTGCTTTTGCAGAGATCTCAGGCAACACGGACGACATCCCGCTGGTGCGCTGGCGGCAGCAGTGGCTGGAGAACGGCACGTTGCTCTTCCACATCCACCACCAAGATGGGGCCCCCAACCTGCCCGGCTTCGACCCCACGGATGAGCCCCAGACCGAGTCAGCGGAGGAAGAGCTGAGGATCCTCCACATCTCCGTCATGGTACGTGATGGGAAGGCAGACGCAGTTTAGGTGTTCAGCAATCTGTAGAAAATATAGGGGCTTTTGAAAAGCCATATATTTCCCCATCTGGCTCCAGCTATCCTAGGTGGGGAGCTGAGCCCACCTTCGGGGGCTGGTTAAGATGCCTTGGGCACTGCTCCGGATGACGTTGCATGCAGGGTGCTTTAACATTGGGCTGCTTTAAACCTCTCCCTTAGTTTGCATCGCTTTGCAAATATGTTTGCAGGGGTGCCTTTATCCCCGGGGAGTGCTGGCCTTTGAAGGTCTCAACCACCTTAACCCGGGGTTAATTCACTTTGACTTTGTCAGGAGCCCTTTGCCTGGTGCATGCTGCTCCGGCATGCGACGGGTGTCACGGTGCCACCGGGCACTGTCACTGCTGCTTTTATCAGCACGGCAGCCCCATGGCCGTGGTTTCGTGCAGTAAGCAAGAGCATCCCATCCGCGGAGGCTGCACAGCTCTCCTCCCTGCAGAAACATGGGGACAAGGTTTTGATGGCGCAGAAAGGAGGGCGAGACAGCGGTCCGTGTGTTGGAGGTGGATCTGTGGTTTGTTGGGGTTTTTTTTTTTCTTACGTTGGGAAAAATCTGAAGAATCTGACAATTTTTGTGCCTCTGGAAGATAATTAGCCGGAGACAATGTGTTGCCGAGGCTGCAAACAGGCTGTTTAATGGTGCCTACCCTAATGAGAGCGTCAATAGCTCTTCCAGATTGCAGCCCCAGGCCAGGTTTCTCCTCCATCATTTGTGCTTGATTAGTCTCGAGGAAAAAAAATAATCACTGGCAAAGCCACCCCTAAAAAACATTTCAGACCGTTTCCTTTTTTTTTTATTGTCCGTTCCCAGCTGCTCCCGAGAAGGTGCATCACCTCGGGAGAGGCTGGCCCCGCTCTGCCACTGTGGTCTTGGTTTTCACGGGCACCACTGAGTACCAAGGTGGAGACTGGAGTGCCTGAAACAAGGCTTATTATCGAGCTGATGAAAACGAATGTCTGCAACTCATCGGTCTCGTACCGAAATGTGTAAATACAGATTGAATCCTCCCTCTCCCCCTTTTTCCCCATCACTCGGAGCTCTGCTCCGGCGGCATCCTTACGCCCTGACAAATAGAGGTTGGGTTTTGTGCCAGGAGTCAGGATCACGTGGAGTTTTCAAGGCTGATTTTCTTTCTTTCCTGCGCGGTTGCCAAGAGAAGAATGAGCAAGGGGCTGTATCTGTTGTGACAGCAGTCCACACGTGGACCGTGTGAGAAGCGCTCCCGCGCCTGCCCAGCACAGGGCTCCTCTCGCAGCCGTCGTACGAGTGCCGGGTGTGGGGGGATGAAGGCAGAACGGGATTTCCATGCTCCAGTGGAGAGGAACTGGGGGCCTGAGGTGGTGCCCTGACCCCCTCCAGCTAGCACAGGGTGGAGGAGACTTAGTTCTGGTTTTCTTCCTGCCTTTGGAGCCTCTTGAAATCTCAAGTGGCCACTGGCTGCTTTTCCTCGGGGACAGTTTGAGCTGTCAGACTATCAGGGCAGAAGAAATTCAGTTTCAATTAAATAACAGGTCTTTTTGGAGAACTCACAGCCGCAGTCCTAAACAAACAGGCATCCACCTGACTCGAGCTCCAGCTTGGTCTCCCTCGTTTACCGGTACAGGTGTATGGCAGAGCTCTCTGGTGTTTGGGGGGTGTAATGTGCGTAGGGAGGGCAGCAAAGGAAAACCAGGAATGCCCTGGTATTACTCCCATCTGCTTGTCACCCCATCTGCAGGTGGACCCTTCCCCGGGGTGACGGAGAGCTGTGATGTGGAAGGCCATCTCCAGTGGGGTTGGGGTTAGCCCCCCTTACTTATGGATCAGAGGAACTTGAAGGGATTTGAACGTGGTAGAGAATTGGGCGCTGACTATACCACTAAAAAACTCAGGATGAACACGGCCAGGCAGGAATCCAGCGCCAGTTCTCAACTCCGGCAGGATATTTCCCATTCTCCCAGCTGCAGGCTCCTGGCCGGAGAGACGCCGCGTACCAGCCAGCCCCCCCCACCTCCACTGGACTGCTTGTCTCCTTAATCACTGGAGTTTCTTTGTTTTTTCTTTCTTCTTTTTTAAAGAAAGTTTGGAAGGAGGGCTGGAAGAGTGCATCGCAGCTCCATTACCCTGGGAATGAAAGAGGGTTAAACCGTAATGGCCATTAAAGCCCCTTTTCCAGCTGCCTGTCCTGCTTCTCATTCAATAATTCCCGTAATGTTTTGTCCTAATGGAGCAGATTATTACTATTATTTTATTTTATCAAGATCACCTATCGCATAGAAAAGAGGAGGGGGACTGGAGCCGCGGATGGACACGGAGCTCTTAGCTGGCTCCGTGCGCTCTTTATTTTTATTATTCTTGGCAGGTTTGGGCTTTCATCTCGCCGCCTCTATCTGTGTACAGTGACAATGCCTCTGCAGGAGGGTGACCTTGGGGACGGTGGCGAGGTGGCAGGGCTGGGTGCAGTTTCGGGATCCGTCCCCACAGGGCAGGAGCTTTTTCAGTCTTTTCGCCCAGGCGTTCCCCAAACAACGCTTCAGTCATTTGGCTGTCTGGAGCCTTGATCTCCTTTAATCTGTGCTGCAATTTCTGCAGGATACCCTGGGAAAATCTCCCAAGATTGAGAGTGACAGCACTGAAACCAGTTGGAAATGGGTCAGAAAAAGTTGCCCGTAGGAGAGTTTGCCTGGCATAAATCTGATCTCTGCTTTCAAAGACGCGTTGCGGGAGAGCAAAACAAAACACGCTCTGCTTTAAATGCTGCTTTTTCATGCCTCGGTGGTGACTTCAAAGCCGGTCCAGCTCGAGGCAGGCTTCAGCCGGGAGCGCTTGGCCAGCGCCGGGCGCTCCCTGTGTCAGCACCCTCTTATTGGTGTGACTGGGCTCCTCTCACCGTTGCCTTCGCTTTGGCCACCCCGGAGCATCCCTGGTGCATTTGCATCCCTGGGGGGTGGCTGGTGCTTGTCCCTGGCTGACCCCGCTTGCGTTTGTGCCTGCAGGGAGGGATGATCGCCCTGCTGCTCTCCATCCTCTGCCTGGTGATGATCCTCTACACCCGCCGGCGGTGGTGCAAGCGGCGCCGGGTGCCGCAGCCCCAGAAGAGTGCCAGCGCCGAGGCGGCCAACGAGATCCACTACATCCCCTCGGTGCTGATCGGGGGTCATGGGCGGGAGAGCCTGCGCAATGCCCGCGTGCAGGGCCACAACTCCAGCGGGACGCTCAGCATCCGCGAGACCCCCATCCTGGACGGTTACGAGTACGACATCACCGACCTGCGGCACCACCTCCAGCGCGAGTGCATGAACGGAGGGGAGGACTTTGCCAGCCAGGTCACCCGCACCCTGGATTCGCTGCAGGGCTGCAATGAGAAGGCCAGCATGGACCTCACGCCAGGTGGGGATGGGACAGGAGACCGTGGGCTGAGCTGGGTCCTTTCCAACTCGTCTTCCCTCCATCGTTCCATACACATGCTTTCCCTTGAGCATTTTCCCCGTTTCTCTGGGTTTTCGTTGCATGTGAGGTGTTGGTGGCACTCTGAAGGCGCTTCCATTGCTGGGAGGCCTTGCAGCCAGTTGGGAGCAGTCCCTGCTGAGTGGGACGTGACTGGGACAATGCAGGGTAGAGCTTTGGTTGGGCTGTGGTTCCCGTGGCCTGATGGAGAAACAGAATGTTGTCCCCTCCGAGCCACCCCATGGTGACCCCCAAAATCCCCTTCTACATCCCAAGATTTCCGATGTCATCTTCAGCTGAGGTTTTTAGTAGCAAAATTATACTTGCCATCAGTATGATTCAGAGTTAACGCTGTCTTCTGATCACCAGCAGGGATTCTTTGAGGCTTGTAACACACTTGCTCATTGGGCCATAATACCAACAGAGCCACCCAACCGGAGCCTTCTTAACCGAGACATGGTTTGGGAAGACCATGGTGTAGTTCCTAAAGCTCTCCAGGGGTTTTCTTTACAGACCTGGGTTTGCAGAAGTGCCCTGAGAGGCTGAATGTTAAATCTCAGCTTTTGGGGACCTTGGTGGAGGTGCCGGTCCCCTTCAGGCTTTGAGGAGGTCGTGAGGGTGCATTGGGGGCAGCTCAGCGCATTGGCCACGGCACCCTGGTCGCCTCATGGAGATGCTGGAGGTGGATCCAAGGAAAAACCTCTCTTTCTCACCTCCCTCCTTTTTCAAAATCTTTGTCCCTGAAAGATTTTGCCTTCAATTCTTCCTGCTCAGGGAGTGATAACGCCAAGCTGTCCCTGATGAACAAGTACAAGGACAACATCATCGCCACCAGCCCCGTGGACTCGAACCACCAGCAGGCCACGCTGCTGTCCCACACCTCCAGCAGCCAGCGCAAGCGCATCAACAACAAGGCACGAGGTAGGGGGGTCCCCGGGGCGGACAGGGTGCTCTGGGCTTCCACCCACCCACCCGCCAGCCACTCCCCCTCTCCTGGGATGGAGAAATAGAGCCAGCGTTGGGTGAGAGCGTGGAAATGAGGGTTTGGGTGGGGGAGAAGCAGAAAAAGCAGTGCCTGGAAGGATGCAAAGGATGTTGGGTTGGTTGGTTGCAAAGATGCAGAGGGTGTTGGTCATGGTAAATATTTTATGATGCCGGCATGGCCGTGGGGAAAAGTTGCAAGGTAATTGGAGCTGTGGCAGGGGGCATGGCCGTGTGTGGTGGGAAGGGGAGAAGATGCTGTCCCCGCTGCACCTGGCAGACATGGCTCCTGGTCCTCAAGGCGAGGCTTGTGCCTGAAGGGGTGATGTAGGATGTGATGATGCTGGGGGTGGTGTGGTGCCAGCCCCGCCGTGACCACACTTGGACTGTCTCCTGCAGCTGGCTCAGCATTTCTCAACCCTGAGGGGGACTCAGGAACGGAGGCGGACACAGATCCCCAGCTGACCTTCTACACGGACCCCTCACGGAGCCGGAGGCGCAGCCGAGGTGGGTGCGGGTGTGGAGGTGGGCCTTGTTTGCTGTCACCGCTCTGGATTCAGAGACTTTCCATCAGCGAAAGATGGAAACTCAGGCATGATCTGGGCTGCCGTGGGCAGGTGCCGGTCCCCGCTCCCTCAGCAGGCTGCTGCTGCTCTCCAGTGGAGTTTCTCAGCAGAGGATGAAATATATTCTCATTTTTGCTGGAGGCTTCTGCGGGGCCTTGGTGTGTGTTAATGAGTAGCGTTCTGCAAAGGCTGGCCCGTGAGCTCCTGTGCCGTCGCTTGGCACAGCAGTGCCACAGGTTCACTCTGGCACCAAGCGTGTATGAGCTGTATGTGCGATGGAGGATGGAGACAAGCTTGGTCCTTGGCCAGGGGTCTTTCCCTGCACCATCCCTTTGGGAGGTTTCCTCCCGGGGGAGGAGAGTTTCTGCCTGTTTTCCCTCCTTCTCTGGATGGTGCCTTGTTTTTCTGGGAGTGGTGGGCCTGGGAGCCATCTCCTTCGCTTCCAGCGCCCGTGCTGGGTGCTGGGTGCTGGGAGACCAGTTCAGGCTTTATCTCCGCAGGGGATAGCTCAGCCCCCAGACAGCTTTTTCTGCTTAGCTTCTTCAGCTAAGAGATGAAAAGTCAAAGACCTGCGTGCCCTGAGCAGTTAGGGCTCTCTGGTGCATTTTCAAAGGCATGCAGGAGGCTGTTGTCATGGCAAAATTAACCCAAAAGAAGTGCTGAGAAGAAGGAGGGGGGGGGGGAAAAAAGATATTGCATTTACCTTTCTTCTCCTCAGTATCTCTGCTCTGCTTTAAAGTCCTGATGCTGCAAAGGTCTCCGTGTGTGGCGGTGCAGGAGAGCCCGGGCTGCGGGGGCTGGGGGAGACCCCAGCCACAGCGGGCAGGATAGAGAGGCTGCCACGGCAAAGGCTGCTTCATGTTCTTGAAAATCCAAAGTGACTGCAGTTGATTGGATTGCCGCTGGATTTCCAGGGGGCTGGGCAGGGTCGCTGCACCCCGAGATCCTCTGGCTGCACCCCAAGATCTTCCTGGGTCCCTTGGGTCTCAGGTTTGAGTGTGTTTTTGTCTTTTGCAGTGGGGTCCCCCCGGAGCCCCGTGAACAAGACCACGCTGACCCTCATCAGTGTGACGAGCTGTGTCATCAGCCTGGTGTGCTCCTCGCACATGAGCTGTCCCCTTGTTGTCAAGATCACCCTCCACGTCCCTGAGCACCTCATCGCTGATGGTGAGTGCCCCGCGGTCCTACCCACCCCCTCCTGCCCCACTTTGCGAGCTGTAATGGAGGGGAGGAGGAAATGATGGAGAGGACAGATGGAGGATGGGTGCAGGACAGAGGGGACAGGCATGGGATGGAGGTTACCGGTGCGGGACAGAGGGGATGGGTGCAGGATGGAGGGGATGGGCACAGGACCAAGGGGCACATTGTGGGATGGAGGGGACAGTCATGGGATGGAGGGGACGGGTGTGGGATGGAGGTGGCCATTGTGGGATAGAGGGGACAGGCGCAGGATGGAGGGGGCTGTCATGGATGGAGAAGACAGGCACGGGACGGAGCGGGGTATCACAGGGTAGAGGGGATGGGCACGGGACAGAGGGGTTCATTGGGGAACAGAAGAGGCTGCTGTGGGATAGAGGGCACTGTCTTGGGATGGAGGGGATGGGCAGGGGATGGAGTCGTCCATTACAGGATGCAGGGGACCATCGTGGGATGGAGGGGACAGCAACGGGTCACCACCGCTGACTCCCCTCTTGGCGGCAGGGAGCCGGTTCATCCTGCTGGAGGGGAGCCAGCTGGACGCCAGCGACTGGCTGAACCCGGCGCAGGTCGTCCTCTTCTCCCAGCAAAACTCCAGCGGGCCCTGGGCCCTGGACCTCTGCGCCCGGCGCCTCCTCGACCCCTGCGAGCACCAGTGTGACCCCGAGACTGGTAGGTGGTCAGGCGGTTGGGGTGGGTTGGGGAGGGACCTCACCTCTGCCTGCTCAACATGGCTTTGGTGGGAAGATGCTTTCTCTCCTTCCTCCACGTGTGAGAACGGAGCTGCCGGCTGCCCCAGGTAGTTGCAGGCTGGGTTCGGCAGGGAGGCACCTGGAAAGCCTTGTCCTCCCATGTCCCTCATGTTCCCCCCTCTCTCTGTAGGTGAGTGTCTCTGCTATGAAGGTTACATGAAGGACCCTGTGCATAAGCACCTCTGCATCCGGAACGAGTGGGGAACGAACCAGGGGTGAGTGCACCTGTCGCAGTGTGGAGCATCCTCTCACGAGCTGCTGGGATTCAGCAGCAGCATAGTAGAGTTGTGGCAGATCCTCTTGGGTGAAAGTGTTAGAGGCATCTTGGTGGATTGTAAGGTCAGTGCATGGCTGGGCTCTGCAGCAGGTCTATAGGAGGTGAGGTTTTCTGGTCGTTGAAATAATCAGAGATAATGAAGAAGAGGCTATCGTTAGGTTTCAGAGTAAACACTCCCTGGAGAAGATGGAGGCTGCTCCTCCTCCCCTTGTGGGCACTCTCCTTGGCATCCTGTCGGTTGTGGGGCTTTCAGTTTGGGTGTGCAGGGCATTGGAGGAGGGCTGAGGTTGGGCTGCGGTCCCTGGCAGAGGAGGGAGGCTGCGGGATAGGGACACCCCATTGAAAACTGGGCAAATTAGATGCTTTGATGCCATAGCCTGAGGGAACACAGCAGTCGCTGTCTGGTCCACAGCTTTACACCCCTGGAAGTGCAAAGGGAAATTTTCATGGGTCTCTGATGTGCAGATGGGGACTTCCAGGGAGGGCTGGAGGTAGTGTGCAGAAAGCCAAGACACCCCCAAAACCTGAGGCCCCACGTGCATCGGCACCTTCCTTTTTCCTCCCCTTGCCTTGTTGTGCCACAGCTGGATCTGTGGCAGCTGCGGCGGCCCGGCGCATGGCAGGATGCCCTCTCTGAAGTCATTAATCTTCACAGCGGGAAGAGAAAATCATCAAACGCTGGGCTTGGCGGCACCCCCACCGTGCCACTGCACCGGAGGATGGCAGCCGTGGGGGGCTGCCCGCACCGGACGGCCCCAGCTGCGTGTCTTTGAACTGGGGCCCGGGGAGAGCACTGCTGCTCTGTCTCCAGCCCCCTCTCTGCTTTTTTTTAATTTTAAAAGCAATTTAGCAATTAAACCCAGTGCAGAGCACCGGTCGTGGGAGACAAGGGTGGCCGTCGTTGTGTGTGCCCTGAGCCAGGCTGGGGACAGGGCTGTGGTCATGAGACAGGTGACGCCGTGCTGGGAATGTGCCGAGCGGTGTGGTCAGGGTCCCCAAACCACTGCAAGGTACCGCTGCCGGGATGGGAAAATACACGCAGAAATACAGGTCCCTGCCCTGTTTGTCCCCAGGGGACAAGTGTCCGACAGGGATGTCCTCAGCTCCTCTGTGCCCATCTCATAAGAGGCACTGAGTGATGGGGTGTGGGAGGGGGTATTCCCCCTGCTAGGGACTTGGCCGCTTTGGGATCTGTTGGGAGTGTCTCACAGTGGGTTGGAAAGACCCCCACGGCCACCCACGACCACGCATGGCTTTGGTGCCAGCCTGTGCCTTGGTCAGAGCTACCAGCAGCGTGCTGGACCCACCACCTTGCAGAAAGCAAGAAGGCAAATGACTTTGTCCATGGAGGCAGGTATTAAAAGTGGATAAGCACAGGTGGAGAAGCATTTGCTTCCTTCCCCTCTGCTTTTCCTTTGCTCCTGGGTGTGGGACTGCAGCTTCACACTTTTCCTCCCATGCACATTGCTCTTCTCTAGCTCCTTCCAGATCTAGCTGCTCCATCACCTAAAGGGAAAGTGGAGAAAAAGCTGCTTTCAGGTGAATTGGGAAAAAATATAGATGGTAACAAGCAGGAGAGAAGCCGAGGGTAGAAAGGACAAATCCATTCCTGCAGCCCTCTGGACCTGTTCGCATCTCTGGACCCAGCTTTAGCCTCTGCAATGTCAACCCGAAAGGTGCTCAGGACCCACTCTGTTCCTCTGGGGGATTTGGGGCTGCTTTTCAAACCCAGCTCCATCCTGATGCTCCCATGGGAGCCTCTCCCATGCTCATGCTTGAGCCTCTGCCTTTCCTCCTGCAACAGTGTTCATACCTGGCCAGGATGCGTGTTGTCTTGGGTCTCTTCTTGTATACCAAAGTTGGCTATGACAAATTATACCCAGCATTTCCGACATACGTTTCTGTTTCTAGCAGATCTCTTTTTCCCCAAAGTGCAACACAACCCTAGACCATGGTGGGGCCATCAAAGTCCTTCTGCCCTTCGCCGGGCTCTCGAGAAAGCTCCGATGCTGCAGTGTTGGGGCTTTTTCAGCACCACCCTTTGAGAGCTCCTCTCTTGAGCTGTTTGAAACCAGGGTTATTTTGTGTTTCTTCCTTGAATTTGTCAGATTTTTGTTTCACAAAATGGTAGCAGCTGAAACCACACTTAACCATCCCTGCCTGCAGCTTCCACTATTTATAGGGGCTCTTGAAAGTGTGTCCACACTAAGCATCGTAATGCCGACACCAGCTTGATGTTTAATGAAGATTTTTTTCTGCGCTGCCATCTGTTCCTAATGTCCAGGTGCTGCTTGGTGCAGCTCTGCCTGCAAGGGCTTGTGATGGTGGAGGTCTCTTCTACCTGTCCAAGGTATCCCCTGTGAACCCTTGGCCTCCACAGGGTCAAGTCTGTGATGAACTGTCTTTGGTCCAGCAGAACCGCCTTGTCAGAGCCCATTTAACTGAATAACTTGTAACTTTAACCTGGTATTTATGTTTTTCGGGAGTGGAGGTTGAGCTGTCAGGCCACGCTGTCTTTCGTCGCACTCATCACTTCACTCCCAGCTCTAGCAACAAGGTTGCCCGCAGGCTCACCTGAAAGAGTTGTCTGCAAATCCTCTACTCTCTCTCCTTGTCCCAAGGCGAGATCAACTGTGCCTGTATAATTTCTGACCCTTGTTTGTCTAATATGCTCCTAAGCCCTCCAATATTGGAGCGACGTGCTGCAGCTGTGGGTAGCACAAGACAGGCGGCGAGTCAGTCCCTGGAGAAGCCACGTCGCTCTTAGCAAAGGGGAGGTCAGCAAAGCAGGACCTGGGGGCTCTGCCAAATCCCTCTCCATGCTTGGTCTGGCTATGACCTCTTTTGTTTTCCTAGGATGGCGGTTTTATCCGAAAACTCATTTCAACCCTTTGGTTTAGACAGGTTTGCCATTGGTTTGTTTTTATTTACAGTGATTACAGGTTGACTCGGTGTCTGTTCACTCAGCAGCATCTAATTTTGCTCATGAAGGCGAGCTCATCTTTGAACTTTATTGGCAATGGCAGCGAGGCTTTGTGTGTTGTGCGTATTTTGGGTACCATGCTGAGATCCATGCCGCTGCGGTACATCTTTTACCCAATGCATCCGGTCCCTAAATCTTCATCAGTTTTTCAAAAATAAGATCTTTTTGATCATGGGTAGCAGATACATTTGATCAGCTGCTTTTTTTGTGCTGCTCTTCAGCTGTTTTAAACAAATCTGGCTGGTGCTGTTTGTGTGTTCACAGTCTGCCTTACTCCTTTGATGTGCATGGTTAATTAGCTGCTTTTCGGCTCTTACTCTAACGTTTCCCAGGTAGGATGCAGTTTCCCGCAATCCAACCAACCTTGCCTCGTCTTTGCTCATCAAACCAAATTCCTGCGGTTACTTCATGGTGTGACTCAACCAAAAGTCAAATCAGCTCATTCTGCCTTTAGTTGATAAACTGTTACCTGCGTTTGTACTTCTTCATCTCAGTCCTTAGATCCATCATGCGATGGCCCATGGCTTTACCATCCTCACGTGCTGTTCTTGCCTGGGGTGCCCTTTTCAGACAACCCGATGAGATTGAAGACAGTCTGCATTTAAGGGGTATTTATCAACATGACCTTTCAACTTGTCATGGGCTTCACCCTGGCATGGGGAGGTTTTAGGCCAGTTTAAGGCAATTTGGCGAACGCGTCTGGCTGGGCGCTGACATCCTCTTCTAGCAGTTGGCAAACAGTTGGCATGGGGTTCCCAGGCAGGGCAAGTTACCCCTTTCTCCACCCCGCAGCCATTTTTTCCAGCACAGGACCTGAATTAGTGCAACAGCCCGTGCCCTGCTCACCCACCTCCCCTCCCCTCCCCACGCTGCCTCTTCTCTTGTGCACGCAGTTATCCCCCTCCCCGCCTGGGCACCCACTCCTCCTGTCCCATCCCCACGCACCATCCTCTCCCCACCCCACAGAGGAGCTGGGGACACAGTGAAGTGACAAGGACAGCACTGTTCCTGCTTAAAGTCTTTTTTTTTCTCTTTTTCTCTTTTTTTTTTCCACTCCTTTTACTATCTTTTTTTTCCCCTCTGCCTCTCTCCATCCCCTGCTGTGTGCCTCGGCTTTGCGGGCTTGAAGGACGGCCAGATAAAAAGCTCCTCTTTCTTTCAGATCCTTTCACCAAACCACCCATCCGCCTCCTCCTCCCGCCCCATTCTCCTCGCAGATTTACGGGCAGCCCAGGGAGAAAGTGCCGGCATTAGCATTTTTAATAAAGAGCTGCTTGGAAGGGATGGCAGGGGGTGGGGAGGTGGGAAGGGGAGAGGCATCGGCAGCTGAAGCCCAGGCAAAGCCATTGCAAAGCAAAGCGAGGTCGGGGAGGAAGGAGCTGGGACGGGCATCGCTGGCAGAAGTTGGCAGCTTGGTGCTCGTGTCATATCTGCTCTCTGCTGGCCTCCCCATCAGGGTGGTGTTGGGTCTTCATGGGTCCCCACTTTGGTCATCGTAGGGAGTGGGTCCTGGGGCTGCAGGAGGGGTGCAGGCACTGCGGGGATTCTGCTAGGCTGTTCACCCTGGGCTTGAACTCCTGAGCCGCCAGTGAAGGGATGCGGTGAGTGCCTTTATCTGTGCCACAGCATGCGCTTGGATGCTTTGATTCCATGATGGGGTTCGGCATGGCCGTCCTCATGCCGCTGACTGGGTGGAAAGCCCCAGGAGCACAGGGGGTCAGGGAACCAGACATGAAGTTGCCTATTGCCGTGCGTAACAGCCAACTGCCTTCTTCTCCAGTGGCATTTCAGCCACGCTCATGTGCACCGACTTCTTAGTGCCTTCTGCGAAGAGCCTCTCCTGCAGCCCCTCCGACCTCCCTGCCACCTCCCTTCAAACCAGCTGCTCCGGGTTAGCTCATCGCGATCCTGCGGGCACCGGGCTTTGATTCTTCATCCCACCCATCTTGTCTAGAAGAGCTTTACAGGGAGCGAGGACTGGCAGGAGCACAGTTCTCGACGCTGGAAGCCAGTCTGGCCTCGTGCCCTTGGGGCTGTGATTTCAGCGTGGCCTGGGTCCTATTGAGGTGGGTCAGAGCATCACCAGCAGCGCCAGGTCTGGAGGGCTTAGCAGATATTTTGGGAGCTTCAACTCAAGCCCAGATCTGGAGCAAAGCATAGCTGATGCTCCAGCTGGAGAAAGCAAAGAGGCGTGAAGATCATCCTGGGGATGCACTGGCGGCGCTTTGGCCATGGGAACTTGCTGACTGAGTGTGGGGAGTTTGCTGGTTCTCAGCTGTCCTGGTGATCCCCCGTTTTGTTGTTTCAGACGCCTAGCTGAGTGCCAAGGCTTGCAGGGAGCCGAGAGCTGTCATTTCTGGCCCATTTAATCCAACCTGATCAGGCGCAGAGCTGCTTCTGATCAGTCCCACTTTCCTTTGAAGCTCTGAAGACCTTGCAACCACAGTACCTGCCAAGAGCTACAAAAACCAGAGCAGCGAGGTGCCTCCAGTGATCACAGAAAGCGGGGAGGGAGAAAGCCACGTGGGCACACGCTTGTGTGCATGGGAGAGGAAGGAGGGGGTGAAACAGCAGCAGAGGCACAGGGGGGGAAAAGGCAGTGACAGAGGAGGGGAGGAGATCTCACCCCATCCTCTGCAGTGGAAGGCACAAGTCACAAGGGTGCATGGGTGGAAATGTACGCACTGAGCTCCTGGAGAGCTTCCTTGGAGATGAGGATGGATAAGTGCCTCTCATTGAGCTGGAGGTCTTGTTTGGAGACCATCTCAGGGCTTACCCGCAGAAGGTACCGTGTCCTCGCAGACTCAGTGGTGCCTGGCAGCACTGGTTGTCCCCTGCCATGTAGGCATGTAGCTGAAGGCTGAACATGCCTTTTGACGGGTCTTTTTTGACCCCGAGTAGAGGCAAAGTGGGGCAGGTTGGGGAGATGCCACACAGTCCCTTCCTGGAGCATGGAAACCACTTCCCGGCCTCAAAGCCATCATTACACGAATTTTAGCCACAGTCGGAAATTGTACCCTGGGTGGACACAACATGGTCTGGGCGCTGATTTCCATCTCCCAGGCAGGTCCAAGCCCACCAGCTGCATGTCCTGGACGTGTTGGCATCCATGGGCTGCCAGATGTGCCGTCTGGCAGAGGTTCGGCTGCTACCATGCCTCCACAGCGTCTGCCCCGGTGCTGAGCTCCACTGCAAGCCAAGAGCGGCTCTTCATAACCGCTTTTCCACCTGAGTCAATGGGGAACAATACCTTGCCTCTGCTTTTGTTCCCTGCCCGGCGTGCTCCTGAGAAGCAAGAATAAAACCCATCTGCAGGAGCGCTGGAAGGCGGAGGCGCGAAGCATTCAAGGTGTTGGTGAGAAGCAAGGAGCACATTGCTTTCCGGCTGAAGCTGACCTCATTCAGGGCAATCCGATCTGCGGGCTGAATGTAATCCCCTGCTCCCAGCCGACCGGACGGGAAAGTGGCATTGTATCCCAGCGAGGAAATGAGATGTTGCACTGTAATCCTGCAATCAGGATTTTTTTTTTTTTATTTTATTTTTTTTGTCCTTGCTGAAATAACTTCGGATTAGAAATTAAAGTGCTTGTGCAGGAGAGCTGTAATTGCCTTTGGAGAAAATCCGTGGGCTTGTCGACACCACCCGGTGCTCTCACCCTGAATTTTAACAGCAGCGATGTGACGGGATGGAAAAATCTCTTTCTTTCCCTGGCTCTGAGCTCTTGCAAAGGGGATTTTGGAGCTTTAGGGTTTGGGAGCGGGGTTCATGTTGCCTAATTCAAAGCCCAACGTGGACAGGTCTCTGTGCCTCCCCTTGTTCTGCCTTGTCAGCCTCGCTCTGCAAGTGATGCTCTGCCAGTGGGGCCGTGCTGCGGGGGATGCATGTCCCGAGGTGTCGCGGCCACGGGTGTCCCACCAAAGGGCACCAGCCACCCAGTCGTGATTGCACATCACCCTGGGCTAACTAGGGCAGCAGGGATGGGGGAGATGGCCCCATCAGCTCTCCAGCATCCCGCTTGGCTCCAAACTTCCAGCTTGTCTTCCAGACCCCTTTGCCAAGTCCCGTGGGGGCTGAGGCTTCCTTGGTTCCCCTCCTGAAACAGTGAAGCTCAAGGGGAATAAGGCAGGTGGTGAAGCCGCGGCCCCAGATCTGACGTGCTCCCTTGCAAAAGCCTCAGAGAGAGGGTTCAGCTGCTTTTTGGGGTGGTTTTTTGCAGTTTGATGGCTGTGACGCAAATCCCTAAAATGGGAGCTGGGCAGGTGGTACCTGGGCGTGCAGAAGCGTGAGGCTCACAGATGCCAGGCGGGCGGGGGGAACGGGAGTGTGCCGTACCCCAAAATGAAGGATGTGATATGCCACTGACCCATTGGTGGGTTGGGGCTGGGGTGAGGAGCTGATGTTGCAGGAACCCCAAAATTAAGATCTTGGATATGGGGCTATTTATATCACCTTTTATATATCACCTTGTCCTGGCTTGGTTTGAGCTCACTCATCCCAGGACAGCTCTGCACATGAGCTGGGGGCTAAGTGGGGGAAGCGTTTAGGGCAGTGAGGGGCGGTGGGGGCATCATGCTGGCATGAAGCTCCTGGGTTTCTCTTCCAGGCCTTGGCCATACACCATCTTCCAGCGCGGCTTCGACTTGGTGCTGGGCGAGCAGCCGTCCGACAAGATTTTTCGGTAAGCGGTAAAGGCAACCTGGTCAGCACATTTTGGGGCTCAAAAATGTGACTCAGGGCATACGGGCAGGCTGGTCCCCCAGCAGGGAGGGCTGAGCATGGCTGTCCTGTGCCTCCTCCTGGGGACATGCAAGCATGGCTGGGAAGGTCCTACCACCACTGCCATGTGGGCTTGCTGGATGCCCAGCAGCTGGTTCCTCCTCTTCATCCATGATGAGAGCAAAGTTTAGGCTCTGAAGGAGGACTTCTACTGAAAACAGAAGTGTCTGTCTTTTTTTTTTTTTTTAATTACCTAAATTACATGTGCTTTTTGGGGTCATTTGGGTGCATTCAGAGGAGCCACCCCACTTTACCCTGCCCATCTGCCTTTGCTCAGGCAGGGAGGAGGTTCAAGGGCTTGGTTTTGGGTAGAGGCAGCCCTCCAGGCTCAGCATTTCCCTCCATGCCAGCCTTTGCTGCTCTCCCTGCCAGGTTTACCTACACGCTGGGGGAAGGCATGTGGCTGCCGCTGAGCAAGAGCTTTGTCATCCCGCCAGCCGAGCTGGCCATCAACCCCTCGGCCAAGTGCAAGACGGATATGACGGTGATGGAGGACGCGGTGGAGGTCAGGTAGGTGCGATGGCAGGGTGAAGGCGTTTAGGAGGCGTTTCAGCAAATAAACTGGTGGTGCGTCCCTGGAGCAAGGGGAGCAACCCAAAGCACATGGGGGTTGATGAGAGCTGTGACCCCCCACCCCACATTTTACAGGTGGAGTTAGTACATCCATTAACCTGCCCCTCTTTTGTGCCTGCAAAGCTGAGCCTTTGGAGGTAGCTCTCATCATCTCAGTAGCTCCTGCATCCCTCTAAAAGCTTGGCTGCCGTTCAGTTTGCTGTCAGCCTGAGGGAAACCTGAGCTCCAGAAAAACCCACGCAGCAGCCGCGGTCGTGCATGTGTTCGCCCCGTCTCATCGGAGCAGTGATACACCTCCTCCTCCTCCTCCTTGCAGGGAAGAGCTGATGACCTCCTCCTCCTTCGACAGCCTGGAGGTCCTCCTTGACTCTTTCGGCCCCGTACGCGACTGCTCCCGGGACAACGGTGGCTGCAGCAAGAACTTCCGCTGTATCTCAGACCGCAAGCTGGACTCGACGGGCTGCGTGGTGCGTGGCCCCCCAGGGACCTCCAAATCTCCTTCGGTGTGAGCAAGGAGAGGGAGGGCGGAAGGGGAAGGGCTGCATCCTTCCTCTCTTCCCACCACCTCGGGATGGATATCTTGGGGTTGGTTTTGCAGTGGGAAGAGATCTTTTTGGGCTGGCAGCTCCTCTGTCCCTGCCCTTGCTGCATGCGTGCATGAGGGAGCGAGAGCCCATTAGCTTGCTGGCTCTCCAGGAGGTCCCACATCACTCACACATGTCCCCTGTCACCATCGCAGCTGCTTTGCTGTGCAGGGAAAGAGTGTGCCCCAAAACAGAGGGTTCATGGGGCTGGGGCATCCTGCTGCGATGCCACCAGAGCTGGACATTGGGGTGGGGAGGCTGTAAGCATGGGGCAGACAGTGGGTTTGGAAAGGGCAGCATTGCTTTGGCAGTCACGGGAGCTGGGTGCTGGTGAGGGGGGTTGGTGCCAGCACATTGGCTTGGCGGGGGGTGGCTTGGGGGGCTCCCACCCCAGTGGCTGCACTCCCCAGCACTGCAAAGGGGCTTCAGGGCAGGAGGAGTATCTGCAGCTGTGGGCGGTGTTGCCGCCGTCCGTCCCGCAGCCCCGGAGCATCTCTCAGGTTGCGATTTCCAATGGCGAGTGATGCTGGAGCCCTCCCCTCTGCCTCAGCCCCAGGGCCAGATTTCTTCCTCGGGGGCTTCACCTCTTGCTTCCCCCACCCCTGTCAGTGCCCGACGGGACTGAGCCCCATGAAGGATGGCACAGGCTGCTACGACCGTCACGTCGGTGTGGACTGCTCGGATGGCTTCAACGGGGGCTGTGAGCAGCTGTGCCTGCAGCAGATGGTCCCCCTGCCCGAGGACCCCCTGCTCTACAACATCCTCATGTTCTGCGGGTGAGTGACCCATCACCACCCCCACCACGGGGACACCCCCGAGGTGCTGCTGTACCTTGCCGCTGCCACCCTGAGCTTGTAGGGTTGGGAGGGAGGGTCTCCTCTGTTCCCAGTGTCCCTGCTGAGGTGGCCTGGTGGCCCCAGTCCCCACTGGTGGGGGGTTGCAGTTGATGGTGGACCCTGTGCTGGCTTCCCAGGTGCATCGAGGACTACAAGCTGGGCACGGATGGGCGGTCGTGCCAGCTCATCTCTGAGTCATGTCCTGAGGGGGGGGACTGCGGCGAGCCCCGCGAGCTGCCCATGAACCAGACACTCTTTGGGGAGATCTTCTATGGCTACAACAATCACTCCAAGGACGTGGCCGCGGGGCAGGTGCTCAAAGGGACTTTCAGGTGAGTTGGGGACGTGGGGAGGTGACCCCAGCAGGGTCAGACCTTGCCATCCTCTCCAAGAAGGTATGGGAAGCAGCCTGGGTCTGGACCTTCGCAGACTGCCTGGTCCACCCACATCTGGCCAAGTTTGCAGGAGATGGAGGGGCTGGTGGGGAGGGCGCATTTGAAGCTTTCCATCGAGAGTAGACATCTTTGTATTCTGTGCCCAAAGGAAAGGCTTGGTGCCAGGTGGCTTTTTGGGATGGGCCACCGACTGGCAGGGATGATCCCAGGCAGTTCCCCTGTCCTCCAGCCCTGCCCTCCTCTCTGCAATTAACTTCCAGGCAGAACAACTTCGCCCGGGGCCTGGAGCAGCAGCTGCCAGATGGGCTGGTGGTGGCCACGGTGCCCCTGGAGAACCAGTGCCAAGAGGAGCTCTCCGACCCCACGCCCGACCCTGAGTTCCTCACGGGTGAGTGAGTCCGGCCAGACCCGCGCCTCTCCCAGTGGGGCAGCTGCCGGCATGCCCGGCTTCGGCACCTAACGCTCCCAGGGGATATATCTACCATGGGATATATCTAGTCTGGCTTTAGCATGCCACGTTCACCTGCAGCAGCAGCAGCGGTAAGAGGAAGGTATTAAAAATGAAGGAGAGGAAGAGGCTGTAAATTAATTGTGTGGCATAAAAGCTCAAGCGTCCATTGGGTATTTGGGGTATTTGCAAAAAGGAATTTTTTTTTTTATTCAAGGCAAAAAAGATTTCCAAATACCTTTCGTTTGATTTCCAAATCAGAAACCCTTTGCTGGTGTAACAAAGCATCAAAAACCTGCCGCAACCAAACCAAAATGTTTTGGTTTGTCCTGCCAGAGCATTGTGGGCCATGAGTGATAGGGTTATCATGGATTCCTAGACAACCTTCAAGGATTTACCTTTCTTCCAGCAAGTTGTCAGCACCCCCAAATAGCTTTTGTTTCCTTGGTGCTTGTTGCTGTTGTCTGAAATGGCCAAGGACACCGGGCAGCTACTAAATGGATGTGCAGAGTAAGGTGTTTTGGAAGGTGTCTGCAGGGTGGTCTCATATGAGACCTTGTGCATTTGCTTCATGTGGCAGAGCTCCCAGGGGGGCTTTGGAGAGCACCCGTGGGCTGCACCCAGGGTTTGATGGGTGCTGGTTGCGCTGACAGGGTGCATGGCAATGAAGGTGTGTGTGCAGGCAGATGCAGGCAGGGAAGAGGGTGCCGGCAGGTTCCGGCAGGGCTGAGCTATCCCAAGAGAGCTGTGTTGGTGGGTCATCCCTGCAGCCATGGGGATGCTCAGCCCTGCCTGGAGGTGCACCTGCCTTCCCATGGGGCTCTGCTGCCCTTGACATGGTTACATGGATGGAAGGAAGGCACTGCCACTGCGGCCTCAGCATCACGGCAGGATCGGTGGGATTGGGACTCCGCTGGCAATTATGCTGGGGAGGTAGAAGCCAGTAAATTATCTTATTCATTTCCTACTGCTCTGCTGGCTCTTTGTGGCTGATTAAGGCAAAAAAAAAAAAAAAGAAAAGAAGTAAAATCTTCTCTGCTTGTCAGTAAGCAGATCTGGATATTGCTGTGAATACACTAGAGGCAGAGCTGCTGAGTAAGGAAGGGCTGTTTTTGCATAAACACTTTGCAGGGAAGAGCAAGGCTTTGAAGCTGTTGGTAGCAGCCAGCACCGAAGGGATAGGCACTGGAAGGCAAAGGATATTATCCTCCTTATCCTCCACCTGCGTTTCTTGTTACGGGGTGGGGGATGCCCGTTGTTATCCTCCTGAACTCCTGCTGTGTGGCTGTTTAGCAGCAGAGTTTGCTGCTTCGCTGCCGAGCAGAGGCACGCGGTGTTGGCTGTACAGCAGCGGAACGGCGACGGAGGAGGTGGCTGTGCCCCGGCATCCTGCTGCAGCACACCACGGGATGCTCTGGTCACCAAAATCAGAGCCATAAGCACCCTTTAATTGACTTTCTGGGGCTTTGTCCAGGCTTGGTGGCCACTCCGTCCCTCTGCTCATGGAAGCTGAGCTGCTATGTGCCTTGGCTCATGCCTTGGGCAGGACGAAGTGGCTGCCCAGCCCTGGTATCCCTGAATTTCTGGCTCCCATAACACACAGTTAAATGGCTGGAGAACGGGTTGTCTTTGCCTGAAGAGGGAGAAACCCCAGGTCCTGCTCAGCTCCAGCGTTGCCATAACGTCCCGAGGGAGTGGGAGCATCAGCAGGCATGTGGTTTCCCCTGTATGCGTGTGTCCTGCTTGGCTCAGTCCTGGCCGAAAGGGACCCCGGGGCCTCTTGGTTGACTGCACCCAGGCACACGTGGCGTGACAGTGACCGTTCCCAGGCCTGCAAACAGCTCGTTAAAAAGCGCAGCTCTCATTAGTGAAATAATTAGCACACCTGGGTATGTCTTGGGAGCGGACGCCAGGAAGGAGGCAGGAGGGGATGCAGGAGGAGGCTCGTTATCTTCCAACGTAGAGCCCTGGACGGCAGGATGAAAAGAGGCCACATGTTTTCCTTCAAAGCCGTAGCTTTAATTGGCGGGGAGCAGCTGACCCTCAGCTCTGAATGCCTCGCCACCTCCCTGGGGGGACATGGTGTGTGCACAGTCCTTTCCCCCAGCTTCTTCCCACCCCGCTGGCTGCGTTGCCCCAGGCATGGCACGAGGGGCTGCAGCCATCCCCACGGCGAGGCTTCCCTGGGCAGTGGCGCTGAGCCCCCGTGTCCTTTCTCCCGCAGGGATGGTGAACTTCAGCGAGGTGTCCGGGTACCCCCTCTTGCAGCACTGGAAGGTGCAGTCCATCATGTATCACGTCCGGCTCAACCAGCTGACCATCTCCCAGTGTAAGCGTGTGGGGCTGGGTGGAAGAAGGGAAAAAGGGGTGGCAAGAGGACACACAGCCTTCTTCCGGCAGGTGGTGGGCTCAGAGTTTGGTTGCCCATCGCAAGCGTGTTGGAGGGGTGGCAAGGGCTCGGGGTCCCCTGGGGTTTGAGCATCTTTTCCTGTTTCCTCCCCAGCCTTCAGCAATGCACTCCACTCTCTGGATGGGGCCACCTCCCGTGGAGATTTCGTGGCGCTGCTGGATCAGTTCGGCAACCACTACATCCAAGAGGCAGTGTATGGCTTTGAGGAGTCCTGCTCCATCTGGTATCCCAACAGGCAGGTCCAGCGGCAGCTCTGGCTGGAGTACGAGGACATCAGCAAAGGTAGGAGCCGCGTTTGTCCCCAGGAAGGGTCCCCAAAGCCACCCCATGGGAGTGGGAAGCTGGGTTTGCTTTCAGCATAGCAGGAAAAGTGCTCAGCCCATGTCAGGGCTGCATCCCATCTCATCTTCTTATTTACACCCCGCTCTTGCACCCTCTGAAGCTGGCCGAAGGAGTCCCATGGACTGCAGCAGGCGTTAGTCCCGGCTAGAAGGGAAGATAAATACCCACATCCCCAGGGAGATGAAAGATGAATGCACTAATCCCACCAAACCGTCCTGCCTGATTCTGGACTTAACTGTTATTTGTCTTTAATCCTGTTCCTTCCTTCCTTTTGTCTCCGCCATATCTGCTCTCTTCCACTTGCATCCCGCGGCCAGACTTTTCTCCCTCTAATGTGCTTTCTTTTCCCAGGCTGTCAGCACAGTGCTTTTAATGTCTGGAGCCCAGTTATGAACTGGGAGGTTCACCATGGTGCAGAGGGCATCCGGCACTGCTGCATCCCCTCCGGAGCCCTCGCTGTAGCAAGGTGCGACGGTTCCCCAGTGGAAGAGGTTTTGCAAGCGGGCGATGGCTGGTTTGGACACGAGCTTTCCAAAAGCAGAGGGAGCCTAACGCCTGCCTGCTGCTGGCTTTCACCAGGACCACAGCATCTCCTCTTGTGCCAGACTTTGCAAAGCTGCCTGCAGGCATTTTGCTGCCTGTGCTGGGGACGTTGGGTTGCACCATCCAGGCTTGGGCAGCAAGCAAAAGCCAGTTCCCAAGCCCAGACATGGGGGATGCTGAGCGGAGCTGCTGCTTTTTAGGTGACTTTGGTTTGTTGCCCCTTGCCCAGAAGCTCCCGGGTGCAGGCAGCGTGAGCTTGGAGCTCACAGGCACCGTGACGGCCGCATCATTTCCACCATGAAGCTTCATAATTCTGAGTACTGGCACCAGCCTACGGTGCTGCTCTTGCTGTGCCCTGGCCGCGGAGACATTTGTTTTCTCTCCAGGACTCTTGTGTAGGAAAGGTTCTTTCTGAGCCTGAGTCTGGATCCTGTGGGCTCAGACCTCCTGGAGCCTGGACTTCTTCCCAAGCCCACCTGCAAGAGTACAGACCCGTTGCTGTTTTGCTGTGGGCTGTCTCCAGATGTAGCATCTTTTGATTGCAAGTACTTTTTTTTTTCTCCTGCAATTTCCTCCTCTTTGATTTTCCTGCTTGGAGGCTTTTCAGGTCTGGCAGTCTCTTTCCACCCACAATATCACATTTCGGTTTCGCTCTGGCACCTGCCACTTTCCCCTTCTTTGCTTTTTGTTTGCAAACGTCAGGAGCTGGGTATCGATTGAGAAATTGCAAGAGACAAATCATTCCCTGGCTCCTCTGCTTTCCCTCGGCGCCTGCTAAGCTGCAATTCACAGCCAGCCCAAAGCGATCCATTTCCAGCTTGCTGGGGGAGCGGAGCAATGCTCTTGTACCCCAGGTCTTGTTTAACAGCCTTGTTTTCTTTGCGGGAGTCTCAAGGATAGGCTAGCACTGGCCCATTTCTCAGCAAACCCTTGCAATAGGAAGATCTTCCTATTGAGCCGGCAGCTCCCCGCAGCAGCCAGCCCGTACCAAGCCACTGCCAGCGATGCCCTGAGCCTGGGCATCCTTCAGCTTCCTCCAACCCCACCAACCATCATCAATGGTCCCTCTGGGCCCCTCTTTCTTTGGTGTAGAGCCAGGGACATCCTTTGGCAGGGATTTTGGGTCAAAAGCACCGTTCCCTTGCACGGCAAGGCTCACGGCGGCAGGGCGATGCTAGCCAGGGCACAGCAGTGATGGGCAGATCCTACCTTCTTGACTGCTCTGCCAGGACTTTTCCCCTTGTGTCAAAATATTTCCAGGTATGGGAGTGCTGGAGAAAAGCCCACCAAGTGCAGGGTCTGGCTTGCTGCCCCGTGCGGCAGGGCCACGGAGGCACCCGGCATCAGGCACCTTTGCACGGAGCTGGGAAAAGCATAGACCGTGCTAATGCTTTCCTGCTGCAAATCTTTTTTCCGAGCCTGTTGGGTTGCAGGGTTGCCTGAGGTTTGGCAGGGTAGATATTCCCCCGCGTGCACAGGGCAGAGGGTAAACGAACCTTCAGTCTCGTCACAGTCCGGCTGGGGGTCTGCGGTCCCGATGAACCTATCTCTGCCTCCATCTCACTATTTTCTTTTGCTTCGTGATGGTGCTTCAAAAGCTAAGCCCTTAGGGAGAGACCCTATTTCCTTGCCCAGCTGTAACTTTGCCCACCTCCATGGTGCCCCATGACAGTGCGAAGAGACAAGAGGATCCAGGCTTGAGCCAGCTCCCGAAAGGGAACTGCTTCCCATCTCCCTTCCCCTGCCTGGGGACCGAGTGCAGGAGCGATGGAGGGGCTGGAGAGGGACTTGGTAGCTTTCTAGCCATCTTGGGAGCTTTCTGTGAGGCACCGTGAGGCACTGGCAAGTCTTCCCTGCTCATTCTGAGCTCTTCAGTGCTTCCTGCTGCAGACCTTGGGCGGGGGGACACTGGGTCAGCATCGTTGCTGTGCACCCTGGTCTGACACTCATCCTCTCTGGTCTCCAACATGCTCTGTCACATCAGCTTTGATGGGGGACCTTGGGAACCGAGGGAGTCGAGCGAAGAAATCAGCTGTTGGTCCAGGAGGGCTTTTGCAGCGGGGTGGTTTGGCAGGGGGCTTTGGTAGGGTGTCAGCTTGGGCTGAAGGTGCCCAGGCAGGTCCTTCATGAGTCTCCAGCCACATGAAGGGGGCTCCCTCTCGTGGGCACCTGCTGCAAGGGTGGTCCGTCCCAGTGCCAGGCAGAGGGCTGGGACGGGGGAAACTGAGGCACGGGGAGACACAAGGATCTGCAATAGCAGAGGCCAGGGTGGACTTTTCAGTCCTGATTCCTCCTGTGAAGACCAGTGAGCATTTCATCCCTACAGAGCAAATGGGGAGCTCTTAAGGATACGGGGGGTGGGTGTTTCTGGGCAGCACTGCCTCTCTCCTGGGTGGAAGGCAGGGCTCTACCCCCCTCACAGCCCCTTACTGATGGCTCAGAGCCCACCTTGGTGCCCCTCTTTTCCCCCTTTCCCAGGCAACTCCCCCTCAGATGAGTCAGAGGAGCGTGAGCGGGACCCCAAGGTGCTCACCTTCCCCGAGTACATCGCCAGCCTCTCCGAGTCGGGCACCAAGCGCATGGCAGCTGGCGTGCGGATGGAGTGCCAGAGCCGCGGGCGCTGCCCATCCTCCTGCCCGCTCTGCCACGTCGCCTCCAGTCCCGACGTGCCGGCTGAGCCCATCCTGCTGGAGGTCACCAAAGCGGCCCCCATCTACGAGCTGGTCACCAACAACCAGACCCAGCGGGTGAGGACCCACTGGCTGGGGGTGGTGGGGTGGGCATGGGGGGTGGCAGGGCAGCATCGGTATGGTCTTTGCAGGCAGCTTGCCCTGGTAGCATCATGTGAAGTCATGGCAGCCCTTGCCCATTTGCCGGCCCTGCTTTCCAGGGTGGATGGACCATGCTGAACCCACTGCAGGATGGATGAGCGCTGACTCAGGTGGTGGTGGGATGGGAGCTCACCCACCCAGTGCTCACCCCCTTCTCCTCTCTCCCAGCTCTTGCAGGAGGCCACCATGAGCTCGCTGTGGTGCTCGGGCAGCGGGGACGTCATCGAGGACTGGTGCCGCTGCGACTCGAGTGCCTTTGGGGCTGATGGGCTGCCCACCTGCGCACCTCTCCCGCACCCCATGTAGGTCTCCATGTGTGCCCAGCCTGGCCCCTTTGTGCGGTGGGTCTGGGAGGAGGCGGCGATGGCCAACGGCGCGGTGGCAGGAGGTGATGGGGCTGGGGTGGCTTTACAGGACAGGTCTGCAAGTGGGTGGGGGACCTGGAAATCAGGCAGAGTTGCAATGTCTTTTCTAAATTCAGCTGAGGACTGGGGAGCTGTTTTTGGATCCATCCTGGTAGAGCAACCCCAGGGAAGGAGTCCTTTGTGCCAGCATGCCCAGAGCCAGAAGGAGTAGGAGAGAGGGAGTTACTTCTCTCCTGAGGTTACTCTCTCCTGTGGGTTAATGGCTTTGAAGCCTTTTTGCTGTGAGGGAGTAATGCAAAACCAGTCCCTACATAACACCTTACAGAAACCCACTCATTTCTGGTGCGTTTGCATGTGGTCTGCACAGCAGAGTGAGTGGCACTAGCAAACACACTTATTTTGCACCAGCCATGGGGACTGGCTGGAGAGGTTGTCCTCAGCATCTGTCCCATACTATGTGCCTCAGCCTGGCATTTTTGCTGCCTTTTTAAGGCACAGAGGAGCAGCAAGGTGGTGATAGGCATGGGTGAGGGCAAGCACGGGTGGGTGGTGGGGACGGCCGGCACACCTTGCCCTCCCGAGATGCTGACCGGCTGACATTGCCCCCCAGCCTGCGGCTCTCCACCGTTCACGAGCCCAGCAGCACACTGGTGGTGCTGGAGTGGGGGCACTCAGAGCCCCCCATCGGGGTGCAGATCGTCGACTACCTCCTCCGTCAAGAGAAAGTCACCGACAGAATGGACCACTCCAAGGTGGAGACAGGTGAGTGGGGACTCCACTGGTTCTCTCTGGGGAGGGTGGGATGGAGATGTTGGAGGAGAGCCTCTCTCTCCCTCTTCGCAAGGGGATGCTGCAACATATCCAGTATCCTGTGGAAGAGAAAGCAGCCCCTCTCCTGCCCACCATGCTGCAGAAGTGGCAGCTCCACACCCTCGTGATGAGCCTTGCTGGAAAAGCAATGGGTCCATCTCTGCACCAACCTCATGCATGAGCCTTGGTTCCCCTCGGCACCAGGCAGCGTGGTAGCGAGCACAGACCTCAGCAGCTCTGCGCAGCCCCAGGGACACCTGTGCCATCACCCGTGGCGCGTCCTCCCCTCTCTCCCTAGAGACGGTGCTGAGCTTTGTGGACGACATCATCTCCGGCGCCAAGTCACCCTGTGCCATGCCGGCCCAAGTGCCCGACAGGCTCTCCTCCACCATCTCCCTCATCGTTCGCTGCCTGGAGCCCGACACCACTTACATGTGAGTCACCTCCCCCATGCCATGCCCGTGCCAGCGCCATCGCCCTGACCGTGGTGCTCCTGCCTGATGCTGCTCGTGTTTGCCTGAGGTCTTGCAAGTCCAGAGCTTCACCTTTTTCCTTCTCGGCCAGGTTCACGCTTTGGGGAGTTGATAACACAGGAAGACGCTCCAGGTCCAGTGATGTGACAGTCAAGACCCCCTGCCCTGTGGTAGACGATGTGAAAGCTCAAGGTGAGATGGAGGGACCTGCTGGACTGTGATGCTTGGGACCAGCAACAGGGAGTGCCCCCTTCCAGCATGTTCCTGCACACGTCTCGTGCCCTGGCTGTAATATCTCCTTCACCCATGGTGGCCCAGGTGCTGCCATGTGGTGTTGAGAGTTGGTGTGGAGGGCAGCAGGAGGCACACATCCTCTCCGCAAGCAAATGCAGCGGCACTCTGTGCTGGTGGAGGGGTGGGAGGATGGGTGGAGGGGCAGGCATTCAGGACATACTGAAATAGCCAAGAAGACCCACCTGTCCTGCCCAGAAAGCAACTGGTAGTGTAGGTGGTGGCTGTGCTCAAGAAACCCCAATTGTGTGCCTTCTCGTAAATAAATGGTATTTTGCTAATAGTACCTGATGACACCACCCGTTTCTTTTCCGAATTGGACCAAACTATGGGAACCTAACCTGGACTGAGTCCGGGTGATGCTATCTACTCTGTTGCTTCTCCATTGGGACCTTGTCTTGATATGATGTAAATCATAACTCAGGGGACAAATCTTGGCTCTGGTCTTGGTTTCCCTAGAGCTGAGCTTTAGCCTGGTGGGCTTTGTTCATGCCTTTCCTTGCATCACACTGAATACCCTCTGTCCTTCTGCCCAGAAATAGCAGACAAGATCTATAACCTCTTCAACGGCTACACCAGTGGCAAGGAGCAACAAACAGCCTACAACACTCTGCTGGACCTGGGTTCCCCCAGCCTGCACCGAGTCCTTTACCACTACAATCAGCACTATGAGAGCTTTGGGGAGTTCACCTGGCGCTGTGAAGATGAGCTGGGGCCCAGGTAGGCTCGGGAGCTGGGTTGCCTAGGCAGGCAGGCCTGCCCACCAACAGGCTTATCCCTTCTAGATGTTGGTCACCAGGAAGGTGGCTCTCTGCCCAGTCTCACGAATTTTTTTGATGGTAGAGCTTAGAGTCTCACGGTAGGGTTCCTGTTTTGCTGGATGCTGTGCATATGTTTGGGGTCCAGCCATCTCCCTTGAAGAACCATAAACATAGGACAAGGTGGAAGGCGGTAGACCGTTGTCAACCCATCATCTTTGTCCATCCCTCCAACCCTATACTGCCTCTGGAGTTTTGCCTAGTCTGTTCATGCTGTGCAGGGTGGGAAGGGGATGGGATTCTCTTTTTCCCTCAGTAGCTGCTGCCACAAGCAAAAAGGCAGAAGGTCTTGGAAAAATAATGCATCTTTGAGGAATGGAGGTTGTTGCGGGTGAGAAGGGGAGGGAGTGTGGTCAAAGTGTGTTGCTAGAGAAGGACCCTGGGCATTGATGGAGGGAAGATGGTGCAAGGAGGTGGTTGTACCTTCAAGCCTGCTGGAGAAGGTGACACAGAAGAGCTTGGTTGTGGAAGCTGCTGGAGGAAGTGCGTGCAAACACACATACATGTGTTGGGCCATGCCAAGGTCAGACTTGGCTTTCCTCCTTTTCCTGGGCTTTGGCTTGAGTTGAATGCGTCTCTGTGTGTTGAACTCACTGTCACTCATGGTCCAAAGCAGGCAGTGGATTGACCTTGGGTCTGAACTGCACATGTACCCTCCCTTTTGAACCATGTCTGTGGTTGTGGGGGGTGATCTCAGGGACGCGAGTGTTTTTGGTGCCCAGGCAGTGCTGAGCTGCTACGGCAGGTTTTAGAGGAGGTTGCCTGAGCTCTTTCTGGCTGAAACAGTCCCTTCATGCCTGAGTGAGCACCATGTCCTCTCCCCGGGCTCCCCCAGGTCACTGCAGACCCTCCAGCTGCCTGGGGATGGGATGCGTTGTGCCCCAGGCTTGCGGAGGCAGTCAGATGTTCCCTTCTCCCCATGTCCTTCGACATCTGCTTTTGGCTGCATGATTTCCCAGTAACGTGCATGTTTCCAGTCAGTTTAGCAAGCTGGGCTGGGAGATTGTGTGGGCTGCAGTGGTGTTTCATAGCATCTGGCCTCCAAAGAACCAGAGCCTTGAGCCCATCCCGAAATCAGGATTACTTCAAACGTACGTCAGCAACAGCTCTTATCTATGAAATGCATGGCCTCCACCTTACCGCCTGCCCCATACTTCCTCTTGCTGGTCTCACCACTAGCTGTCTTCCAGCCCTGCTTCCTCAGGTGATCACCTGTGGATTTCTAGCAGAGGATTGGAGATCCTCTGCATACCTTCTCTGTCCTCCAAACCTCTGCTAGGCGCTCAGAAAGACTCAGCAAATAGCTGGTGGCTGTCTTGCACTTAGTGTCTTAGGCATGTCTCCTAGTTCAGCTTTGGTGGGCAACTCCTAAAAGATCCTCCACGCCCTGGGACAAACCTGGGGTCTCTCCTCTTTCCCATTTTCCCATTTACGTTCTAAGAAATGTGAGCTCTTTGAGGGACAGCCTCAAAGCTCAGTAGCGACATCCAGAGCGTGGAGTCTTGTTAAGGCTGAGGCTCCCACCAGCTCCTCTGCCCAGGGTTGCTTCATTCCCATGAGACTGAGTGGGATCAGCAGGCTGGGACTTACGTCTCACCTTCGTCTTGAGCCCAGCTGCGGTGATGCTGCTCTGTGTCCATTTCCAGATGTGAAATTCAGCCTCAGTTTGCACAGACCATCTGACATCTGTTGTGATGGTTTGCATGAGGAGTGCATAAAATTCCTTACGTGACAGACTGGAGTCATCGCACAGCCGCTGCCATCGCCGAGGCTGAGCATTGTCGCTGCTGCTCGCTGCTTCAGTGAGGAGACCAAGGACCAGCCAGAACATGGGGTAGAAGCTGCCTCCTCGAGCCCCACAAGGCAGAGGTGCATTGGCACGGAGCATCCGAAATGCCACTGAATTGCCCAAATGTTACCATTTGCTGCGTGAATCTATGAGCCAGAGGGTTAATTCCACCCTCTGGAAATGCTGGAGCGCTTAGGATGGGATGACGCAAGTTGCTGATGAAGTGTTTGCAGCTCGCGCTACTTGGAAAGAGACATTTAGGCAGCTGCAGTGGGTTCTGGTGATGACAAATCTTGGAAAGCAGACCTCCTGTTTGATCGTCTGCGAGGGCGAAGCATCCAGACTGGTGGTGACAGGACAAATCACTTGCAGATGACATTATTTAGCCAGCAGACAGAGTGTTTGTTTAACTGTTGCTGATGCTCCTTTGAAGTCCTGGATGTGGACCCACGCGACTGACTCGACCATGTCCCTCCTCCTCCACGTGGCCATGCCGCCTTCTGGCTCCGCTCGTTTGGGTTGCGCTCGCCTCCCTTCTCGGTGACGCTGGCCACTGGACCGAAGGAAGCAAGGGTGTGTGCAGATAACTTCTCTGGGGTTACGAAAGCGAGTCGCTCCCTCCCAGTCCGAGAAGGGCTGCAGAGAGCCCTGGACTTTGCATAAGGAGAAGAAATGGAGGAAAAGGCAAGTCATTTTCTAGCAAGTACTAAGTGAAGTAGGATGTGATGCAAAGCCTGGTGAAGTCTGGTGGTGTCTATGGGCTTTGAGCCAAAATCTGTAGGATCATATTCAACGTCCCTGTTAGGGTATCTCCAACGCTGGAGGAGGAGAGGCAGTCGTGGCACCTTGCCTAGGTGTCTAGATGCAGGGACCAAGACAAGTGAGAGGTTGGCTACCTTCTCATGGCTGGAAGACCTGGCCAGCTTGGGTGGCTGTATCTCCAGAGTCAGCACGATGCTAAGCACCTTCACCTCTCTGCTGTGCTCTGGATGTGAGCCCCGGGGCTGCAGGTGTCACGTGGCTGCAGAGCTGGACAACCTCTCAGTGGCTCCAGACTGGCCCCTTGGAGCTGCAGCCACCTCCGTGATGGACCTCTTAAGGGTTTCTTCTCCAGGAAAGCCAAGGTTGGCACTGGCTGGGCCTGTGGTAAGCTAATTCCTCTCCAAGCAGCTCTCCCATGGTGCACCTGACCTGGAGGAAGGTGTGGAGGGGCTGTGGATGTTCCTCCATGGTTGGTACACATACCCTTGAGCTGTCAAACCAGCCACAACACAGCCATGTGCTCCACACACAACCCCTGCTTATCCAAATAAGAATATGACAAAGAGGGTTTTTTTCCCTAGTATCATGATTTGTCCCTCCACTGTCTGTTCTGTGCTGAACAGATGCTGAGTTAAAGCTACCAAGGGGATGTATCTTCTCTTCCCTGTCTATACTAACGCACCAACTTGACCTTGAAGCTCGCTAGGAAACTTATCCCAGCTCTTGAGACACTTAAACTTTCATCTGGCTCTCCAGGCGCATGCGGTACTCACCTTCAAGACACTTCATTTGAATCCATTATCTCCACATTTGCCAGATTCCCTGGAGATCACCCAAAGTGCTAGACAAGTTTAAAATGAACGTAACGTATTTTATCTGAACAAACTGTTTTTCTTGATAAAAGCATTAGAAGTACAATTTTAAGAGGAAAAATGTGAAAAGAAGAGAACACAATTTATGTCATATTTGGCCAGGATCCTCTGCGCTCTTCCAATATCTCATCCAACATGAGGGGTTGGTAATTTAGCACTTCCTTGCTACCAGAAGCCCACAGCGAGGCTATGTTGCCCTGGGGGTGCTGCATGTCCATCTTCTGCTGAAGATGGATTCCTCCTGGCCTTTTCTCCTGGTTTCCTTGGCTGGCTTGCGGCTCTTTACGAAGTGCTACTGCCGTGACCTGCCTTTCCTTGTTTTGCTCTCTGCAATTGGAAGACGCAAAATGCATGTGCAAAGAACTGGGGAGCTCCGTCACATCCCCTGCTCTGTCAGAGCTTTTTGGATCAAACCTATGTGGTATGCCTCAGTATATTCCTTCTGGTTTCCACACTGTCCTGTGGGACACGTTTTCTAATGAGGATGATAATTTTTATTTCACCTTCAGCCTTCCATACAGACCCCCACAAGCCAGGCTTGATATTTTGAGTGCGTTTTTTTTCCTTTATCTCCTTCATGCTCAGTGGTGTCACGGCATGCTGGCTCCCAATATTGTGCATTTCTTCTCCATCTCATCCCCCTCAGCTATGTGATGGCAGGGGAGTAATGCTCCCTGCGTGCCCGCCTGTTCCCTGCCCTTCCTGCCATGTCACTGGAGGTGTCCTCC
Organism: Gavia stellata; assembly: GCF_030936135.1. Lineage (NCBI taxonomy): Eukaryota > Metazoa > Chordata > Aves > Gaviiformes > Gaviidae > Gavia > Gavia stellata. The sequence continues at coordinate 5,124,879 of NC_082603.1, read as the reverse complement.
AGGTCCTCCAGAACCAAGCCATGAGTGAGCAGCACAGTTCTCAAACACGCAACACGTGCACTTCATGGAGAGGACACATGTGGTGACACTGGGCTGGCCACACACGTCATGCCTGACCCCTTTCAGCAGTTCTGTCCACTGCCTGCAGTGCTATTGGCTCCCACCTTCCCATCCTGTTATATTTGGGGTCCAGTAGCTGCAGCAGTGACTGGTGATGCCATTTGAGTCGTTGGTGATGTCCATCCCAAGGGTTGTTGGGGGTTTCACAGCTACACCCATGACTGTCCCCTCACTAAACCCTCAGCAAACCTGGCCTTGTTGTGGGGATGATCACAGAATCACAGAATCACTAAGGTTGGAAAAGACCTCTAAGATCATCAAATCCAACCATATGATATGGGGTGGAAGAAGAAGGGGGGACAGGGCAGGGAAGTGTAAGGTGGGTTGCAAGACCAGTGCAGCAGGTCCAGCACCACTGTCGTGGCATGGGCATCTCTGACCCGGGTAGGGGCTGTTCTTGCGTGCATTTAGGCTTGCAGTGCTGCCACGGGGCTGGTGTGTCCCCTCAGCCCCACTGTCCCTCCTCGTCCTGGCAGCGTCAGGCTCCGCTCAGCTGGTCTCCACGCTGCCCAACTCCTGCGTTATCTCATCTCCCTTCAGGAGCCCCTGCGGTGTCCTTAACCGTCTTTACTTTTCTCTCCTCATACACTCATCCTGCCCTTCACGCCATCCCCCCATGGTGTCTCCATCACCCCTGCCGCTCCCTCGCTGTCCGTCCCCCCCGGCATCTCCCTTTGCCCGCCCTCGCTGCAGGAAGGCCGGCCTCATCCTCTCGCAGCTGGGGGACCTCAGCAGCTGGTGCAATGGCCTCCTGCAAGAGCCCAAGATCAGCCTCCAGCGCTCGTCCCTCAAGTACCTCGCCTGCCGCTACAGCGAGATCAAGCCCTATGGGCTCGACTGGTCGGAGCTCAGCCGGGACCTCAAGAAGACGTGCGAGGAGCAGACGCTGAGCGTCCTTTACAATGACTATGGTGACAAGGACTACTGAGGGTTGCGGGCGCCCACTCTCACGCTGGCCTTCCCACGGGTGTTTGTGAGGGTTTTATACACGGACCCATGCGGGGGGGAGGGTGTCGCTGATGTTTCTGGAGGCAAAAATTTGGACCGTGGAGCAAAAGCAGCTGCTCTGTGCAGGACTGACTCAGTATTAGTTTCTTCTTCGACTTGGCCAAAAGCCTTTCTAGTTAGAAGTCTTGTGGGACCCGGTTTTCTTGGTTTTGTTTTATTCATTTTGCCAAGAGGTTCCTCAGCATCGGTGTGAGGGCACAGCCCTCTTCTCATGCCCCATCCCTGCCCTGGCTGTGGGGACCGTCCCCAAGGGTGGGGGACAGCGGTCACGAGAGAAACACGGTGACACAGCCAAGATGGGAGAGCAGGTGATGCAGGGCTGGGAAAATGGAAGCAGGGCATGCAGGGCAGGTTGAGATGCTAATGGTTATGGCTGAGTGAGCAAAACAGCCACTGGATGGCCAAGAGGGTTGGGATTTTTTTTTTTTTTTTTTTTTTTGCAATTGTAAAGCATAAGGTCTGGATGAGGTCTGGCCGAGCGATGGTGCCGTTGCAGGGCTGGGCTGGCGTGGTGTCACCAGCTGGGGCGAGGCGAGAGGGGCATTGGTGAGCCCATCTCCTCAGGTTCTTCTCTCATGATCAAAGCCCATGTCTACTCCAAGATACAGAGTCCTCCAGAGGAAAGGCAGCTTGGCCTCAGGGCCAGTGGTCAGCAGGACATCATGAGCTTTCTTCTTGTGGGACCACATTCCTAGAAAGTCAACTTAAAAATCCCTTCCTTTTTTTTTTTTTTTTTTTTACCCACCACAATAAAGACTTTGAAGCAATGTCAAACTACTGCTCAGGAGAGCCCCAGCCAAGAGAGCAGCACCCAGACGGCACGGACGAGGCTGACTTCTGCACCAGCCGCCCTGTAGCTGTGGCGTAGTCCAGGCTCTGCATGGCGAGGGAGCAGGGTGTAGCATACCCCAGCGCGGCGGTGCAGGATGGTCCTGGAGGTCCTGGTCCCAGAGAGGGCTCGGTGACATGGCCTGGCGGGCAGGCTTCTGGGGGTGTTGCTTGCCCGTGTTTGGGCTCACATCTGCAGCTCTCACCGGTGATTTTTTTTTTTTTTAAACCAGAGAAGTGGGGTTGTCCTGGGACACTGGGCTTGGTTCAGAGCAAACTGTTCTCCAAAACCCTGTTACCACTGATGGTGTTGGAGGCAGCAAACAGCTTCCTTTTAGCTTCAGCTTCCAGCCTGGTTTGCAGGGGAGGCATCTCTGGACTTGCCAGCTGTGCACCTTTGATCTGGACAAGCCAGGAGACCTACAGTGGGATTTTTACGATGCCTCTTCAGAGACAAATTTCCTTTTCATTTTTTCAGTCTTGGCAGGAGCAATCTTCAGTCTGTCTCTTATGATTTTCTGCCTCATTCCTCCTCCTACCTGCCAAGGACACGGCTCGAATATTGGCGTGATGCTGAGAGGGAGGCGGCTGTGGTCCGCAGCCAGTCGCAGCCAACAGCGCTGCAATACATTATTTGCTCAACAGCAGTTTAGAATCTTCCTGCAGGACCACACAGTGCTTTGCTCTTCCCTTCTCGTGGGCAGACCTCTTCTCCAGGGGCAGCTGGCCTGGACCGGGGAGCTGCTGGGAGCAGCCACCGGCAGTCAGTATGACCTGGGCGTCCCCGTGTCGTTCCTGTAATGAATGCGTTGAGCAGGGGTCATCAGGCAAATGCCTGCTCTTTGCAAGAAGGAAGTCTACTGGATCCTTTTGGCTTTTTCTCACGTTTCTCCATATATTTTGATGTGCCTGATGCTGCCAAGGGCTTGCAGCTCAGAGCAAAACCAGCGCCATCTCCATGCACAGGTATACGTGGGCAGGTGATCCGTACTGAGCCATTGCTCCTTTTCCTTTCAGCCAGTGGCAGTCTTGGCCAAGACACTTTGGTTTATCCTCTTGCTTCTCCCAGCGGATGCTGAGACAACTTTTAACTTCCAGCCGGGCAGCCATCCAGGGATCGGCAAAGGGCACCTCCGCTCAACGCCTCAGAGGGATGCTTGAATGAAGGCTGCTCTGGCCCAGACGCAAGTTGGTTCCTCGCCAAGTAATACCACTTACGTGGCCTTTATATGAAATGCAGACTGTTTTCCTTTAGGTAGCAGACTCCTCTCTTTTATTGCTTACTAGGTGCAGCAGCAGGGATGGGAGCGGCGCAGTCTGCCAGCCACTCGCTGCGATGCTGCCAGGCAAACCCTGGACACCCCGTGCATTCACACCTGCCTAGGTTACGTTTTTGTCCAGCCCCAAGATTTGCACTGGGGCTCTGCAGATATTTCTGCTCTGCTTCTGCGCCCACATTTCAAAGACCTTGCGCGGTCAGCCAAAACCCTGCAGCATCAGCAGCCGGCTGGGCCGGACCCTGCTCCCCCAGCCCCAGGTTCCCTGTGGGCTGGGAGATGGACCACCCCGGAGGGCAAGGGGAAAGCCACCAGTCCAAGGTCCTTCGGCAGCACCCTTGCACAGCTGGAAGGGACTCGGCCTCCCCATCCCGTGACGGACCGCGCAGTCCGCTGGCGGGGCTGTCCTCCGGCTGGTTGACTGCTGCGGCGCTGCTGCACCCGCTGTGCCAGCAAGTCCTGCCGGCGTGGCACATCTGCAGAGCCATTTTCACCATGGCCCTGGCTTTGTGAAGGCTTCCTTCTTGGTTTCCTCATTCTGGCTTTGCAACTCAGAATTGTGCCCAAACTTGGATTTTCTTGCCAAAATCCCTCGATTAACACATGAGCCCATCTCAGACAAGCGCCAGCAGCCTGCCATGGGGCCCCAGACCGGAGGGACGGGGGGCTGCACCATGGCTGCAGACCTGGCCTTGGTGAGATGTGTCATGTGGGGCTTGCTCACCCAAAACAGCTGCGGGCAAGCCCCGAGGCATGCCCTTCCCTGCAGAGCTGACACCGTCCACGTCTGCCGTGGGGTCCTGCTGTTGGGTCTGCATGGTATTTTCTCTCTTGGACTCCTGGTTCTTCCCACTCTGCCAACCACACGAAAGCTGGAGAAGACACTGTTTTCCATCCACTTCTGCAACCTCCCTCACCCCCCTGCCCTCTCTTTTTCTTTTATTTCTGACTTAATCGAGCGATCATTTACCTGAGATGAACCTCTGGGTCGTTATCTTTTCTTTGCTGCACCCGTACCCCTGTAATAGCATTACTACCTTTTACTTGTTGTGGAGTTATTTAACATATAAAGATGGTTTGGTCCTTTTCTTTACAAAGATGGCTACAATTCATGTTCCTTGATGTTCTATTAAAACTCTAATGTGACGTTTTACTACTGTAGATTGAAAGTAGGGTGCTTTAGGGTGAGATAGTCACACAGCAAGAAACTCAAAACCCTTCCGGATTACTTAAAAAAAAATAAAAATAAGGTTTTAAACAACAGCAACAAAAAGTCATTGTAACACTATGTAAAACTCCAGATGATAATTTAGCTGACTATTAAACGGAGCTGTTAGTAATCCGTGGCTCTGGCAAAGTGGAGTGTTTGTTTGTAGTTTTGGTCCAGTTGATGTCATCTTTTGGTAGCTGATGAAACACTCCCAGCCTTTGAACTCGGGTGCGTCTTCACACGAGTTGAGCCTTACCCTGTCTGCCCACTGGGTTAGCCAAGTCCCAAACCACTCAGTACACACAGCCGGAGCCGTGTCCTGCACCTCGCCTCGCCTGCCTGCTCTGCTGGGCACGGGAAAGTGCGGATGCCTGCAGGCACCTTCAGGTTTTGGGGGGGAAGGCTGCATTTACATACCCTCCGTGAGGGGCTCTCAGTCCTTGCTTCGCAAACCTCCATGGATGCTGGGAATTTGAAAGCAGAGTCAAAAAAAAGCTCCTTTTAGTCTGTCTTTTAAGGGTATAAGGTGGATGAGATGATGCTGTCTGGTGGTCAGCCACCCCCTGAGAACTTCCTGGTCCATCTGGCAGACTTTTGACGGGCGACTAGCAGCATCAAGAACATTAAAGTCCTACAAAAGGTCCAAAAATCAGTGCCTGAGCAGAGGTGAGAGCTGCAAAGGATGCCTTAAAAGTCACTTACAGCGCAGCGTTGTGTCTAGCGCTCAGGCCATCAGCACTTCTAGTGGCTGGCCCCTTGGCCAAGCCCTGTATGTATTGCCACCCACCCTGCCAGATGGGTGGGAGACCCGGAGAGAGCTGGGGATTACTGCGGGTGGGCAGACAGGATGCCTGGGGGCACACGGTAGAGGGGGGATTTAGGGGCTATAGCGCACGAATCCATAGGAAACCAGACTTCATTACATCTCATGGAACAACTTGAATTTTTATTTTTTTTCTCTTCCCACTGCTAAATTGCAGGAAAATAAGCTAAAAATACACCCGATACTTTCCTTCTGCTATTTTCCATGCAGTTAAGTGCTGTGGCTGCCACCGGCTTATTGCACAATAACCCGTGGCTGTGGAACGAGACGTGAGGAGGAGGAGGAGGAGGAAGAGAAGGAGGAGGAGGAGAGGGGCCGCGTGGCAGTGAGGTGCGCAGTCGCAAGCCTGAGCTGCTGTGTAAGAAGGTCTCGGTGCGGCTGGCTCATCACACCTTCGCAATAGCAAAATCTCCTCGGGGGTCATCTGGCTGGCAAGCGATGGGGGTTTGGAGAAAGCCACCCTAAAAAGGAAGTGGACTGTAACGGATGCGTCACCAGCTGACACAAAATGGCAGCTTTTTAGGAAGGGTTTGGTAATGTGAGTGCATATTGGAAGGGTTGCTGTTGGCCAGCGGTCCCTATTCATCCTCCGAAAGCAGGTACCAGCAGGGATTTCTGCATTTCAGCGCATGCGTGGACAACGTGGCACCGCTGGAGCCCTCACACAAGGCACCGTGCCCCCCCCGCCCCGGTCCTGGTGGCTGCCCCATTTCTTAATGACTGACTGCGTGGTCTCCTCCATCGTAACAGCTGACAAAGCTTTTCAGATCCAGTTTGTTTTGCTGAAAGAGCCACCACCCTCCTCAACCGCATGTCCCCCTCGTCTTGGGGCACAGGGGTTGGCGTCTCTTGCCTTGAGGCTGGGTGTTTGGCAGAAAGGAGGGGATGGGATGGGAAAACAGCTCGTCACTTGGCTACGGCCATAGACAGCTGCCCTTTTTGATTTAAATGCAAGACCTTCAACTGAGGTTCTGGTTGCTTGGGGCTGTGGAGCCATCCTCTGTGGGAGCAACTCTAGCCCCCGGGGAAGTGCATGATTTGGGGAGCTTTGCCCCAGAGAGGACATCTGATGTCGCCAGGAGATGCTGTTCCTTCTCCAGGGAGCGATGAGAGAGTCTGTGCAAAGACCAGAAGTGAAGGAGAGGCTGGTGCGGAGCAAAGGGAGTCACGTGGCCATCAGAGATGGCTAGAAGAAGAGGGAGCAGGGTTTAAAGACATGAGGGAGTGGGCTTTAAAGGCATGACAAGGGAAATCAAAAATAATGAGGAGGGAGACTGAGGATGAGTTGACTGTCCCCAGCAGGAGCACACCCCCTTCAGCTTTTGGGCATCTCCGTCCCAGCCCTGACCCCCTGCACATGGTGCAAGGGCCAGCACTGGAGGCAACCCTGCCCGCATGCCCCTGTGCATCCCCAGCTGCTCCAGCGCAGGCAGCCAGAAGGACCGAGGGCTTGCCGGGGCCTTGCTTACTTCCAGCAGCAACACAAAACCAAAGCACCTCAGCTTGTTTCAGTCAGGGCTGGGGACATACGGCCCTGATTGCCAGTGATGGAAGGGCACTCTGGCCCTGGTGAGGAGGGAGGGCTGTGCAATGCACCCAGCTGCCCCATGGCTGGCGGGGGAAGATCCTTGTCCCCAGGTGCTCCCCACTCGCCCAGCTGCCAGGGAAGCACCGGGCACCCCATGTTAGGGGCTTTTCCTTCCATTTTCTCAGCCCATCACTCCTCTCCGGAGCCCTCGACGTGCTCACGTCAGCCCTGCTGGAGGAAATTTGGGATTTCATTGCTTTCTGTAGCCTTGGCATTGCCCCCCAGGGTCCAGCAGCCCCCCGGCCCCCGACCCACTGCAAGCGCTCGTGTTTTTCAGTCCTTTCCAATCTTTCCGCTTGCTCAGCCGTGACTCACCTTCTCCACCGCTTGCAAGAAAGGCGCGTGGCGAAGGAACAAGAAATAGCTCCTAGCACAGCTTTGGCCTTTTCAAACCCTGTGCTGAGCTGTGAAACAGCAAAGGGACTCCTTGAGGGACCATCTTGCCCCTGTCTGATGGGGGACAGGCTTGAAATGTCCCCAGACCTGGTCCGTTGGAAATGCATCCTGGATTTTGTTAGCTGCCATTTGTGCTTGCTTGTTCTGCTCTTGGAAACCAACCTGACTTTTTTTCGGGGCCTTTTATTTGCTCAGTTGAAACTGTCTTAAAAAAGGGGGGGGAAAAAATACCTATAAAGTATACTCAAAAAAACCTGAACAGTGGAAAAGGTAGCAGTGGGAAAAAGAAAAATCCTCTAATCCTCTTTCCCCAAAGTCTATAAAAAGCACTATTTCCTCCCAGTAAACCAGCCTGCAGGCCCTGAGAAAGCGACCACAGGGCAGGCTGGTCCTGTTGCAGATGTGGCCACCAGCTGTGGACACCTCGGACCATCGCAGCTTGGTGGCTCCGTACCCGGCACCATGGGAGACCTACCTGGCTGGGGGCCACTGGGAATTGGGAATTGCAACAGGGAAAGAATCCTAGGGGGAGAAGCTCCCTCCTCGTGCCACTGGCATGATAGCCTTCCAGCGTGGGGGGGTGGTGGGACTTTCAAACCTGGCCCAGATGCTCCAGGTGCCCCTGGTCAGGAGGGGATGCCCAGGTATGGCAAGGGACACGCAGGGCTGTGGCTGCAGCAGGCTCCACAGGACAGGCTGCTTCATCATATGCTGCAAATCCCTTTTTCCAGAGCACCAGAAACACTGATTTGGCCAACTAGGCAGAGTAGAGAAGCCTAAATCATGAGGGCCCCGTCGATGTCCCCTGCCTTGGTGACACGGGATGTCTGTGGGATTTGGGGCTGTCCATGGGAGGGGATTCAGCTGGTACTGTGGCGTCAGCTTGCCCTCGTCCCTCTCATGCTTCATGCTTCGTGCCGGTGGTGCACTGAAGCGGAGGTGGGTGACATGGGCTTACCACCATCCGATGGGGAGGCTGGAGCTGGCTGCCTGCGCACCGTGGGCTGCCACCCACCTTGTGCAGGGCTTTTTGGTGTTTCCCAGTCTGTATGTACAACACTTATCTGGTTGCTTAAAAAAAAAAAAAAAAATCAATCCCAAAATCTTTAAGCAACTTTTTTGATTGTCTTTGGTTTTAACTCTCTTGCTAGGATGCTCCTTCTCATGTCTCTCTGGCTCTGGCATGAGCCACCCTCTGCTTCCCATCCCCAGGGAATTAGCATGTGAAAAAACACAGACACATTTTCCCTACCTTTAAGGTGGGTTAATTACAAAAAGTGATCCACAGTGGACCAGTTTGTGGCATAAACAGCAGAAGACCATCTGCAAAAGTGTCCTCGCAGCTGGTGGCACAGCAAAAGCTGCCTGGGTGGCAGCCTTGAACAGGGGGAGCATTGGAGGGGGGGTGTGTGTGTCCCCAACCCAAAACCCAAAGGAGGTCTCCCACTGGGCTGGGACAGCACTGGGAGGGGGCTGGGAGAACCCATACTTGGGGGCAGAGGAGGGTATGTGGGACTAAGGGTGCTGGGAGCAGCCAAACCACCTCCCTCCCCCAGCCTGGCCCCCGCCTTGGGTGAAGCAAGGAGGAAAAAGAGGTGGAGGATGAGAAGATTATTTATTTTTCATAGATTTTTATAAAAAATAATTATCAAATACAAAAAAATAAAAATAGCAGCAGCCTCCGTTGTGAATCAAACCTTAAAGGGGACAAAAAAACCGCTCAGTGTCGCTATAGAACAATATTTCGGTATGTAGAAGCGATCTGTTCATGAGAAGCACAAATCTCCATCAGTCAAACCAGCACATCTGGGCCCCCACCCTGGTTCCCCTATCCATGGGGCAGGGCCCCTTCCCTGCACCCACTGGTGAGCAGGGATGAGCCATTGCTGAGACCAGGATTTTCATGCCAAAAGGGTAAAAATTTGGCATCGAAACACATAGGCGTCTAGGTAATACTGACACCAGGCAGGGAAGGGTTTGGCATCGCAAGATGCCAGGGCTTGAAATTCTCCCATCTCCCTCTGCGTGTCACCCTCATCCCACGTCCTGCTGTGCCCCCCACTCCTGCTGCGCCCAGACGCCTGAATTTCCCCTTCCCTGCGCTGGTGGAGGAGGATGGGCTGCCTACGTTGCACCTTCTGGGGGCCATCGGGGCCAGAAGGGTCTTAAAGGGCTTTTTTAAAAATTTCCTTGGGTTCTTTTGGGTCTTTTTTTATTGAAAAATGGATCGCTGTCAAAAAATTGCAGCTGTCGGCCAAACTGACAGTGTATTTGGGTGAAAAACCCCGGGTGTTGTCATCTGTGCATGATGTGAACAAAAATGTCGGTGTGTCCCTGCTGCAGGAGGAGACAGGGCCCATTGTCCCCCCCCTGCACCCCTGCCTAGGCCAGGGCACGCAGGAGGTGACCCGCCATGGGGCGATGGGCACACTTGGGATCAGGAAAGGGCTTGGAGAAGGATAAGGCATCTGCTGCCTGGACGCTGGTGGGATGTCCGGGTGTCTCTGCCCCTACTCCTGTCCTCCAGCCCAACATAACTTTAGGCGATGCCTGACAAAAAGGAGCGGGGGGAGCTAGCGAAAGCCAAAAGATGCCTTGAAAATCCCGGCTCTCTCCACACTGTGTCACCCTCTCTCCATCGCCCTTGTGCTGGAGAAACCTTGGCTTGGAGCCTGGCTCCACCAGCACAGGCCATGCGGGGAGGACGCAGCCGGGTAGCCTTGGGTTTCTTGGTCCCAGCCTGGGGCTGCACCAGGGCACACCGGCATGTCGTGCTCCTATTCTGTGGTCCCTTCTCTGCTCTCCTCTTTCTATCCATCTTCTTTGCCTCTTTGCAGAACAAAACCACCAGCGATAACCCCAGCTGGAGCCAGGCACCTTCCCTACCCACTGCCTCTATGGGGCTGGGTCTAGGCTGCCAAGCTGAGCTTCTGGGAATCAGCTATCGGGGGCAAAGTTTCTACCTGGGCTTCTTTGGGGCTAGAAGTGAATCTGAAGATTTTCACTTAGTGCCTACAGGAGCAAGAGACTTGTGAAAGTCAGCAACTGTAGGTCCACCGTGATGGGCTCGGCCACACAGACAGTCATAAGGAAAAATCTCAATGGGAAAAGATGGTGCTCAAAGCCTCCTGTCTCTCCTTGCATTACAGGGCCTGGACTCCTCCAAGATCTGCTGACAACACTGTTGAAGCTCATGTTTGGAAAGGAGACATGGGGAAGAAGAAAAGAAGGACCACCTCATCGTCCTTCATTCAGAGCATCACACAGCTACTCCGGGTTGCCCTCTACATCCCTCATCCAGTTGGGCGCACAATGCCCAGGGGAGCGAGGCAGAGCGGAACTGTTGTGTGTCTTTGCTCCTACTGACCACGCAGCGATCCCCATGGACACGTAACCCTTCCCAGAGGGCTCTGAAATAGCAGGTGACGTGTGGCTGCTGTGCCTTCTGGGGCGAGCAGTGCTCAACGAATCTGCCGTGCTCATCGGGGTGATGCAAGGGCACAGCAGCGCTTCTTCTCATCCTCAAAATCCTGACCCAGGACCCTAAGCAGAGCAAGGCAAAGCACCGGCAAATCCCAAGTGCAAAACTTGGTGCCTGCAAGATGCCGAGAGCACCTTGAGGTCGCAGCCTCCACACTGCCTGCCTGGGGAGCTCTTTCCTGGCATGGCCTGGGTGTTTGGCTTCTCTCTCTCCTTCCAGCTCCCTCTCAGCAAGGAAGGGGAAATTCCCTGCTCCTCCTGCCCCGACCTGCGCTTTTCCCAATGGTTTGTACTTCACAGCAGCACGGGTGTGTGACAAAGGATATCCTTTCTCAGCTTCATCAAGAGCAAAGAAAATATAATATATATTTATATATATTATATATATGTATATATATATAAAATTAAGTTTAAATATTTGCAGAGAGATCACAACTACCTCGACCTTGCTAAAAGAAGCCTGTACAGCAGAGGGGGGTGAATAGTGACAAAATCCAGAGCAAAGACAGACACCCAGACGCCGGACCAGGACAAATGTCCGTGGCAGCGCCTGGGCTCTCGGCGTGGAGCCCAGCCCAGTGCGTGGCCGAGGCAGCACTGGACCCCCGGCTGAGCCCCTCGAGCGTGCACCAGTCCCCCACGCCCGGTGGACCATGTCCGCTGCACCAGGGAGCAGCGATGGGGAGAGGACCACCATGTGCCTGCCCTCCTGTGCCGCAGCCCTCTGACTGCTCGGTGGCCTCGACCCGTCCCCTCCGTGCGCAGTCGCCATCCCCCTGCCCAGCTTTTCCTTACGCCTCCTGCCCCCTCGCACCCCGCCGTTCCCCAGCGGCCCCCCGTTGCTGCCCCTTCACTCCTCCGGCGCTCGCCTGACCGAGAGAGGCCCTTCGTGGTGCCGCTACTGGTTCTCCTCGGCCGCCGGGTCGCGGCACGTGCATTCATCCTGGTCACAGTCAGCGGCAAACGGGATCACCTGGGGGACCAAAGGGAGATGTAAGCCTCTGCTTTGAGCTCCCTCTCCCACCAGCACCCCAATGCCTCTGCAAGCCCTCTCCACCCCGCTACAGACAGACAGATGCTTTGGGCTGCACCCTGATGTTGTTGGCATTGTGGAGACTACTAAGCTCCATGCTTGCTGAGAAATGGGTTCCGATAGGGCTGTCCCTGGCTGAGTTTTATTCTTAGCGTTTCCCTTTTTGTTAACTTGTGTTTCAAATTTTGCAACCAAGAGTCAGCTTGAGTCTTGTGCCCCAACTGCCAAACCCTGGGGAGAAGTCTCCCCTGGTGGGTGTGAGCCGGTTGGCCTAGGGTTGACAGTGGTAAGGCACCTCTAGATTTCAGTTTTACTTTGGCCCCTGTTAGAAAGACCACCTTGTCCATGTCTGAGCCCATGGACCTGTCCTTCAAGCTACTCCTGGCTCTTCCAGGCTCAGCAAATCATGAAGGTAGCATAGCCTCCTCTTCTGCACCTCTTAGAGGAACTCCACCAAGCTACCAGCTGCAAAGGCTGGCCTCCGCGCTACCCGATGTAGGAGCCAGGGTAGATGCATATGGTTCTTGTGCATTGCGGATTAAGAAAACCCAGGCAGGCTGGAAACTGCGTGAGCAGGAACGTTCTTCAGTGGGGCAGTCAGTGGGTCCATCTAGGGTCACCCACAAGCTCTGCTGCTTTGAGACATCCCGCGCAGGTAGAGAGGTTCATTGCACATTGCTTTCTCTACGACAACTGTATGTGTCTGAGCAAGCTTATGTCACCTTAGCTGGTGGCAGCAGAGCAAGGTGGGAGGGCACCAGCGGAGCACCTGGCTCCTGGTTGACAGTTGCCCAGTCATGGGCCATGGGAGCTGAGGAAACCGTTTCCTCCAGAGGTTTTACACAAACCAGGCTCAGAGCCAGGAGTTTTTCTTACTGTAAAAGCACATCTGATTTTTCACAGCCTGAGCCAGTGAGAGATTGGAGCCTGTTTGGTGTTTGAACCCCGTATTCCTGCATCTGCCTTAACAGCGAAGCACTGGAGGCTTGTGCCACGGGGGATCTGGGACCTGTGGGGGATGCGAGCTGGGGCTGGGTCTCCTGAGAGCTGTGGGACTGAATCCCCCCCACCTTCCACTGCAAACCCATCCTTTATTTTGGCAAGAGATCCAGATGTCTTAGACCTCCTGAGAGCCATGCCTTGCTCCGAGATGTCATGATATCGCTGTGGAGGTTTCACTCATCAACTTGGGTGTAAAGCCTTTTTTCTCCTATCTCAACTGGATCTTCCCAGGATTTTATTTTTCCTTTCTCTGTGTGTGTATGTGTGATGAAAGGAAAAATGATTCAAGCTCCACAACAAAGATGAGAAGATCCAAATTCACATATTTTTGCAGTGAGAAATTATCTCATGCCCTATGATTTGTTTTGCTGTTGGATATGCTTAGGAAGGATGGGCTGTGAGTGCTGGATAGCAAGTTAGGTGGGAGGGGAGGCTGTGGTGGGAGACAAAGAAGGGTCTGTGCAACCCCAGTGCCAAGCTGCTCCCTCTACATTATTCCTCCCTCCTTCCCTCCCCAGGAGAATTGAGAGGGAAAGACAGCCCATAGCGGATGCCAGTGGACCATACCAAAAATCCCCTAAGATTGCTCAATTATACGACAAGGTGACTTCTGACTCACCATGGCTACTGCTACATCCTATGGAAGTCATTTCTTTGGGACTCGTTTCCCAAAACGAGAGGGAATCCCGTGAACTTCAGCAGGAGTTGGGCCGAGCTTTCAGTCTCGCTGGCCCAGGTCCAAACCCCGCTGTAATCAGTGGGATGAGGTCTATCAGCTTCAGCTGGCTTTGGTTTAAAATCATGGGTTTGTTCTCTGTTCGTGGGAGAATTGCATTGCAGGCTCGGTTCCACAGCCAGCAAAGCCAAAGAGCACGGCTAGCAGTCACCACTTAATCCTAAATCCTGGCCAGCGCCCCAGACGATGCTCACTTACCTTCCTGGAGGACAGTGTGGAGGAGCAGCAGTCACCCCCATCATACTGGCAGTATGCCCGGTTGTTGATGGTGTCGCACCAGCCGTCTGCAAGGAAGGGCTGGGCAAAGAAACAAGTCGTTGCTGAAAGGGTTGTTCAAAAGCGGAAGATTCCCCCTAAATGCAGAGATCCCAGGCCCTCAGCAAGGCTCCTGTGTGCCTCTGATGAGGGCCAAGGTCCAGTTCCACCCTACACAACCCGCTTGTCAAAGCCAAAGGGCACCAGAAGACTGGTATCCCAGTTGGTGTGTATGGAGGAGTGGGTGCTCAGAGGGCAGCAGCTGTAGCTTGAGGATCAGGGAATTGTGTCAGGAAGCAAGAACGTACATCCACATTGCTAGAGAGGGCCCCACTGAATCTCACAAGTCCCCATCCCCATCCCATTCAGCACTTCTCCACGGAGTCCAGTGCCACCCAACTAGCAGTGAGTTCACCACCTCATCTGCTTGTCCACCTTCTCACACCACTCTCACGTGTCTCCACTGTAATCCAGCTCTCTGCATGTTCAAAGCTGGGGCAGAGCTCTGTAAGAAACTAATCCAACCCTTCTTTCCAACACCCCTCCTTCCAAAGAGCTGGGCTCTGAAGTTGAGCTTGGTGACCTGGCTTGGGCAGCTAAGTGCAGAGAGGCTGTTACAAGGATCAATAGAGCATCCTGCTAGAGGATCAGTCTGAGGAAGGCAGCTACTTTATCTCCCTTGGACTACGAGAAAGGTTCAGCAAGGTCAGGAGTCTCCCAGAAGTACTTGCACTCAAGCCAAGCCAAGCATTGGCAAGCACTGGTTGCAAGGACTATTGCCTGTTACAGAATAATCTTGGTCTGGCTCTGACCCCGAGGAACATGTCTCCAAATTCCTCTAGACTCTCCACTAGAGACTAGCTCTGTCCACAGTACATGGCTCCACCAAACCTTGCCAGGTTGGACTACAAGGCTACTTATCTGACGGCCAGCTGGGACAAACAGAAGGGATCTTCATTAAGCATTAGCTCGCTGCAGGCAAAATCCTATTCTGGATTGAGCAGAGAGGGCACCAGCCTACTGATAACCAGAAATATTGGCAACGTGGCCACCTTCCAGCTTCAGTCTTGCCCATCTTCCCCCTCATTTCTCTTCTTTGTGGCCCAAATCCCACCCTCTGTAAGGAAATCGTATGGTTGAGCAGTGGGGGATTTTTGCATTGCCAAAATTATGGTGGCTCCTCTTTGCGTGGCACAGCCCAGTGCCCTTTGCTGCACTGTCGGGTCTGCCTGGACAACTGGGGATTTGCAGAGCCCAGATTGCTGTGGTGCAGCTCAGATAAATGCTCCATCATTAACAAGCCTTCTTTACTTTCAGCTCTAGCATGGAAACAGAAAGCTATCACAGCAGAATAGCCTTCTGTCCAGAAATGTTAAATGGCACAAGCAGCCATTCAGAAATCCATTTTATTGTTGTTTAGTTACGTGAGTCATCTGATCAGAGAAGAGAAACAAGCAACTGGGGCTGAGAAGCAGCCAACTAAGGCTGAGAAACAATGCTGTGCGACGGGTGCAACCAAACAACGTGCATGTGAAGCACTCGCAATGAACTGTCAGGGACGATCTGCAGCCGAGGTGTATTTATCACAGATACACATCAGCACTGCCAAGCAACAACCGAATGTGCTAACAGAACGGAGAGGCCATTCATTAACCGAGTGATTAGTAATGAAATGCTTCTCCCGCTCCAGGCTCTGTGATGGTAGCTACTGGCCCAGCAACCATGGTCAACCTCCATGGCCAACCTCCAGGAGGACTGCTGTCGTCAGAAAGGGCTCTTGGTGGAAACCTGGCCACCCCTTTGCTCACGGAAGCAGCTGACCCATTTCACTGGATCTGGTGGCCCCAAATGACAACTGGGCTTCAGAAAATTCCCGGACCCAGCCTTTGATGGACACTTGCCCGTAGCACCCCTGAACCGAATGACAGCCAGCTGAAAAATGTCACCGCACTGCGATAGCCCTGCACCCACTGCGCCAAAGCTAACATGCGGGACTAGAGATAATGCTGATAATTCACACAAAAAAGCCATGCCAAATCCAGGGAACCAATATGGCTTTTTGTCATCGTGACTCACAAGGAACAGAAATGGGCTCAATGCAGGCTCATGTCACTTCAGGAAGCAGCAGCAGGGATTATGGCAAACCACCGAGTCTGTGCTATCAGTACCACAGTCCCCGGGCCAAATCCGGGCAGCCACAGGGAGACTGCATTTGCCTGGAAGAGCTCACAAGAGAAGAAGAAAGAGCGCACCTTCCTACAGCTGGGAAACTGAGGCACAGATGGGTTAGGTAGCTCACTCAAAAACAAGAAGGGATTTGGCGCCCATCATTACTGTCACAAACTACATCCAGAGGAGACCAGGGTGCAATTTCACCAAGGCAATAGGGTTAACACTCCTCTTCCATTGAAGAGCATCAGTGGGTCTTAAATGATGGTGATCAAAGAAGGTGCTGAGCCATAAAGCAGCTTTGAGCACTGGGAGGGCCAGGGCAGGGATGCTGGGGCTGGCCGGTGCAGGGATGCAGGCAGGGGACCGGCCAGGGCCGCTGGCAGGGAAGAGCTCTTCTGGGTGTGATTTGCTTTTGCAGCCTTCCACGCAGTGGAGATTTTCCTTGAGCTTTGCTCCATATGTCATGACTCACTGGCAAAACAACACCCACCGCTTCGGTAGTTTCCATACAATTATGGGGGGGTTTGCCCATCCCGGCTTCACAGGTCTGAAATGGTTTCCAGATCTTGTGTGCAAGGTTGGGGGAGGACAGAGACAGCGACACGATGGGGAAGGAGAGGCTCTCAGTTTCTCTCTACACCTATTAGGGCTAACTGCCCCCTCCTCTCAACCCGCCGGAGCCCGTACCCCACCCTAAACAAATATAGGCTCCTATGGCAACACTTGTTGGGGAAACTTAACAACTCATGCTCCAAATTACATTGGAAAAACATATGAGGGGAAAATAAAAAATGACTAATTGGACTTGAGGCTCAAGAGAGCCAGGCACAGGGTTTGGGGACTGCTGTCCCTGCTCCTCGCCCAGCGCCTGGAGAACACAGTGAATCCCGTTGCTTTGCCTTGTCCAGGATTTCCAGCTGGTTTCATCTTTGCAAGTAGAAGGAGCAAAGTAAGGTGCTGATGGGTCATCCATGAGGGCACAGGTGCCCTCGTGCTTGCATCGGTCTCATTTTGGTCTTGCAAGAGTCACGGCAAGGGAGGACATGGGCAATGCAATGCACTAAGAGGAGGTGATATGAGAGAGGAAAACCTGTACAGACTCTGTTCAGCCTGTGCTCGAGCTGTGTGGCTCTACAGAAAGCAATGTCGGTGGTGGGAGAAGGGAGGTTTGCCCACGTTGGTGACTCGCAGAAACACCTGACGATGTTTTAAGATGCTGGCAGGAAAAGAATCCCACGCCAATGGCCAACCGTGCCATGAGAAGGCGATGGACGTGATACAGGGAAATGGACAGCTGGGTTTCATTCGCCGGAATATGCATCCTCCAGCACAGGAGGAAAAAGGGCTGGTTCAAATGGCTCAGATAAACTGCGAAAAAATGAATAAGGTAATTGCTGCAACCGCTCCGTGCCGTGTTAAGTGATAGGGAGCTGCTCGGCTAGGCAGCATGCCACCGAGGCAGCTAGCGAGCCGGGCTGTGTCAGCGAATCTCCCCGCTCGCGCTATCCGTCTTCCTTGTTTATTCAGACAGGAGCTTCAGCGGGGCATGTGTTAGCACGTGGAGGTGCAGCATCTGGCACCGCCGGGCCAGAGCCCTGTGCTACCGGCATAAAAATAGTAACCACGAATCAAATGCTTGGCAATTTAAACAGGCTAAAAAACCACACGCTCTCAAAGCCGGGAATAGGCATGAATGAAAAGAGAAAAAATTAAGTTTAAAAAAAAAAAAAAAAAAAGGGAAAAATATTGCAGGCAAAGGAGGGATGTGAGAAAGGACTGGTTAGATCCCGCTGCATCCCGGGCAGAAGCATCTCAGAGGGCTCAGTGGTGCCGTTTCTCTCGAGGCTCCCGGGAGATGCCATGCAGGGAGCAGCATCTGTGCTCGACATTTTTCCACCATCCCTGCAGAGGTGGGCAGGGTCCAGACACTTTTCTTCAAATCCACCTTATATGTAGGTTGAGTCACCGCGAAAGAGCGTGAAAGGGTGCGACAGAGTGAAGGAAAGATGGAGCACAAAGAATAAATCACAGATGCCATCAGCATTGTACATATTTTGCTGCTGTGTCATGGGTGTTTGATGAACATTATTTCCCAGGAATGCAGGTTTTGCTCTGGTTGAGCAGATCTGAAGGCCCGGTACCTTGCTTTTGGCAATGACCTGTTCCAGATGCTTTGGAGGAAGGTGGAAAAAAGAAAAAAAAATTTAGCGTGCACCTGGCCAATTGTGTAACCGAAGAGCCGAAAGGCTCTTCTGCGCTGCCGCTGGGATGGAAAGTGCTTGCGATTTCAATCTGCCCATAGCTAGAGAAATCCGAGAGCCCAGTTTCAGGGGATCAAGCCCAACAAAACGTTAAGCAAAAAAAATAAGCAAAACGTTTCCCCCCAGCCTTCGGGAGGCTGCGCAAGTCCTGGGCTTTGCAACTGTGCTGATCCCATCCAAGGAGGGTGTGTAATTTGTTTTCATGCTGCTTCTAAGTCAGCACGGATTTTGCTGTCCTTTTGTCCTTCCCTTTGGGCATTGGTGTTTTGGGCATCGACCTCGGGCCCTTGGCATGCTGAGACGACCATGTGCGACCCTGCAGCTGAGGAAGTGCAGGTGTCTTCATCCTTAGCTGTCGCTCTCAAAGCAGCCCCAGAGGAATGGGGAACCATCATTTCAGCAGGGGAGACATGCAGGGACCAGCCCTGGAAAAGCTGCCCTGCTGTCAGACCCACGCCTCGTGCATCCGCTTCACCGCTGTTAACTCTGCTCTTGCGATGGATGAGTCATTAGTGATGGAAAGATCAGCTGGAGGAGACAGGAGGGAGACGGTGTGGCAGGGAGACAGGGGCAGGACAGGGCTGGGTGATAAACCTCGGCTGGAGAAACGTCTCCCCTCACTGGGCACTTGGTCTGCCAGGAGCCACCACCTTGCAGGGTCTTCAAGAGCAAGCCCCCAAAGTGTCCTCAGCACCAGAAATGAGAAAGCAGCAGTAGGCAGGGCCAGGCTCTCACCTAGCACAGCTGGAAACCCCTGCCCATTTGGCAGCAGAGGGATGTCAGCCCAAACCAGGGCTCACAGAACCGTGGAACATGTACCTTGAGCTGGCCCAGGGCTGGAGATCGCTGCAGCTTCAGGGATCAAAAACGTGTGAGAGAAGCAGTGTCCCAGGCAAAAGCCACTGCACGTGGCAGGGGGGAGCAGGCAGGGGTGCGTGAGGAAAGGAAAGCACGAAGAGGCTGCAGCAGCTCTTGGCCAGGGATAGGCAGAGGGCAGCTTCTCCCTGCCAGATGCCTTTCCTTCCTTCCTTCCCACCTCAGCAAGTAGCCAAGATGTTTGAGAAAGCTCTGGGAGGTCCCTGGGAGGACTTGAAGAGTACCCAAAGCCTTGTTAAAAGTCTGGTTCACTTAAAGCCCTTATGCATCCAACATCCCAGCTTGGGTCCCTGGAAATTCCCCCTCCCATCCCTGTCCGCATCCCTCCAAACCACCGTTCCCCTACAGAAAACTGGGGCTGGTGTCAGCCCCTTCAGCCACAGACGCGGCGGGAGCTAGTTAACGCGATGCTATAGCACAGTGTCCCCAGGACACATCCCTTTCCTTGCACACACACACGCTGGTGAGGCAGAGAGCCCGGCCATTCTTGGCTCCCCCTGCTTGCCCAGGGAAGTTGACTGGGAATGCAGACTGTGGGAGGAAACGACAATGTTCATTGTTTGGATTAAGTATTTTTCTTGGCCCTCTCTCTGTTGCAGTGTGTCTCTTATTTTTTTTTTTTTCCTCTCCGCCTCGACACCCCAAGCACATTCACTTTCCCTCTCTCCTTCCTGAGGCTCTCCGGCACGCAAGGAGGAAATCAGCCCTGAAAAACAGAGAGGGACGGAGAGGGAACAGGGCTGGCTTCTGCTCAAAAAGCTTTTTGGGATGTGTCGCTGCCCTGAGCCATTCTGAGCAGCAAGCGAGCGCTACCTAGCCCATCTCAGCAAGGGAGCACTGCTCAGAGGAAGAGGGCTTAGAAATTTTACAGGAGGCACCTAGGACCAAGCGGTCTGCAGAAAAGAGAAACAAATTCCTACAAATCCAGCGCTTCACCCACCGTTTTTATGACTCCCAGTTTCTGTCCCCTGAGCTGTTCCTTTTGAACCATGGTGGCTGTCCCCTGGAGCCACATGTCTGCAGGACGGCTCGTTTGGAGACATCGTGGACCTGCCCCATCATCTCCAACATGGCCAGAAAGCAAAATGGAGAAATGCCAGTTGTTTCTCAGCTTGCTGGTGTCCCTGAGCCACTCGCTCGTCAGCTCAGTGTGCAGACTGCTTTCATCACATCTCAGGTCTTCAGGAGCATCTGCTCCAGCTCCAACATCCTTCTCCCCGGACCTCACTAAGAAACCAGAGGCTTGTTGCTTGATAAAGTACTCCACGCACTCTAGTGAATGTTTCAAGGAAGGGGTGACAGGCTGGAAGGCGGCATCCTGCTGTCTGGTTTCAGCCTACGTGCCATCACTTGTACTGCCATGCCCAAAGCAATCAACAGCCCAGCTCCCAGCAGTCTTGGTATGCGGCTCTAGATGTTCTTCAGGACGAAGGGGGTCCTTTGGACATGGGTTTCCTGCAAACATTTGGGCCCTGTTTGAATCAGTCTGGACTGAGTTTGGATAGGATCAGTGTCTGAAGGGGGATGAAGACTGCAGAGGTTAGATTGCTGCTTGGTCTCCAGCCTGAATGCTACTGTAGATGGCCATACTGGGAGAGCAGGTCCTTGCCTTCACGGTGTCTGAAAGTGCTTCTGTGCCCCAGGCAAGGATTTGGTTTGGACACACTTCTGCTGCATAAATGAGTATGTGGCACTTTGGGCTACTGAATGGGGATGTGTTTCTTTATCTCTGTCCTGCTCTGTGCCTTGCTCCTCAGGGACCCCATGTCTCAGCAGGCAGTGATCTGGAAAGGGCTTTGCACGGTCCACGGGGACAAGAGTGAAGAAAGGGATGGAAAGCTGGTGTAGATGAACACCACATCAGAGCAGGTCTGTTTCCATGAAAACATTTCTGTCCATGATCTATTCATGGCGGGATCCTTAGCCTCATCCTTTTTGCACCCTGATCTCAGTGCCAAGAGAAGAAGAAAAACAGAAGCAGGAAAGAACAAGCAAAGGGGAGCACCGAAAGACGCCGTGTATTAATAGTGCTCCTGGCATGCACTGTGGCTCCTGGAGATGGGTCCCCAGCGCTCACCATTCCCAGGGCTGCTGCTGCACACATGAGAGGAGCCAGGACTTCCCATGCCACCAGCACCAGCCTGTGGTCCTGCCCTCAGCAGCTCGCCTGCTGCCATGGATTAGATCTCCTGCCAAGCCGTTTGTGCAAAATATGTTGCAGGATAGAACGGGTTATGGAAAACAAGCCCTGAAAACCACAAGGGCCTCCTGACCCACTTGTATCTGGTTTCTGCCAAGTTCTTGTTACAGATCTTAAACAGAAAGAAAAACAATGTACAAGGGCTGAAGGAGCTGAAGGGGAATGAATATTCGTGTTGGAAGAGCAGTTGGCTGGGCTACGCTTGGGGATGTTTGTTTATTATCAGAAGCGACTCATTGATTTTTATTTCAGCGGGTGCTTTCAGTGGCTTTCTAATCCCTCAGTCGTTGCCACCAGCTGCATGATTGTGAGTGCTGGGAGAGGGGAAAGTGGGATGTGGACAGGGATAGAGGGCTGGCACCTGAGTTGGAGAGGGCAGACGTAACCATAGGTTGGGCATGTCAAGTGCAGGCCAGCCTACACAGCCATGGGTTGGGGGACCTGTGGCTGCTTCCACTTCTTTGGGTCTCCACCACCACCAGTATGGTGCCTGGGTGCTGTGGTCCTGCCCGTGCCAAAAGGCTCCCATCTTTCGGGGCTCTCTAAGCCTGTCCCTGCAGGCAGGAGAGCTGTGCCTGTCCTTGCACCATGATGGTGTGTGATCATTTTGTTTCCCTCCGTTTGCTTTGTCTCTTAAGAAAATGAGGTTTCTACAACCACACCCCACATGTGTGCAGGGGACAGAGATCTTCTCACAGTTTAGGAAAAGTATGTCTCAACTGAGATTTTTGGAAGAGGAATAAATCTCTTTGGGCTCATCCCCTGAAAGGCTATATAGCCCATGCAAAACAGCCCGTGCTGCTCGTGCCAAAAGCAGCATGAATATGTACTCAGCAGGTATGTAGAGATGCCTTCCACCTCCCCAGCATGAAGGGCTTTACCCTCACAGGTCAGGGGCTAGGTCTGATCCAGAAGCGATCGCTACCTGCAGTCCATGCTTCTTGTACTCCCCCACTGTTGACACTTGCTGCGTTAGGCATGGTGGAAGGTAGAGCCCTGCCTGGTCCTTTCATTATCTGTTTGTGGACCTCATGTCCACTAATTTGTTTAATCCCTTTTTGAACTTAAAGCTACTACGCACCCCTGCAGCCTCACATGGCAGACAGTTTCAGAGTTCAGCACTCGCTGTGTCCAAAGTACTTTCCTTCACCGGTTTGAAACAACCCCCTTGCCAGTCTTAGTGAGCGCTCCCCAGTTCTGCATTCATCTTATCCAGCACCTCTGTGACTTGGCAAACCTCCAGCAGTCTTCTGCTTTCCAAACTGAAGAGTCTCAGCTGTTTTAGGGTCTCCTTGAAGGGCAGCTGTGGCATCCCCTTAAATGTTTTGATTGCTTTTTCCAGTTCCTCTGCATCATCCTGAGATGTGGAGGCCAACATGTCGTGTACTATCCAAAACTTGAATGTACCAGAATCTAGGGCAACTCATCGAGTCCTCTTTGGTCACCTGGATGACATGGACTCATAGGCATTGGTGAGGCTCCTGAAGGAATAGCAGTTACACGGTCTACCTCTTGCCTGCTTACAAGAGCACTCACATCCAGTAGGATCCTCTCCACATTTTCAAAGCCAGACGGCAGACAGAGGAAAAGTGCAGACTGGATAAAGGTGTCATGAAATGCTCCCATGGGGGCAGGAGATGAGATAATGATGATATGAGCATCACAAAAGGGTGACTGTAAATTCAGCCATGCTGAGATATCTAGTTGCTCTAGAGAGTCTCCTTGGAGAAGCTGGGGTGCCTGTAGTCCTCATTGCCTTAAGCCCCAGGAGAGCAGAAGAGGATCTCCTTCCCAGCGCGGAGCATCCCACCAGCATCATGTTTCTGCCCGGTTTCCTGCACTGAGCTTTGCCATGGTACAAAATCAGAGCTCTCAGGTCTGGGAGGAGGGACAATCAAGGGGCCCCAGCCCCATCGATTGGTGAGGAGCAGGGGCAGCTGCCTGCAGCTGGACCCTGGCTGCAGCACCTTGCCCAGGGAGCAAGTCGCACCCTGTCTCCCGTCACATTAAAGCATAGCGGGACCCTGATTTTAGATGAGACTTCCCACCGTCCCTACCGCATATATCTTCAAAGGGGTTAATTCTGGCTGACAAATGCTGGACATAAGCCACAGACGTGCCAAGCCAAGGTTCTGTGCATGCTGGTGGGAAAAGCCAAGGATCCATCAGGGTCCTTGACTACCTGTTGGATCGAGAGGCTGGAGAATAATAACTCGCAACCACAAACATGCTTCAATCCCTCTCTCATCATTTCCATTGTAATACCTCAGGAAAACCACAAAACAGGGAACGGATTAGTGTTTTACGATCGTGATAACATGACCAGCAGCACACGCAAGGGCAGCGAGACCTTGTCCTCGTGCGGGGAAGACCTGAGAAATTCCCAGCAGCTCATGCTCACAACAGCTTTCTGGTATGGCCCATCTTCACCCGGGGAGTGAAGCTGAGACCTCAAGCCAAAGTCTCTGTGTGTTCCCCCAGCACGCAGGCAGGGCTGCTCAGAGAAAAGCACAGCAAAGCCAGCCTCAACCAGAGAAGGCACCAAGTCACATGAGAAAGGAATTGCTACCCTAATGAGGCAGACCACAGCTGTAGTAGCTCTTGTCCAACTCCTACTATACCAGTATGAAGCTCTGCCTGCTGGTGGTCTGTCCAAAGCATGCTGCCTTAAATCCCTGGCAATTAACCCTTTACTACCTGTACACAATGATGAAAGGTGGGGTTGGGGCAAGGTCAGCATGTTGCACAATATTGGGAGACAGTGGGGTGCAGAGCTGGTGAGTTGCACGGACTAGGAGATGCTCTATAGCAGCCAATGTTGGCCACAGTCATGCATGGGCTGTTTTGGACCATGGCAGGAATAGTCTGAGGGAGCAGCCTGGATCACTGTACATGCTATCTCCTCCTCTGAAGTCAACAGCCTCACTTGCTATTGGGCACGGGAGGAGGATAGCTGAGAGCTGGTCACCTCAGGATGGCTTGGGAGAACCTGCCCCAGATGCTGCAAACACCTCCCTCCCAGCTGCCAAGCACAGCACCAGGACCATGACCGCCTCCTCCCAAACCACGGTGGGGAGGAGGGGTTTCTCTCCTTCTCCACTCCCCTCTTCACCCACCCCCAAGCCCCCTCCTCTCCTCCCCCCACCGGTGCTGCCATCTGTTTTTCTACTGATGGCAGGGGATGAGATGTTCCACTGGCCCTCGAGAGGCAAAGCGCGCTCGGCGCTAACTCGTATTCCTGACGGGCTCCTGGAAGGGTTTGCATCCCTCCCTCCCTCCCTCGCCCACTGAACTACGTGCCTCCGCGCTCTGGGGATGGGGAACTTGGCAAGGCGCAGCGAGAGACCGGGAGGCAGATGGACGACCAGATTAATGGAAAGAGAAGGGAGGCAGGGAGAGGAGTGAGAGGGATGAGCAGGCAGGCTGATCTGTTGCCAGTGTACGATAAAGATGAGCGAGAATCCCTCTAATGCCATTGCACTGTGACCTGAACTTTCCAATGTGAGGCAGGGCTCCAGCTGAGGCTGGGGAGGTTCAGGCTTGGCTACCGCCGCCATGCCCCAGCCTGAAGTGACTCCACCAGGGAGAGACAGTACGAGCAGCCAGGTAGCCTGGATTTCTCTTACTTAGTGTTGTTCCCCTCACTGAGGTGTCCAGATGAGAAAGCTTCCTCATCCAACACGTACTCGGCAGTCAACGGAGAAACAACATCATCTCCGAGGGGTCACTCGGACCTGAGGTGACCTGGACAGTCCACTGAAACAGCATTTCGCTGCCCAGTAGAGAGCAGAGGCTCAACTCCTAAAGGATGTGCCTCCAGTGAGGGATTACCGTGAAATGAGGAGGAACCTGGGACTAAGATGTCCTATGGACATGGCAAGTCAAGGTGAACGACATCAGACCCAGCAGGGGCTATGTTCTGCAGGGGCAGAACGTTTCTCCTGCAGGTGAATGAAGGGGAGAACAAGAAGAGGAGATTGGGGAGGGCACCATGCAGCAAGGACAGATTACGGGTTATATTCCATCTCTACCCAACTTTCACTGTCTGATGTCCCCACATCCCACGAGAGATTGTGTCCCAAGTGAAATGGCCTCTAAGAACTGCAGCACTTTTGGTCACAAGAGTGGAAGCAGGAAAGGAATAGGAGCGAGAGTGGAAGCAAGCACAGATGAGGTAGAAACAACATTCAGGGCATTTTCCGTGGTCAAACGAGGGGACTGGTAACACCTCTCTTCTTGCCAGTGCGGAGTAGCAGCTCCTAGAGCAATACTTTGAATGAGACACTTTTGGTAGGAGTTACTCTTTATAGCAAGATAATGACTGCTATAAAACACACGTGAAAAAAAGAGTTATCTAGGAAGATTTGGCTTACCAGTTCAACCTTAATAACCTGCAGCATTGTGGAAGAAAACCCAATGAAAAGAATAACCAAAGACACATACATGGGAGGTGAGGAGCTGTTTCAAAAAAGAGAGCATCAGGGTGAAAGAAACAATCTGAGGATGAAACTTCATCAGTATTACAGTGAGTGACTATGACCTTAAAAATAGGCCTGTGCCGACGAAATTGCTAACAAGGAAGAAGGCACTGTTCCACAGAGGAGGATCAGGATATCTGACAAACAGTTAGATGACCCGAAGGACTAGAGGGAGAAACAGGATGACATTCGCCGGTATAAAATTGAAGGGCAAGCTCTTGTACTGATGGTAAAACATCTGCTGTTAGCTTGGAGCTCATCAGTTGGAAACAAAGGAGGTAGAGAAAGATCTGGGTGTACTTGCTGATCTCAGGATATCTGAGCTGCCAGACTGATGCAACTGCAGAAATAACAGATATAGCCCTGGGTCCTATCAAAAGAGGTATTTCCAGCGCAAGGAAACTTTGTGCAGGGCTTTGATGTGACCTCAGCTGGAAGAGTATGTGCTGCTTGGTCATTCCTGATGAAAGGTTAATTGAAAGCAGAAAAAGCATAGAAAAGCCTACAAGGGTGATGAAGAGCATGGGCTCTCCGTGTTCTGGTAAGACACTGCAAGATTTTGGCTTGCCTAACGTCCTGTATGCTAAGGCTGCTGTCTAGGATTGCTTTCTAAGAGTAAACGGATGTAAAGATTGCTTTCTAAGAGTAAAAGGGGATGACAGGCATCCAGGAACAGAAAGAGGTCGTGTTGGCTGTTACCATGTTTGGGTGGCTAATGAGAAGACAGCGACTGTTACCACGAGATGCTGGATTTTAGGTAGTTGGTCCCTCTCTCTCTCTCTCACACACAAGCTGGCATTTTTCATCATCCGCTACAGCACCTCTCGCTAAAGACACAGACCTAAGGTGAGGTGCAGGAACCAGAGAGGAAGAAAGGCTGGGGTGGGTCTGGTGTACCTGAGCCTAAGGGAGCATCCTCACGCCTGTGTCAGCTTTGTCTCACCTGAGCTGCACAGGAAGGGAAGAAGGAGCACCTCATACCCCATCTGTTTCTTTTTTGGAAGGACCAACTCCCAGAGAGTACAAGGAGTGGTTCTCCCTTGCTAGCAGGGGAACCACAGAGAGGATCACCACAACCATCTGGACTGCTTTTCCATATAAGCCCATCCTACTTCAAATACATTGCCCCAGAGCTGACCTACAAGATGTGGTTTAGAAAGACCTGGAGCTCCCAAAACACCAGAGGATCCATTGCTAAGCTCTGGTACTCAGCCATCAAACACCTCTCTAGCACACAGCACCTCATTCCCCTACGCTTGCAGCCCATGCCTTGCAGTAAAGACGCAAAACACAGCCATCGAGTTTGGGAAATAACTGCTGCACCTTCTGTCGACCATAACATTTCCTTCCTGGGGACATGCCCCCTGCGACATCGCCCTTTATCCCACACTTTGGTCAACAAAGAGCTGAGCTAGGCAGAATCGGTGAGCAAAAGCTATCATTTGCATTGAAATGAGCACACAAAAAAAAATTCAGCAAAACCCAAAGCTATTTTTGGTGTGCAAACTTCATTTACATTTTCCTTTTTGGTAAGAATCCCAAGTTTTCAGCATACAGCATTCCAAAATACACCCCCCTACTTTTTCCTTTTATCCTCAATCATAATAACAACTAGGGCTTGACAAAAGACTGCCTATTTTTAATTTCCTTTGCGAACTGACTCCAGGCTGCCTATGATTTTCTCCTGCCTGGTCATTATTCAAAGCGAAATGAGTGGCTAACCGATTTCTGCAAGGAATTCTTTGTCTGCAGATTCTTCAGGAGTGGTTTGTTTTGCATGTACGAGGCTGGAAATCCTAGTTGTTTTGGTTGGACACGTGAGTCACGCAGGGCTTTTCTGGATCCGCGTTACTCTAGAACTGCGGTTCTGGTTAAGGAAATATTCAGGCTTGGAGTCAGCACGGGCTTTTTGGGGATACCCCTTGCCAGTGAAATCCTTTTGCTAGAATATTCTTCCTGGGCTGGCCAAGAAGAAGCAGGCAAGGAAGGAAATGGGTAATTCTGCAGCTCTCGTTCCCCAGCATCACCCTGGCTGCGGGGGACCATACCCAAGGATGCTTGCTCTGGTCTCTGCTCAGCCCTGGCCAAGCTCAGAGCAAACATGAAGTCAAAGCCATCGGGCTTTGTGCTGGAGCAAGCCTTTGTTGCCAGGAGCTCTCTTGCAAGGAGCCGGCAGCTCATGCCGGGGGCAGGAGGGGCTTACCTCACACGACTGGATGCAGTGAATGACGGAGGGGTCTGGATACCACCGCAGCCTGCCTGTGCACACAATATGCTGAGGAGGGAAGGAGAAAAGAGCTGTTAGGTGAGGTGGCAGAGGGAGGGCAACAGCCACCAACGCTTTCTGGAGGTGGAGGGTCCCTCACAACACCGCATCGCTCAATGCGGTGCAGAACAGCAGTGGCACCTCCAGAACCCTCCCCACACCTCTGCCCAGCGGGAAACCCTTTGAAGCCCATCAACCCCAAGGCAGGTCCACCTGGTTCACCCACAAATCAGGGTACATTGTTCAAGGCAGAGGCTAGACAGACACTTGCGTGCGTAGATGTATATAGATACACAACTGGGAGAGGACAAAGAGAGATGGCAGGGACCACCAGAGAAGTGGGTTTGGCTGGCAGTGCCACCTCACAGTGGCTGATTTGGCCACAAGCTGCTGCTGGGAGGAAGCCACCCGGGGCCATGACAGGCTGGAGTCTTCCATCACCTCTCTGTGCGAGATGCCAGATTCACCGGCTTCTCACTCATCCAGGATGGGAGGCTCAGCTGGTTATCACTCAGTGCCTGCATCAATGAGCTCATTGACCCCTGCTCAGGCTCTGAGAAACCAGTCCCGGGAGGACTCACCTCCCCGGAGCTGGCCTGAAGCAGATACACCAGACTCACGTTCACTCGCAGGGCTGAGGTTATCACTGGTATTTACGAGGCACAAACTCAGCTGTTGCAGCCAAATGGACACAAGAGCAAGATGTGAAGGGCTCGGTTTCATCGCGCTAGAACGCGCCGTTGCGCTCATTCAGTGGGGGTTTGCGGGGAGCATTCATGATTATAGAGGGGGAAGAAAAGCCCCACCGCACACGCAATTTCCTCCTTGTAAAGCTCAGGCAGACTTTGAAATCTGAGGCCCCATAAAACAATGGCTGGCCTGTGAAAGTGTCCTAGGATGCCCTTCGCAGCACCGGAGTTGCACAGAGGGGCACGTATGTTTTCTCCTAGTCCCCCATTTGAAACACGGAGCAGCAGGCAGCCCGGCTCCAGCATCCCGGGTGGCACGGCAGATGGGGACGGGGCAGCTCTGTCCACGCAGACCTGCTGCAGGTCCTTCAGGGGCTGGGGCAGGGTGAGGTCCTGGCCATCCTCAGCCAGTGCAGGGAAGGCAGACCGGGAGGCAGTCGCCATCAGATGGGGCAGAGGCTGGGGATGGTGGCTGAGCTAGCCAATTCCAGCTCAGCCCGGAGGATGTTTGCGTGGGGTGTTTCATATGTGGTTGTTGTGTGACTTGAATAGCATTTTAGTATACTCATATTAATATACTCATACTCAAGGCCGGGAAATAATGGGCAGAGGGACAAACCTGCTCGGTTGTGGAATGTGATGAATCAGAGCTGAAAGTAACATGGGACTGTGCCCTCCTTGAGTGGCCTCTGCAGCTCCCTGTGTGGTTTGCCCCATGCCTTCCACCACCTCGGGAGCATGGTGGCTCTCGGGAACGGCAAGCTGTTGGAGGCTTGGAGGAGCAAAGTGGGAAGCAGAGGCAGGAGGAAAACAAGACAGTCCAGGGAGAAAGCTCCTGGCAAGGGGGAGCGCCGCTTCTTAAAATAACGCCTCCCCTCCCTCCTCCTCTGCAAAATGCCTCCCTTGCACAAGAGCCCACAGCAGCAGTGAAAGGGAAGCTGAACGCCACCACCTCGATGGGCCAAGCCATCCGATCCCTCAAAGGCGAGGACTCCTTCCAAGGCTTGTGCTTAACCATCCCACGCGCCCCGGCCGCCCGCACCCGCCGGCAGCGATCCGTTGTGGGTCTGATTCAAGGCAACGTACAGTAGTATCCACAGGCACGATGCTGGGCCTCCTGCGGGTTCCCAGGAGGAGGGGAAAGCGTTTGGATGGGAGTGCTGGCTCCTGGGAAGATTGTTTGCTTTTCTTTGTTCCACCTCCTTCCTTATGCATCTCGTTTTTATTTTAAGAAATATTACCCCAGCAGAGCTGCCTTTTGGGAAAGTTGTGCTGCGAGGATCCAAACTATTTGAGTTATTTGAGCTGTTTTGCCTACAAAATGAGTAAGAGATGGGGAGGGAAAGGCTCCCCGGTTCCAGCAGCAGAGGGAACCGGCCGGCCAGCGTGTCCTGGCAGCCAGAGACACCTTTCAGCTGACAGTGCCCTGCCTCCTCCCTGGCGGGGAGATGCCTGCCTGGGGTTGCATCTCTGCTGCTGGGTAATCGGGGACCCAGGCTCACACTGTGCCACGGGCGGCTTTTGCTCTCCCAGCAGACTGGCTGACAATAACAGCAGCTTAACAGGTTTAGGCATGGGGCACGTCCTGAGAAATCAGTGGGATTCCTGCATTTAACTTCATTCATTGTGGTATCCTGCAAGTCCTTAAAAACTGGCTTGGGAGCTGGTAACTCATGCTGCACTTCGGTATGGGAGAGCAGGAGGCTGTGCAGTAGTGTCTGCAGGGGAGGGAAGAGGAGGAAGAAGAGGAAGAAGTGGCAGGAGGGAGGAGAACCTCAGCACTAGAACCTGGTTATGGGGAGCAGCAGGTACCTCCAGAGCATACAGCCTGGGCAGCTCCTTGGAAAGGGTCAGCCAGCCCCAAGCTCACTTATGCTGCTTGTCTTTCCAAGTCTTACCCCTTCTTCACCCAGGGCAAAGATATTTTGGTTAAAAACCACCAGATAGAAGTTTGCTGCCAACAAACCCCTTGCTAGAAGAAACCACCTCCCTGCTTACCTGGACTTTGGTGGGCTGCAGACGGTGATCCATAGTCTCAGCAGTGACGTTTTCGGGCAGTATGACGGGGTCACTGGGAGGTATGATACAGGAAGGTATGCACACAGCACCTGCAGGAGCAGAGGGAGAGCCTTGAGGACTTCATCAGCAACCAGGCAATGATGTTTTACAGGAGGGCACAAGACCCAGATGTGTAGGCTCCTCACTGAGGGTGGAGGCGGACATAGAGGAAACCGTTTTCCTCCCAACCTGGGATGACAATTCCTTCCCCAAATCCTGAATAATGTAAGAGCCTACCGGAGTTGTGGCCAATTCCCTTCTCCCAGATGAGAGGAAAATTGAACACGCCCTAAGAGATAGATTCAAGCCCTGATGGCAGGACATGGGACCCAGCATGAAAATAAATCTCTCCTGGATGCTACGGGATGTTTGTTGACATGTTAGGAAACATCTTTCGTAGTTTCTCTACCATGCTGAATTCCTACTACCTTCCTATGAAGGCAGGAAGAAAAAAAGCTGCAAAAACCACCTTGGAAAACCGGGTGGATCCCAGCCCTAACCCCAGCCTCTCATCAGGTCTGTCCAACGCTCAACCTTAGCAGGCCCTGCCCTTAGACTCGCCTCAGCCTGTTTTGATCCGACTTGGATGACGGTGTGTTTGCTTTAGAGTGATATGGGCTTTGCTCAAGCGTCCTGTCCAGCAGGATGCCAGACGAGATGCAATGACTGTGACTGAGCATCGCAGCTTTTCCTGAAAGCACAAAGCGACCAAGTCCTGGAGAAAGAAATGGATGATGTGGTCCCTCATCTGGTGAAAGTGCCCTGTTACACACGATTGTCACTGCAGCTTTTATCTAGGACCTGCCACATTAACCCTCTGAAGATCAGCAGTCGTAAGAAGTGGAGAGACCTCGGGGGAGGGATGGAGGGCTAGAGATTAGGAAAATTACTGCCAAGGGCTGGGTTCACCCTAGAGACAAGTCCCTGCTCCTTCTGAAAAGGGAGATGCTTACACTGGAGCCAGCTTTAGCTTTGAGTCTTGCCCATGAAAACAACCAGGGCATGCGCAATGCTAAAGCCGCCCCTAGCTCTGTGTTTAGAAAGGGGATAGAAGAGAAAACAGGATTTTTTTCATAGATTTACTGGGGATTGGTACAAGAAAAAGAGTCATCGTGACCTTCAGCTCTCTGGGAGGGCTGAGTCAACATAAGGTTTGGTTTTCTGTTTAGCTTCCGTCTACCCTCACCTATGCCATGCCCCTGCTCGCACTTGTACTCCACAAAATTCAGCTCCGGGGGCGGTGGGCAGGTGCCCCGCAAGCTCTCGCACAGTTTGAATTCCTCTGTCCATAAGCCCTCCTTGGTGCAGACGATGGGAACCTGCGAAGCAGAGGGAGAGCAGCTGGTGTTACTACTGGCAGTGGCAGGGCTCGCCCTGCCTGGCCACTGCCCAGCTCTGGGGGGAGCAAAATGCAAGGACCCCCCTCCTGCCAGTGAAATCCAGAGGGAAGTTCTCCGGGGAAGCTGGGTTGCAGCCATCTGGTCCAGCCTATGCATGCTTTGCACCACTGACCGGAAAGCAAGTTGTTTTGCAACTGCTGCTGGATCCCACCAGTGGGAATCGACTGCCCTTCTTTTGACAAGACCCTTCCAGCAGGTTGGATGCAAAACCTGGGTGGAAGAGCCTGGCAGGCAGCAGCCTCCATCCCTAAGCCTGCTGCAGCAAGGTTGCCCATCATCCCAGGTGAACGCATTCACAGCAGCTTCCAAAACCCGCTGGAAACCCTCTTCTTTTGCTTTCCAACCCTTTTCACTCAAGAAAAGCAGGCTTGCTTAACACCACTGCTTTTTGGAAGGGTCACCAGGGAGCAGGAGAGCATCCCCAGGCAGTGGTGCACCCTGTGCCATGGCTGGTATCCAGCAAAAAAAGCTTTGAGGCTTGCACGGCAACTACTGTTTGGTGGAACAAGGGCATTCGGCTCTGGGGATGGCCAAGCTGCCGCGGGGCCCCTCTGTGCAGCAGGGCACAGGGAACCTCGCTGTTTTCAGGTGCTCTGAAGCACAACTCTTGGCTGATCTCTGCCTCCCTCCGCAACTCACTCACCTGTCGTCCCTGAGGCTCGCAGTTGAGGACACACTGGCTGTCCAGCTCGAAGCCCTGGGTGCAGTTGTACATGCCCTCAAAGACAGGAGGGGGTGGCTCGCACACCACGGGGATGCAGCGTCCCTCTTCCCACTGCCCACTCTCCAGGCACTGGACCTTCAGGAACTTCCTGGGGAAACACAGACGCCAGACTGGGCTGCGGCACCCCAAACAAACCCTACCTTGGCTGTACCAAGCATCCCACAGAAGAAGGAGCAGCCTAGAGACATCTCTCCTGGAGCACAACCAAGCCCCCCGCCTGGGGCTTTCCCATGCCATCTCACCCCTTGCCACAGGCAGGTCCTCCTGAAGGGACAAGCCCATGCTCAACCAGGACCTTTTCTTCCCCTCGCTGGGGGGGAAAATCACACTGATTTAGGAGCACTGGATGCTTTTTCCTTGCACTCACAACCCCATTGCTCCCCACCTCTCCTGGTGCCCCTAAACCATTCCTCTCTGCCCTGCAGCCCCTGTGGGTCCTGGGCTGCTTTGTCCCACTGCCAGTAGCTACATACTTTGCTGGATGGAGTGAGCCTCCACCAGTAAATCCTGCTGGCCCGCGCCCAGCTTCTCCTGAGGCTCCTCTTTGTACTCCAGCCAGATCTGTCAATCCCGCTCTTGCCGAGGGGCTGTCGTACCGCAGCAGACCAATACCATCCTGTGCTGCTAAAACAGCCCAGGCGCAAACTACTTGCCAAAAAAACCATCAAAAAGAAAGGAAGAAAAAGTTCGGGAGTGGAGCCCACCCGCTTTTCAGTCTCCTGTCCTTGGCAGCAATATAGACACCGCATCTTTTACATAGAGGCATCAAAACCCCATGAGGCATCGGGCTGGCAGGGGACTGCTCTCCCAGAAAAGGACAAGTCACCACGACCCCAGACTTTGACACACAGGTTTATGATAGTGCTGATGGGCTTTACCTGAGCCAGTGCTGATTGCTCTCTCCTTAATGAGACTTTTTTTCCCCTACCTCCTGTCCTTCTTTACTAGACAGCCTGCTCCAGCTGCTTGCCCCTGCCCTCTCCCATCACCGGTGCCAGCAGGCAGGGCTTCAGGAACAGCGTTACGGAGTTTATAGCATGCCACAGGTACGCGGAGTGGAGTTTAACAGGGTTAAAGAAACCCCTGAGGGAAGGTACTAAATTGCCCCCTTGTTCTGAGCAGCAGCAGGCATTGCATGGGGCCAGCGGGCTGCCCCCCAACACACAGCGCAGGGTCACGCAGCCCGCCGCGGCAAGGGGACCCCATCTGCACCCCACCGCCAGACCTATCACATTTCTACTGAGAACTCCTGGATGGGAAACTTGAGAACTTTTTGAAACATTCTCATCTTTTAAAAATATTTGCAGCTCTTAGAGATGCCCCTTCTCCCTTCAGAAATCAGGGACCTTTTTTTCCTAAAGACTGTATAAGGGGGACAGAGGGTTCCTGCTGTGGTGAATTCAGGCTCCAGCAGGTAACGTGGAGGCAGGCAGAGGAGGGGATGGGAGGTGGCAGGTCCCCCAGCACAGACCTCTGCACAAATCTTCCCCTCAGACCACACCAGGAAGGTGGGTGGCCGCGATGTGAGTGCCTGAGTAACAAGTGGTGCGGCAAAGTCACCCCGACTGCAGTAGCCTTGAATTGACTGAAGGGAACTGCAACTACGTACTATTTTGGAAGGGTGGTGAGGAGGAGCAACTCTGGATCCCATTGTGGGCTTCTGTGGTTTCAGCCCACCCCTAATTTAACTTTCTTGGTTGCTCACCCTTTCCACTGGGATGATGGTCACTGCCTTTCAAAGATGTCCCCATCAGACCTTGCCTCCTCCCATGTCTGCCTGAACACTTTGCCCACCTTTAAAGGCGAGCGAAGGCGCACGCTGAGAGGTTCTGATCTGTGTTGGGTGTCCAGGTCCTCAAGCAGCATTTTCCGCTTCTTGAATTGCCTGGCACGCAGGGTGCGATCCAGCTGTACGACTTGTAAGGGGTAAGTCACTGGGGGTTAAGCTGACGGCATTATGGTGATAGGAGCGTACTGGTGGTGCAAAGCCTCCCTGCAACAGCGATGCCTCAGGCACTGAGCAAACTCCTTTACAAACCAGGAGCATCCCAGCCACACTACTTCTCACTTCCCCGCTGCCCACCAGGGTATAACCGGTGCAGCCACTGCACATCCCTGTTGCTCCTCCGAATCACGGCAGAGGCACTTTGCCCGGGAGCTGCGGGAAGACCCGGGGAGAGGGGCCGAGCGCGAGGAGGACGCGCTGCGGGAGCTGCAGTTTGCACAGGTGCACGCTGTGGTTCAGGGCCGCATCTTCTTCACCAGGGCTCCTCATCTTGATGTGGTGCTGGAGCGACCCCGATGGGGGCCAGTGCCATGCATGGCCTCTCCCACCTCTCCCCAGATGACCTGCACCCCCCCCAGACATGGGGGGAGAAACCACCTTACTCTGGAGGCTCATCCCACCGCCAGCATCCGTGCTGGGGAACTTCAAACAGGGCTAGCCTGGGCTGACCCCAGGGTAGAAGGCGGTGTGTGGACCACTGCCGCACGTATGAAGTGAGCAGTTTGTATTAAGACACGGAGAAGGGGAAGGAGAGGCTTTAAAAGAGAAATAATAAAAAAAATATATATTAAAAAAACACAACCTCATAGCAGCTTGAAATTTCCAGACCCCCCGACTTCTTCTGATCTGGGTTAGCGGCATTTCTTGAGGATTAACAAGGAAGCCAGGAAAATCAGAGTCAAAGCTTTCCCCTCCAACTGGGCAAGCGGATGCCTAATGGGTAGAGGAGGCAGGGGAGACGTCTGAGGCCAGCGAGGGCTGCATCTGACGTGAAGGCATGAGCGCTCACCCAGCTCCGGGAGCTGAGCACGCAGGAGCCTGGCCAGGATCCAGCCACGTACTGGGGCGGGCAGCTTGGGGGGAACTGGGTCTGCTATACAGGAACGGTGATAAGTGAGCCTAAAGCCTCATCTCCCATGGCAGAAGACTGACAGCTTCAAAAAATGAAAAAAAACAGGGGGCAAGCAGGGAGATTTGCCGGTAAATTGAAAGAAAGCAACATCAGCTTTGTAGGACCTCTGCTGCTGTGCTCCAAACAGCCCGGGCAACCTGGGCCGTAAATCTTCAGAGACCTTAGAGGTAGAAGTGACACAGGCGTCCAGTTGACAGCCTGTGTTTTCTTTACCTGGCTGCTTGGCTCCCTCAGCTGCGCTGGTGTTTGCCTTTTCTCTGGAAGGGGCCAGATGTGGGCAGAAGCAGCGAGCACCCCGCGCCTTTGCGCCCACCACAAATGTACAGTGGCCCGGTGCCCTGCTAAACTCCAGTGCTCCCGGGTTGCGCTGTCCTGCTTTGCCCACTGTGATCTTTCTGATACGTTTCCAGCCCCTGGTCTGCTAACTCCTTCCAGTCCATTTTCTCCTCCACATTCTCCCGCCTCCTCTTCCTCTTTCATGGTCTCCCTAGTCTTTGAATGGGGAGAGGAGGCAGAGGGGCCAACAGCTCCATGGAAGCTCATCAGGGGGCTGGGCTGTCTCCTGGCTCCCTTGATGTCTGGTCAAAACGCAGACTGAGACTTTCAAAGCTGCCTGAAAAGACCTGGGTGCCCAGTTCTTCTTTGCTTCATTCCCTCAAGCTAGCAGAAGGGGCTCAATCCCTCAACAAAAGTAGCTTTCAGGTCCCAAAATCTCTTCTCTGCAAGGAATCATCCCACACTGGGCAAATGAAACAGCTGTTCTGCAGGGTCTGACCTTTTCGGTCCCCAAACTGAGAGCATCCCGCCCGCATTAGGAGTGCTCCTCTAAAGGATGTCCTAGATATTCCTGCTGGAGAGCTGCTTCATATGGCACTTTGTGGTGGAAGCAACAGCAGGGACCACTGCAGGGGTGATGCCCATTTTCCCCGAAGTATCTGACCTCTGACTTTCAGGCCGGCACTTTTCAATGCTGCAGCCCTGGATGATGCCAAACATTGCTCCTTGGCAGTTCATTGCTCTGAGTGATCCAGGTAGGTGGGTTGGTGCTGCCATTGAACAGATGCTGCCCAAAAACAGAGACCTCCCATCACAAAGGATGAATGCACATGTTAAGTTCCCCTTGTGACCATTATTTTGGTGTTAGATGTGAAATAGCTTGGCATCTGGAAACCAGGCTGTTATGTGGGCTCTCCAGGCTGAAAACAGGTTTCCTTTAGGAAGAGTCAAAGAAGATTTACCCTTCATGTCGGCATTGTCAGTCAGATGATCCTGCCAGCAGAAAGGCAGCAAATCTCTGGCAGGATCTTAATTATGCAATCAACATTTCCTCGAGGATCCCTTGTTGACAAACAGTGATTTCTGAAGGACCTTTCCTCACTCAGGTTAATAGATAAAAGCATCTTCTCTGAGACAACAGATTTCTTTATCCCCTTTCTCTTCCACTTATGCTATGGGAAACAAATTTCAATTAAGATTGCAGAAGCCTTCTAAGTAACGTTGCTGCCCCTGCAGTAAAATTCAACTAAGGAAACAGAAGTGAGGGAATCACATAAGCATCTGTGTCCGAGAGCATCTCATCTTGGACAGAGACAGCTGGATCCCAGCCGCGACTCAGGCCTGCATGGAGGTGGGCATTGTAGCCCTGCCACGTGAGAAGCAAAGCCCCAGGGGTTGGGTCCCCAGTCCGGTGTAGCAGCCACGGTGTTTCACGAGGTGCATGAGAGGAATGCACTGCGGAAGGCTGATCAAAAAAAGTAGCTAGGCAGGAGGTGACGCTGAGCCCTGGTTGGGTTGGGTTCCTGCTTGCTCACATTACAGCTTAACTATCCCTGTCCGTGAGGGATCCAGAGCCATCCCTGAAGGAAGGTGCCTACAAGCAGCCCTTGAAGGCAATGGCCAAACTTGTTATAACAGTACTGTGAAGATGAGCATGTCTTTCACATAGTAGCAGAGCGGGCTGATCCCTTGGGAACCCACAGACACCGAAGGATGCTTCTACACCTTCCCTGGAGAACAGTCCGAGCCCCATAGCTGTTGGCGAGGCCAGCTGGAGGTCACGCTCCTTCCATCATTCCCCTCTAAAAAGGCACGCTGGCTAGAGCTAGAATAATTCGAAGGGAGCCTGACTGTATTTCCAAGGTTGGGCTAGTTAGCTGGCATGGGGAGTCTTCAGTGTCAGCTGTGGATCCCGCCTGACTTTTGTCCAATATCTAGTACACATAGAGTCTTGCTTTCATATGCCCATCAACACCTATACGACACTAAATCCTTTCGCAAGGCTGGTGCTTGCTGGGTTGATGGATAAC
The DNA here is from genome assembly GCF_030936135.1 of Gavia stellata. NCBI lineage: Eukaryota > Metazoa > Chordata > Aves > Gaviiformes > Gaviidae > Gavia > Gavia stellata. The sequence goes on along the minus strand of NC_082603.1, from coordinate 5,086,775 downwards.
GGGGAGACAATAGATCAAGAACTCAGTTTGCTGAACCCAGAAAGAACCCCAAAAAACTTCAGACGACCCTGAAACCTGATGTCCAGAGTCATCAGCTGAGACCCTGCTCCCTCACCAGCACATCAGCAACCTGCACCCCACCAGTGCTGGCCCTTTCCAGAGCTCTCCATCACCTTCTCCAACAACTTGCTTTCTTCAAAACTGGCCTGAACAAAGAAAGCAACCTCTCCCTCTGGCAGCTCCCATCCTCTGCCTGCCAGGGCTGAAACACCAGAAGGATTTCCAGCAATCCAGCAAATGACTGGCTAGTAGCTGCTGCTCACTACGCATGCCAAGGGGTTTGTACTCATACTAAGTATACACACAGAGCTCCAGATGAGACGGTACACCGGCATTTACACTTCCAAGGAAAGGCTTTTGCTTTGAATCAGGCCACTCACATAGCAGTTAATCTACATGATAAGAAAACAATGAAGTTTCTGTTTCTGTTAATGTTTTTTTTGCTTACCGTAACAGGATCATACTCTACCATCAAAGACGTTAGGCGAATTAGTAGTAACGATAATAGCAAATGTGAAAATGCTATGTCAACATGTATTGCTAAGAAAACATAAAACACTTTGCATGATTTTCCTTGACTTGTCTCACAGGCTGTTCAGAGCCATAGGGAAGTTACACACACATCAGAGGAGCCTCGGGAACCCCCAGAGGACATCCTTCTTACCAGCAGTTGCTGCAGCACGACTGAGATGGCCTAACTTCGCAAGCTGCATTGATCTGATTGCACGTCCAGTGCCTGAAATGCCACAGGCACGCAAGCTGCTCCGCAGTTTGCAAAGCAGTCCATGTGATTGTAGCCATAATCATAATTTGCTTAGCTCCCCTTGGCCCAAGAAATGCTCCTAACACTGCGAAAAGCTGTTTACAGAAACCACTTCCTTCATTACGAGGCAAGAAATTTGGCAACTGCTTCCCAGTGCACAACAACCCTACCCCAGAGCAAAGCAGAGATGAAGTCTGCATCCAATTAAAACTAGAAGGGGGCATTAAACAATTAGCACATAATTACCTGATTTGGGCTAGCATCAAGACACTGGGGAGGACCCGGCCATTGCCAGAGAATCTTTAGTGACCGTACCCAACGGGGGCTTCAGCTGGAGGCGTCGCAGACAAAATGCTGCTTTACCCCCCAGCATCACGATATTGGCTGAGCGCAGGGCTAGTGAATCAGCAGGAATTTTTCCCCGAAGCATTAGGAAAAATCTTCTTCAATTGAAATGCCAACACTTGAGATGGAATTTAGCCAAGATGCGCAGGGGGTAAAATGTTAACCCTGACAAAAGGCAGTCATTCATTCTTACAACCCCCAGTGCCTCGATCTATGTTTTATCACTTTTAGGAAAGACAGCAGCTCCGGGAATCTTCCAGCATCTTATTACATCTAATCAGCTGAGAGGCCACAAACACTTCTGTACATGCTTAATTTTCAGCAAGTGACAAGTATGTTGAGGTGTATGGGAAAATCTGCATGCTTTAACGTAAGGCACTTAACGTACTCACGCATGCAACAGCAGCTTGCATCTTGTTCCCACCTGCTTTCACCTAAACCAGGAGAACGCCTTTCATATCTGAAGAAATCTGCATGACCAGAGCAAGCTGCTGTGCCACATACCTATCAAGTCAGCTCTTCGAGACCGCCAGCGTACCATCACCTCTCCTTCTTGCTCACATTGGGAGGAGAGAAGGAAGGAAATGGTGATCACAGATCTGCCACAGACTTACTTCTTAGGTTTGCCTGCTGTGTTTTCTGCCACGTGGTATCCAGGCTTGCACTTGTAGCGACAGACCGAGCCCACGTCGTGGTTCCCCTGCAGGCATCGTGGGACGAGGAGCTTGGCGTTGGCTACCGCGGGCGGCGCATCACATTCCAGCTTGCAGTAGGCTTCGGGGAGCGACCAGAGACCATCCTCCAGGCAGGTCAGCCACTGGTTTGTTCCTGACCCCAAAAGAGAAGCAGCGTGTTGGGATTACAGCTGACCTAGGGATGGAGACCTGCTAAGGGAAGCTCAGAGCAACCAGCAGAAGTCCTTTTGTTAGAGTGGATGCTGATGCCAAGGGAGGTAACAAACATGAAGGCCATGGACTCCGTTGCATGGTTGGTCACTCTAGGGCAGAAACCAAATTCCTTGAATGCAGACAGAAGTGGGGAAGGGACAAATTCTAGGAAATGGAGAAAGAACCTTGGTTCTGCAAATCTCCCCAAAACTTTCCCTTAAACTTCCCCCCTCTGGTGATGCCTCAGGAGAGCCTTCAGTGGGCTGGGGGCTTTTGTGCGTGACAGCTCTCTGTCATATTTAGCTCAGCCCATCTCCATTCTCTCCAGGTGCTTTTTGCAGCTTGTCCTTACCTTCTCTTACAAACTGTCATCCCAGTGCTACGTGTGCACCACAAGTTGGAAAGTGCCAGCAAGACAGATGTGGGAGCCTTAACTGGTGTGACTGGGAATTCAAACTACACATTACTGAAGGCTTGGGTTGAGTATTACAGCCCAACTCTCTGTTGACCCTCTAGAGAAAAGGGGGTTTGGTAGACCCAGCTAACGCGTGGCCAAAATTGCACAGCTCTGGGTGCCTGCGGTAAGTGTCCAGGACTACATCACTCACATGGTGTGGAGGATGGATGGTTCACTGGGAACTGCTGAGCAAGAAAAAAAAAGTTGGACTGGAGTGAAGAAGAGGACTCTTCCTACTGAGGGATTTGGATCAGCAGGTTCCTGGTGCGGCCAGACTGCTCCACGCTCCCTTCAAGCATCACTTTCTTTTTATGGGATCACTGCTCTGCCTACAGCTGCTCTTGGACCAGGGACAAGACCATACCTCCGTGCAGCGCCTGCGTTCCTGGCGGGCCGGTGCTGCCGAGGGTTGCCCCCCGCCTCCAAGCACCGTGCAGCCGTGTCATCCTTTCCTGGCTTATTCTTAGAATTTATTAGCCTTGAGAGCCTGCCCATAAGGATGCGAGCCTTCGGGGAGAACAAGCATCAGGCACGTCCCTAAATCAACAGCTCAGCCGAGTCGGCTGGACCTCTGCGAGTTTACCCGCGTGGCTCGGTGGCCTCGGCTGAACACCACCAGCCATTGTTTCAGCTGCTGGAAGTCACCCAGGGCGCTCCACCAAGGGGACGCCTTCCCACCAAGGGACCCCATGGCAAACCTTCCGTTGACTTCAGCGGGAACAAGAGGCGGCTGTGAGTGAAAGATCAGATTAAAGCCCTGCCCTCAGCTGACCCACCCAAGGCAACGGGCATCGGTTCATGAAGAATTTGGGCTATCGAGTCGTCGTTTGCACGCTACCCTTTGATCAGCTCACGCTTGGGATCTACCGGCATCCCCCCTGTCATGAAACAAGACCTTAATTCCCTGCAGTTTTTGCTCCTTAGATTTAACTTTAAAAAAAAAAGTAATGATTTTCATACGTTTCAGCTATAAATGTCTCCAGAAAATAGGGCACCCATTAAAATGATTTGTTGTATGTGATTGTTCAGAGCAAAGGCGCTGGTGGAAACTCACATAAAGTCCCAATGCTTGAAGCTGTCACGGCAATTACCCCCGAAATCCCATCCAGCTCAGCCTCGTATAGACAGGAACAGTAGCTCTCTTTCTCCGACTTGGCTTAAAAACATTCCTGCGGCTATTGATGGAGTCGGCAGAATGAAAGCCAGGCCATGGTGTGTCTGGGGGACTGCTGCGTGTCTGGGTGGTGAACATCTCCCAGACTGCTCTGCAGCTGTGGGCATCAGTCTCTACAGCTTTATACAGCCCCAGGACTCCTGAACCACACACTTCCCCACAGCCACCAGGCACCGAGCCACTTTTGGCTCTCTGAAGTCCTCTCTGTCTGTCCACCCTGGCTGCCTGCACACTTCTTGCCTCCCTCATCCCCATAATGCTGGAGGCTGCCAGACCTCACCAGCTATCAGGAGAAGACATCCCTACACCCTGAGGTGGACGGATAAGGGCTGCCAGCCGGGGGATGGGAGTCAGAGGGAATTATTCCACACTATGGTATCCCTGCTCAAGGGGGATGGATGCCCACCATTTCGGGAGGTCTCGTAAGAGCCCACCTGGCTGGGAGAAGCCAGGATAACTGGGAAATTCAAAGTTGCAATGCTTTGTTTGAACAGCTTGGGACAGGCATGAAAAGGAGGCACCAAACAGGGAGAGTTAAATCCCTCAGGACTCCAGACTGTACCTTGAAGCTTGGCTGGGTGGATGCAGGAGAAGGAGCATTTCTGCAGGTAGGTGGTCCCCTTGGGGCAGGAGAACTCGGCGTAGTACACGTGGGACTGGTCAGGGACACCACAGTCGACAGGGTCACAAGTCACGGATCTGTCCCACCGCCCCGAGCTGCATGTCAGCACCACCTCCTGCTGCAGAGAAAGCAAGGCTCCATCAAACCCCTGCAAGTGAGCTTTAATCTACTGGTTTGCCACCACAGCAGAAAGAGCTGACCCAGGTTTCAGGACAAGGAGAGCTTTCCCCTATTTTTCCTTCCCCCAATTTGCCCTTTCTCCCCACTCTGGACACCGAGTCACAAAGACCCTACCTTCACAGAGTGATGTTTGGGGTGTGAAAGCAGTGAGTGGTCTTCGGGGTAACATGCAAGCCACCAGCACAAGAGACCTTCTAATGCTTGGTCTGTAACTGCTTGCCTCCAGAAAACGCTAGCTGCATGCACACTGTCTGAGCAGTGCCAGAGCACATTAAGGGAAAAAGGAAAATCCCTTCAAGATACACTACAACTTCCTGAGCTACAAGTTATTCCCAGCTCTGTGCACTGCAATTTTCTCCCCTACAAGATCAAGCCTTACTTCAGCTGTTATCGGGCAGCTCTCCTGTTGATTATTTTTCCCTAAACTCACAGATTCTCTTATGCCTCAGCCCACAGACCCCACTGAAATCAGAGGGGTCTGATATATATAACCTCATATACATATAACCTCATTTACAAATCTTAATTACACAGCCCCTCTTACACAGCTGGAGGACTGCATGAGAACCTAACCCCCGGTGGTCCCACCACCAAACATGATCAACATGTGCCATGGACTTCATCAAAACAGAGTGGTGGATGATGGTGTGCCATGAGCAACCTGGTCTAGTGAAAGATGTCCCTAGCCATGGAAGGGGGGTTGGACTAGATGATCTTTTAAAGGTCCCTTCCAACCCAAACTGTTCTATGATTTCTGCTCCCAGACCGCTAACCCCAGCCCAGCAGTCCTCAGGCAGGGGCTGCAGACCAAGCAGGTGTCTTTCAACTGTTCCTGATGTCCCTTCACTGGCTGAGTACAACCACACCGCTCATACAGTCAAATGTGTGACCCATCCTCACAGCCAACATGTTTTGTTTGAACCTGGACATGGTGGCTCTGGAGGACATGACTAAATTTGAGTCTGGTACTCTTGGGTGCGCAGCAGGATCATGGTGTAGCTAAACCAGGCGGAGAGGATGCTCAAGGGAGAGCTGTGTGAATTTTCCCAAAATGCCTCAAGATGTATAGGGTCACACAGACAAACCAGTAACATCACTTGGGGGCTCAGGGCAGGGCACAAGCAAGCTGCCATCTTACTGTGACAGCCACATGGTGAAGCTCTGTCCAGAAGTTTCCCATCTTGCTGCCAAATGCATGAAAACTGTCACCCGAGGCAGATTTATTTTGTGCTGTTTCATTTCAGAGGAGAACGGGAACATTTTGTTTTCCCTGGGCATGCCTTGGCCCACAGAGCCATGTGGCTGTGTAATTAATAACCTCCCTGGTGATGAGGGGCTGAGGGGAGCATCCCCAGCTGTCCCACTACACTTTGCAGCACCCACCTTTCCTTCGACAAACACCGACAGCGGCAGCATGGGAAACCTGCCTGCCAAGCATCACGAGCACTTGCAACTCTCCAAGGGGATGAAAGGTCCATCCTGCTGACATGGCACCTCCATCTGTCTCCACCCTGTGCAAGTTCACGCTCTCGCTCAGGCTGGCATGGGGACCAGCTCAGCTCTGAAGACTCCTATTCCCCCTCCAGGAATAGCCTAAGGACGGGACACACTGTGCCCGCAACCCTGCCAAGGTGACTGCCCAGACCCAAGGCAGCTCACCTCCCAAGGACACGTCAGTTCCAGGTCTCCTCGGTCAACAGCTAAGAGCTGTGCTGGCTTGTGGCTTTTACGAGGCATCCCCCAGCCCTCTGGAAAGCAGGACAAACTCTTCCATGGTGACCTCTGCGCTGCCCCGCTGGCGTGGGCAGCGTTATTGCAGCGCAACACAAAGGAAGAAAAGCTCTCGGCGCTGTTGGCTGCCTCTAAATATAGTCGCTATGCAATGACTTCATTTTTTCCTGAGCCACTAACTTCAGCTTTAAGAGAGAAAGTGTCCCAGGGATGTTTAACCCTCCCAGCAATGCTCATCTGGAGAAAAGAAATGTCTACCTCTCCCTCTGCGGGAGTGCATCACCCTGGCTTGGGACATCCTGGTAGAGCTGTGGTCTGCAGGCAGCTAAGGAGGACTGCAGCGAGGGAAGGAGACCTCCAGCCACGGGTGCAGAGGTCCAGCATCAGAGCCTCCATTGGGCTGAGGTTCGTTGGAAAAGCAGTGAGGAGGTCAGGGCTGGAGGAACAAGGTATCCTGGGGTCACTACAACCACCTCAGGGTGGTTAAACCTTTCTTAACTAGCACTCGGCCCAGGGGGCTGTGAGGTCACCCCCACCCTGAGGTACACTCACCTGCGTGGAGCCCAGGCTCTTCCCATTGCTGGAGCGGAGGATGAAGCCCTGTTGGCAAGCCACGGTGCACGCCATGTGCCTCAGGCCGTTGGAGGTGCAGTTGAGGGTGGCAGCGTGAGCGAGCAGCGGCTGTGTGCAGCTTCCCGATCCTGCACAGGCACCGTGGACACAGCTATAGAGGAGAAGAGGGAAGGGATCAGCAAGTGGGTCCCCCAGGGCTTCTGCAGCAAGGAGTGGATCTCCCTGGGTGGCACCCACGCAGGATGCTCAGCTGATCACAGACGCCTACAGAGATCCACACCTATCCCAGTCTTGAAGTCTCCTGATGATGATGCCAGGAGGGTACTTTTTCCCAGCTCTGCCTTGGCTGGACCGCAGCCCAACCCCAGCCCACAGCTTCCCACAGAACATCGTGTCCTTCCAAGCTGATGAAAGGAGGCATGGCCCAACAATGCTCCTTCCAAAATCCGTGCTCTCTGGTGGGGCTACTCCAGCTCCTCTGCCCAGGGAGTGCTGGCTGCGTTGCACAGAGCCTGCACACGGCCTGGCACCAATGGAGCTGGTGGTGCTCGGTGTAGGTGGACCAAGGGAGCAGGAAGAAGGAGATCATGGGGACAAGGCAGGCAGGTGACACATCCAGCATGCCCGCAACTCCCGTGGCTAAAGTGGGAAAGTTTATATCAGATGGTCCTATCAAGCAGCACTCCTGAACGCACAAGGAATAAACACCAGTCGTTGTAGCACTTTCCTGAGAGCGCTGCAGCTTCTCCAGCAGCAAGGCAGTCTCCCCCAAGTGACAATTTCTGATCTCCAACATGCTCAAATCGTACTGGACACCAGAGAACTTACGGCAAGAGACCTGAAACTGTGCTCTGTAGTGCCATAGGGACTACACCGTTAGACTCACTCATGATTGCAGCCACTGACATGTGTCCTCCCGTACATACTCTGCTCACACACGTGTCTCAGACACGAGTGTGTGGGGACAGACAGTGGACAGCAAAAGATCTGCACTTTCCAAAGGCAGCAAAGCCCAGACAGCAACACTGGGTGTTTCTGCTTCCTGATAAATTTTGAATCCACACCTCAATTTCAGTTAGCCTTAGCGCAGAATAAGACAAGATTTGCAGCAACAGATGGTCAGGAAAAAAAGATGAAGAGGCCTTTTTAAAGCCTGTGCTGATAGAAAGGCGACAGGTATGTCAAACCCTGTATTAGGCATCAGAGAATCCACAAAGGATTCTCCAGCTGCAAGGGAAGGTTTAGCTGGAGAAGAAACCTCTGCCAACACTAGGGAACCATCCATGAGATGTTCTTCAGACTACACACAGTCCCACCCAGACCTGGCAGCAGAGTTGCCCGAGCTTCGTGTCCACACAGCCTGTGGTGGAAGGGGGAAGCTGAACATGCTGGAGCTGTCTCCTCCACCCCACTCTGGTCACCTTCCCACTCTGCTTTCATGGTCTTCAGCAGCTCTGCTCTTCCCACAAGCTCACACAGAATTTCAAGCCTGGGCATGTTGACATCAGGCTCTTTGGGATCAAGATCATCTCAACACACACCTGTCCAGCTCTAGAGACTCAGCTGCGGCCGCCAAGGTGAGATGCAGCTAAAAGGCGGAATTACCCTTCCCTGTGCACCACCTCAAGTTACAAGAGGACCCAGTGAAGCTTGCAGTGTCTCACCCATCCCTGGGAAATAAACAGCCCCCTCCTCACCACAACAGCTTCCCACCAAGGACCAGCTGTTTGGTACTGATTAATTAAGCATCACAAATAGTTCCACAGTGAAGAGGAGTGCCAACCAGGGGGCTATGCTCTCCATCAGTGAAATGCAGCCAGTAAATCAATTACCTGGGATGGAACAGGGCCAAGACACAGGGTTGACACAACTGCTCCTGCAAGAAAATGCCCTGGTTATCTGGCAGTCAGGCTTTATCTTTTACCAAGTGGTACCAGTGCAAAAAACACTAGCCGTCCTGAAGCAGATGCAGAGATGCTGCAGCTTCAGGTGATAACTGGGGAGAGAAGGGAGGGAGGTGTACCCCAACACCTCCGCTCTGCTCCCTGCTTTGCACAAGGCTGCCGGCAGTTTTTGTGCCCTGCGTTTCACCCAGAGGAGGCAGAGGCAGCCTTTGCCTCTTGCGTTCGCTCAACCTCTCCAGCCAAGGATGCACAGCTAGAAATCCCACAAACAACACGCACGAAAAATATATATATATATAATCGGTGCCGACATGGACATTAAGGGAACGCGATGTGCTGTTGACTCTGGACAAGTCCACCGAGCCAAAGACACGGTGGAAACCTACAGGCCACAGCCCTGAAAGAGCTGGTGGGCACAGGAGGGGACCACAAAGGAGAACAAGAAGAAAGGGGCTGTTTTTTCAATGCAGACCTGTTTATGAAGTGAGAAATGGTTTCAGGGCAGCTGCTGCAAATTCTTTCACTAGCTTATATTTCCATTTGCTTCCTTTTTAAAGAATTTGTTTTATGAGCACAGCGTTTGTCAGGTCATTAGCTTCTGAGGGCATCTGGTACCAATTGTAGCCCTCTCCCCTCCCCTCCCGCAGTCACCTTCTCCAGGCGGTTGCTTTGCTCCCTGCCTGTGCCCCCGGTGCACGCACACATTCCCGTCCCCGACTCCACCTCCCCGTGATGGAGCTGCTGTCCTAAACCTCCTCCCGTGCATGTCTCTGCACACGCATGTGTGAAAGGGGATGAGCTTCTCCTCCTTCCAGCCTTGCTCTTGCCTCCCATCCCCTTCCTCACCAGCTGGTGCACAGCATCCCTCCTACCACGGTGCTTGGTGCTACAGCAACATACCGCAGCAAGAAAGTCCTTACATCTGGGCACATGAGGATTATCCAGCCAAGTCACAGCCCCCACGTTGTGAAGCAGGGCTGGGAGATGAGTAGTAGGTTCACCAAGCAGCTGTAGGCTACAGGGCAGTTAGGTGGCCACAGCGGGACCCCAAACCACCTAACTTCATCTGTTCATGAAGTTGTGTTGAGTTACGGAGCGTGCGCTCATCGCAGCGCTGGTTCGGAGAGGGTGGTAGTACCTCCAGACACATCCAGCTGGGTCAAGCATTTGGCTGGAGCAGCTCTGCAGGCACTGATGGAACAATGGCATGTTGTCTGGGGCAGCCTTGGGACAATGCTGTTATCAAATAACAAGTAACGAAGCACTGATCCTTTTCAGCACTTCTGGACACATTTTGGTTTTCCACCGGTTCAGAAACATAACTGGCAATACTGATATAAAGTAGATCAAGAGATCAGCAAGTTTCTTACTGTATTATTATATATGCAAAATGTTATATAGATTAGTTATACATAAGGGATGGATAATTATAGGTCATAATATAAAAGTCTTTCTTTTTATTACACCACGCATATACACTCATGCACACGTTCTATATGTACATACAGATGCATTTTAGAAATAATTAGCTTTCTCTTTGCCCCAAATGATGACTAACTTATCACCATTTTCTCTGTGACTAACACCCCTATCCCACAAATACCCACTAGGTTTTCTTTTGGAAATGATCCGAGACCTATCGGCTCAAGTTCTGAGGAGCTGTTCTCATCCTACATGTAGCTTTGAAGTCTGGTGCCACTAGTCCAGACCTGAAGAGGGGCTTGTGTTACTGAAAGCCGTCTGATTTTCTCAAATATATCAGTAAGCTTAAAAGAATACATATAATCTCTGCCTTGATCTGCCTTGATCGCTTCCTTTATCATTACCAGCATCATCATGACTACCCACTGCAATATTCTGGGCCAGGACACACTCGAGCCTGATACCATACAATCACAGAATCACTAAGGTTGGAAAAGACCTGTCAGATCATCAAGCCCAACCACCAACCCAACCCCACCATGCCCAATAAACCATGTCCCGCAGTGCCACGTCCACACATTCCTTGAACACCTCCAGTGATGGTGACTCTATCACCTCCCTGGGCAGCCTCTTCCAGTGTTTCACCATTCTCTCAGTAAAGAAATTTTTCCTAATATCCAGCCTGAACCTCCCCTGGCGCAACTTGAGGCCATTTCGTCTTGTCCTGTCACTAGTCACTTGGGAGAAGAGACCAACACCCACCTCTCTGCAACCCCCTTTCAGGTAATTGTAGAGAGCGATGAGGTCTCCCCTCAGCCTCCTTTTCTGCAGGCCAAACAGCAACAAGTGCAGGACAGGCAAAAAAAAAGCCATGTGGCCTGGCCCCATCATGATCCACATGCCTTACCAGGGTTTGGGTAACGTGACGGAATAAATCACTGCTCCCAGCCGCTGGAACACCCTAATGAAGGCTGGACGAGGAAATGGTGTAGTTAGCCCAGTTCTGATCTCAGCATGAAGGAGCTCTTTCTCCTTTTGATGATAAATGAAATTCCTGTATCGCAGCTGCAAACTCCTGACATTTGGCCATTTCTGATTCAGGCCGTATAAGATGTGGGACGAGCCAATATCTTTTTTTTTCCTACATGAAACATCCAAAAAATTTCCATTTTTATCCCAGCATCTTTTGAAGCTCAAAGTAATGATTTGTCAACAACATTGTCACACAATACTAAGGTTTTTCTAACTTATTCCACATCAGCACCAGCCTGCATGATTTTCTGGGCTCACCAACTCCCATAACTCATACATCAAAGAAAGTTTCAGATCTGGAAATTTGTGAAATTCTGCCTAGCAATAGCCCTAACTGCTCTGGAGCGATAAGAGCTTTGTTTTGAAATGGGACCAATTCTATAAGCCAGAGCAAAACTTTTCCTTTGGGATCCTTCATCTTTCTATAATAAAAGCAGGAGGCAACTGCCAGCAGTGGAGCACGCTGAGCCAGTGGTGACAGTGCTGGTAGGGAAACATCATTTTGTTGTGACAAAACCCAAATTCTGAAAAGCTGAAATTTCCCAGTTTACCGCAATTATTTCACAGAACCCAGAAAATACTGATGGATTTACCCAAGTCAAGCTAAGCCAAGCCAAATACAGTGCAGCTGCCTAAAATGTAATAAGTCAGCCATAAACTGCTGTTGTATCTACCCAAGCTTTCAACCTGAAGATTGCTGCTTATCATCAAGCTCCAACTCTAATAGAGGAAAATTATTATAAGAAGTTCATCTCACAGTGCAAATTTTTTGAGGAGAGGGGGTTATAGGGGATGTTGATGGAAAGGTAAAGGCTTCAGCCAAATCTCCTGAAGTTAAAAGTAGTCACTGCATGTACTCTGGTGGAGTCTGGATTGTAGCACTGAACAGCAGTGAGATAAAAGATGTTTACCCCAATGTGGTCTAGCAAAAGAAAATAGCTAGGAAATGAGAAAAGGTGTTTTGGAAATACTTGGGAATTTCTCCCTTCAGGCATGTTTCTTGTGAAGGGGAAAGGTCTCACTTTTCCAGTAAAACTGATGGCAACCATCCTTGTGGGAGCAGGCTACATGTACAGACCCAACGGTGGTGATGCTTCTTGATTACAATCTTCACTGAGGTTGCCACCTCAAGAAAAGATATTTGCTTCTGTACATGACTCCCAAAGAAACTTGGCAAAAAAATAACATCCCTGTGAGTCATCCACTGTCATCTACCTCACGGAGAGAGAAAAGGCACCAGTAAGATGTCAAATGACTGGTTGGCCCCTCCGTAGCCATTGTGGCAAAGGCAGAAAAAGAAGCAAGAGCAGGTCGATATTAACGTATTTCCAGACAGTTCCTTTCCACGGTCCTTTGTTGCTTGCTACACCAAAATAGATTTATAGAAGCACATAAAGCGAGGCTGAAGGGGATGTCAACTTTGGTCTAGTCAACTTCCCAAGCTGAGGGAGGACCAACCGTATCTTCATCACTCCTGAGAGGAGTTTGGCCTGACTCCTTCCTGAAGGCAGATGGCCCACCTGCCCATCACGAGAGCAGCATGCAGGTAGGATTTGTCTGCCAGTATTCCTCAAGGGTGCATATTCAGCTATCCCAAAGACCACCTTTATCCACATCCAATCCCCATAGCAACATGCTGCACCTTATTTCTACCACTTCCTCTCTTGTCCAAAGGAATTCACTTCTGATCCACATCCACCACCAAGAAGGACGTAGAAATAGCAGAGGGATTTCAAAAGAGAGCTGAAAGCAGAAGCCACAGCTATACTGAAAGACTTACGCTATGAGATTTAAGAAGGAAGAATTATTTATCATGACAGAGAGGAGATAGCAAGAGGATCCGATCACTCTGTACAGACACATACACGCAGAAAAGAAGTCTGCTGGCAGGAGGCATTTAGACCTTTGACAAGGATGGAGTGAAAGCAACAACTTTCATCTTGAAATCAGAGGCAACTTCTCAGCAGAGAGGGTTACTGGATATAAGAATAGCTCAGCAGGGGAGATGGTGGACTCATCACCTCCTGCAGCCTGTAACATGAGATAAGAGAGCCTGCTGAAAGTCGTGTTTAATCCCGTTTCTGTGAAAAGTGTTAGTACCCGTATGGGACATTAGGGAAGGCAGGGCAGAACGGGGGCAGGCTGGCTGCAGTGGTACACTGAGGGCTCTGCAGGCAAACCTCGGCGTCTCCCAGCGCTTGTTCCCTTCTTCACCGGACACACAACATCCATACTGGTAAGAGAATAAAGGAATCGAGATCAAGCTTCAGGGTTTCACCAGGAGCTGTGCCTGGGTCAGGAAGGAAACGTGCCTTGCACCACAAAACTGCTCTGCGTTGTAATTCACCTGCCCTCGATGTATCAGGGGTTGCCCGTGCAAGACTAGGTGGCCCTTTCCATGAGGTGACACCAAGCACCCTGTTTCTAAGCTGTTCATTTGCTGTGTTTGACTCAAAATCAAATTGGTGTTGGGAGATATTTTTTTCTAGGTGAGACTAGGTAGTTTCCAGTAATGGCAGAAGATTCCTTGAGCATCCTAAAAAAAGCCCATATAAAGCATTAAATTGAAGAAGCTGACTAGGCTGCAGAGAGCAGATGGAATGGGGCAGCCTACAAAAATGATCCTTGCACCTCCGAGGGTTTCCCTCGCCACCTTGCAGCTGGACAGCAAAGCCACCGTTTGAAGCAAATGATCAAGTCCTACAGTAGAGCCTTGGCCACCGCTGCCCATCAGCCAGTCAGGGACCCACAAGAGAAATGCCACAGGTCAACAGGCTTTGCTGCCAGAGGAGAGGCACCTTGAGAGGTCCCAAGGGCAGAGCCAAAGGCTGAGGTGAGCCCATGCCCCAGGAAAGGTGGTGATCAGGATCCTGCGCTTGGTTCTTGAGAGGTTTTTTTCCCTCCAGGCCAAGGAGAGAGGATGTGCATGGTGCAGTATAGACACAACGTGCTCTGATAGGCCTCATGCTGCACCCGGGAGGCTGCGTTTGCCTGGGAGAGGCAGGGAACAGACGTCCAGGCAATTCGTGCTGTCCCCATGGCAGACAACTCAATGCCGACTGCGCTGTGCATGCAAGAAGACCCTGAGCAGACACTAGCTGGGAGGGCAGAGTGGGGATGGAGGGACATCTTGACCTCAGCGTGCCTCAGCCCGTCAGGGGTGACCTTGGGATCCCAACATAAACGTCCATCCACTTTGTTCACGGTCCTCAACCGTGGGGCACCCTAGGCCAGAGGGAAAGAAAGGGAACACCAGCATCTCTACCCAGGGTCCCCACAAATTTTCACACCAGCACAGTCACGGTTCATAAATTGACCCTGCATAAATTTGGCACCTGGAAGAAAGAAAACAAGCCAAGTAAAAACCTGCTTGGGAAATGGCCCTGTCCTCTTTGCCGAATAAAAGTTTAGCAATTGAAAACATGTAAACAACCCCCTCCTCCATCTGATTTTCTCTCCCTGACACCTACTTTCCATATAAAAGGAATCCAAACCAGACTCCCCTTGATGCATTAAACCCACTTTTGGGGGAGCAGAGGAGGGCACTCACACAGGAAACAAAAACACAACGCAGACTGCATTTCATAGCACCTTTCCTGTTAACTCGCCAAGGCATTTCCCAGCATATGCTAACATAAAATAAAAACACACTAAAAATAAAACCAGGCTAAAAATAAACATAATGGAGGAAATGAACAATGTTCCTCTGGTTCAGTATATAGCCCGTACCAAGGAAAACAGGAGGCACTGTGGCTCAGTTTTAAAAGACAAAGAAAAGGATGAAAGCTGAAGAGTTTGAGTTTCCTGGGTGGAAACTCACTAAAAGTCTGATTTCTGCTTGACCTCATAAGGTTGTGATTGGGTACAGAAAGCAAAGAAGAGCCCTGAGCTGCTGGCAGAGCGGGGTTTCTGGTGCTGGTAGGAAGGTGCGAGGGAGGGACACCACGCTGCTTTGGTCTGCAAGTGCTCTTCTGACCTTCAGTGCCTCAAGCAGGTCCAAAAACAGAAGGCAACTCCTTTTTCAAAACAAGAATGTATTTTTCTAGTGTCAAACGCCTGCTGCATCCTGACCTGGAGATGGCTGTGTTTCACCAGCAAAAACATGATCTCTTTGTTTTCCCCAGCCTGAAAAGCACTTTGAGATCTTTCAAGATGAAAGATGCTACAGAAATACCAAGCCGTCATATATTTATTATTTTGGCAACGAGCACTTCTAGACTGAAGTCAGGAAACCTCGTTTCTTTATTGCTTTTGTTACTGTCCCTCTCTTGGGTTATTTTAGGAAAGCACTCCCATGCACGTACTGTGTATATGAGGCTGGGTGTGTGCAAACAGTCGATTCAATTCTTTACAGGAATGACACAGATCTTCTGTGATCTTTTACAGTTGCCTGTCTCTAAACCTCTTAGGGTTTTATATTCCTGGATTTTTATAGGGCATTTTTTCCCCCAAAACTCCACCTGCCTTATATGAAATGGATTATTAGCCCTTAAAAATAGAAATACTGCTGTTTTGGAGATGAAATAGATTTTTAAAATATAATAAGGGGGGGATACTTGGATGTTTCCTGACTTAACAGAGGCATATCCTTTACTGTTAGCGAGACTACTGGAGACTGTAAGCCTAACCCACCCCCCGCCCCCCCAAATAGTCAAGCCTTTTGTCCAGAAAAGCAATACTATAAATAGCATTTCCTACTCCAAAAACTCTGGGGATCCGATTTACTCCGAGTGTTTGCTAAGGGCACGTGCATAACCTGCAATTCAACATACTGCAGATAAGCCAAGGCCACGGGGAGCCTGGAGGATGACAACAAGAGGAGGAAGAGAAGACATTATGATCCTGGTGGGTCCTGCCATGCCCACGCAAAGGGGACAGCACGCAGCTCTCTGCGCATTAGCAATATGGGAACTGGCTTGTGCTTCAGCTATAATGAGACTTTTAAGAGAAAAACATCTACTTTCCTCTCTATTTGTCCCTATATGAGCTTCTCCCCATCCACAGGCGATGCTCAGCTGTGTCCGGTCAGTCTATTCCCCCTTGCAGTCACTTTTGAGGGGGAGGGCGAAGCTCTCGAGCAATGAGAGCACAAAATTATTTTAAAGGATGAGAAAACGTAATTGAAAAACCACATCAATTGGCTGGGGTCTTAGAAGCATGTGTGTACATAGCTGTAACGGCTACCAGGAGGAAACGGACTGCATTTCAGGTGGTTGCTGATCCTTTAATGTAAGGCTGAGAATAATATTTATATGCTGACTCACTAAGATTTATGTTTCTGTATAAATCACACATGCACTTTAAAAAAAAAAGTAAGCAACTGCCGGATATTCACAGCTTCCAGAACTCTACATAAATCTATTGTACCATGATCCCACAAGCTTTTAGACAAACACACACACATTCATTGTCAAGGATATTCATCCATCCAGGGCCATCAACAGAAGAAAGATGACAGTAGCAGTGATACGATGACCCTAGCCAAAGCCCTTCACTCTTTTCGCCCCCACAGCTCCAACAAAGCTTGGGCCCAAAAAATCAGTATTCCCAGTTGTGCGGTTTGAGTAACTGGCTGAACCAGAGCCCTGGATCGGCACGCTTGTAACTTCAGGGAGCCCGGGAGCCAAAAGCAAAGCCAGACTTGGCAGGTCTGCCTGTCGTCAGCCCCACTGCCCCTCTAGGACAGAGCTGAGCACCATCCTTTCGTTCCTCCTTGGGCCTGTGCCTCTGCCCAGCACGCTCTTTCTGCCTTGTTTATTTACTCTGTCTTGGACGACGGTCCTTCCCCGTCCCTTTGCCAGCACGACCCGCTCGGAGAGCGGCGCCCGTTCTGCAAACGCCGCCTCTCGTTTGCTGCTTTATGAAGACAGGCAGACGCCTGCGAGCGCCGGACATCAATAAATTAAAGCGCTGTTGCTACTATTATTGTTATCGCTGCATTACGACGGGGGTGGTGTGAGACTTGGTGAGGAGCCTGGGATGGACGGGGAGCCAGCACAGAGAGGAGGAGGAGGATGAGAGCACTGTCCCCACCTCCTGCCGTGTGGGGAAGGCTGGGATGGAGGGAGACGGAGCTTGTAAAGCACATACATTTCAGCTTCGCAAGCAACCCTCAGTGAGAACTCCTTAGCAGAGGGAGCTTGGTTTTCTCACCAGGGAATGGTCTTTTAATGCAGTTTTGTGCGGATACACAGGCCACGCACAAAATCTATTTTCCTACCTTCCCCTCCCCTGCAGCAAGATGAGCAAATCAAGTCTCATCACACTGGATTTTCCAACAGCACCTCAAAAGCCACCTGAGAATAATCATGAAACAACTCAGTGAGCGGATAAGAACTCCAGAACTGAAGCACAAAGCCCCAGAGGAGCGAGGGGCTCTGGGTGGCCGTCGAGAAGTGCCCTGAGAAGACCGTACCTGTAGTGCTGGTGGCCATGTCCCTCCTCGTGTTGTAGGAGGCAGGTGGTGGGGTCAGAGCCAGGCTGAGCTGATGTCCGCAAGGCCACGGCTGCGATGCCCACGAGTGGGGAAGAGAAGTTGAGCAGCACCGAAGCAGCCCAGTGGGATGGGTCCTCCTGGCCATGGGTCACGTTGATGACAAGTGGGTTGTGCTGGCACGACAGCTCGTACGTCCCTGCAAGGTGGGGCAAAGAAAGAAGCTGCTAGCTCAGCTCCAGGGATATTTTCTCTGCTTTTGATTTATCTCTTCTGCTCCCCCACACATCCCAACAGATCAGCTTGGTAAGCAGAAGATTCTGCAAGGGGGGACAGGGGACAGCAGCACCCAACGCAGTGAGAGATCACAGCCATACTGGGGGTTCCTGGTGTCCCTGCCAGGACAGTGCGGACTGGTGCCACAGCCCATAGGATGCTCACCCAAAGAGCGGTTCAGCCCATTTACATCGCTCAGCTGGACGGTCACCCTCGGCTTGCGCTGGTTGCTTGGGATGGTGCCGTCAGAGGCCAGGAAGACCAGGAGGGAAGTGGGCACCGCGGGTCTCTCGAAGCACACCTAGATAGGAGGGCAAAAGACACCCTGAGAGCGTGCATACCAAATACAGCCTTTCTGATCCCATATATGCAAGAGGGAGAGAAAGAGGGAGCACAGGGAGAGAGGAGGAGGCAGGGTTAGGGGGTCAGAGACTGCAGATGTGCAGGGCAGCAAATGGATGGGAAGAGAGAGAGGAGGGAAGGAAGGGTGCAGGAACACAGTCCTTCCCCTCTTAATTCCCCTTCTCCCTTTCACTAGTCTTCCCCACGTGTATCAGTCCTGCCTTGCCATAAATTTGCAGTATCTTCCCGGCTTCCACATTTGCTGCTCCTAAAATTGAGCAACACCTGACCAAGACCTGGATAAGCCCTTTTCTGCTCTCCAATGCCCAGGCTCCAACTCCCACCCCACACGGTACCAGTTGGGTAAGCAAGGCACCCAGAGAGCACGAGCTACCAGCCCTGCCACCAAAATATTTCCATTAAAAAAAACAAAACCAAAGAACAGCCCAGTACCCGGACTGACTGCAAACTGTCCGTCAGCCAACACGTGGAAAGATTTGTGGGAAGAAGTCTTGCCTGCTAGGAGAGCTGACAGCTCCCCACTTGTCTACAGCCCCGAAGGCTACAGAAGGCAGCTGGGAAACTCGCGGCATCAATCATGGCAGGGCAGACGTTCTTTGGAAGTAAGAGGATAGAAATGTTTTTCTCCCCCACCCTGGTGCCCCCCACCCAGTGCCGAGATGTGTTTTGATCAAGACCCACCCTATGGAGTGTTTTTGTTGAACGCCGGCGTGGAGGGAGCCCAGAAATGCAAGGCGAAGGTGTATTTCGGAGGAGGACAAGTCCTGGCTGGCCAGGCACAGCCCAAGGAGCAGACTGCGGGAGCGGAGGGGACAACCACCCGATTCGTGACGGCGGCCCAGCCTCGGGGTGGTTTGTGCCACGCCAGGCATTGCTCATGCATGGGAGCAGGAGAAAACCTTAAGCTTCGCCCCAGGGCTCCCACCCTGCAGGGAGGTGCTAGGCAGCAAAGACCCCACCAGCAAGTCCCCAGTGCTGCCTACACGCACCCTTGGCCGGGGCTTGCTCTCACACAGGGCACTCCCTGCCCTGCTGCAGGGAGTGGATCAGGAGGCTGAAGCTGCCCTGTCCTTTTTTTTTTTTGTTTGGTATATCCCCACTGTCTCCCCACCTGAGCTCAGAAGCTGGTGAGAAAAGAAAGCAACAAGGGAGGAAAGACGAGGAAGAGCCAGCGTGCTCAGAGCCTGCTCCAAGGAGCCCCCCAGGACGGAGCTGCAGCCGGGAAGCCCCAAGGAGCCAGCCAATTCTAACCCAGCCAGCTGCCACCCACTCCTCCAAGCGTGGTTCCTCAGAGGAGGAGAGATGGTTGGAGAAGTCAGGTGAGGCTTTCCCTGGATGACGCAGCTTAAGGTGGAGGGTTTAGTCCTACAGTGCATCTACCTGGAGGTGAAGGACACTGGCCCCAAGTTAGACCGACAGCAGCTGACTTGACTAACATCCCAATTCTTTTTTTATTTTTTTAATATGTATTATGTGCCTGGCCACAGCAGGCTATCTTCTTAAATTTTCTCCCTTCCTCTCCCCCCTTTCTGTTTAATTTCCTGCATATTACACATCCTGACTTGCTTACAAGTGATTTTGATTTCTCTCCTCATTGGATGTGTTAGAAACTAAGAACGAAGCATGGCCGGAGATCTGCAAATCATAACTATTCCCATCTGCAGACAGACCCAAGGTGCATGGTAGATGCTTTGTTAGACAGCCCGCTCTTGCCTCTAGCCCCAGCCCACTTACAGCATGACCCAACCTTTCCCTTGCTCGTTGGTGCCACCTCTTGAGAAACGCTGTAGGAAGCAATTCCTACCACCCGATGAGTTTTGTGGTGTGGCTCTAACCCAGGTGACACAGGTGCAATAGCTTTAAAATGGCCATGGGAGTTGGTGGCCACAAAACCCCATGCACGCATGGGTACACATGTGCGTGAACAGCACTGTTCCTGTCTGGGCAGGCGGGTGTACTAGGCAAATTGTCAACAGGAATCTGTCTTTCCTAACCCAATGTGTTACCAATCAGGCAAACTCTATTAAAAAAAGGAAAAAAAAAAAAAGAAAAAAGAAAAAGGGCATATTTATTACTAGTCCATAAATAATTTTATGGGCGGAAAATAATAGCACTCCTAAAGAGAGCACGGAGAACCAGTAATGAAACTCTTTAATATAAACTTCCATAGAGGAAGAGAACTGACCACACGCTCCAATAAAACTGGAACACGCTTTAACCCCTGGTGAGAAGTGGAAAGCAAGCTTTCATCTAGGTAGGGCAGAGGGGGAGATTGCTGCTTTCTTGCTAGCAAAGGAAGAAAGGAGGCACATTTGTCATGGCCAGAGACTAAAGCCGGAAAGTAGGTTGTGAACACACAGACAAGGAAGAAAGGGGAAAAAAAGCTGTTAAAGGAAGTTCTTTGAGAGACAGAGGATCTCGGAGGCAATAGCAATGTTTGTTGACTCAGGTTTGATGATTCACCAAGTTGCCTGAGGGTCTTGGGAAGAGGTCCTCTCTAGACAACCTCCAGCAAAGCAGGGCAAGGTGCCCCTCAGACTGCAGAGGAAGCAGCACGCCGGAGCCCAGCTTTCCAGTAAGACCGGGCAACAGCCACAAAACCTCTAAACCATGGCTGCGGTCAGAAAAACCAACGCTGTAAAAATCGCTTTGGCCTAGCACTCAGCTCTCCTCTGTCCTGCTCCTCTGCCTGTTGGGACAGAGAGGTTGGACCCTTCCAGGTGCCCTCCCAAAGGCAGCCCCCGAGCCCCCCTCAGGCTGCAGGACCAGCAGCTTGGGCACAGAAGTGCCTCCTTTGGTCTGGAGTCACCGGCGGGCAGGAGGACCTGCATGCCATAGCTGATTGCTGTGGGCTCACGGTGCTCAGCAGCAACCTGGAGCGCTCAGGACCTCTCAGGATGGCAGTGCGTAGCCAGCTACCCTCTGTTGCTCTTCACAGCCACAGGGAGCAAAGGCAACTAGGACTTTAAACCCAGCTTGTGCCCACCCTTTGCGGGTGTAACGGCACAGCTTGACTGCAGGGAATAGTCAGGAGCAAGCTGTTTCTCAGCCTCAACACATTTCTGTGGGCTTCTGGTTTCGGGCACAGCCCTTCTCCTGGCAATCTGCCCCAGGATGGGTTTGCTGTTCACAGTGGGAATGGGGCAACTACATAAAACCCAGCCACAGGCATTTGGGGTTTGCGAAGAGTTCAGTAGGATATGAAGTCCTATCTGAGCAGTTTTTAAGACTGCTGTAGCTCCTACAGGACAGAAAAGGACGGGTCTTTGTCACCAAAGTGCTGGGGCAAAGACAAGCAAATCCTTCTGTGCCTAACCACACATCCTCACTTACCTTGAGCCAAACTCTCTCATTGCCCAAGGGCATCCTCTCCTCATCTGGACCCTGAGCATTGTCTTGGCTGGGAGCGCAGGGGAACCAAGCAGCCAGGGAAAGGTCCTTTGGCACTTCGTGAAGGTGGGATTTACATACCTGAAAGGAGAGATTTATTTCAACCCAGAAAGAAGCAAGGAATGTAAGAGTAAGAAACAGCACCTAGAAAACCTCAAGGAAGACTCAACAAACGTTGAGAAGGATCCCAAGTTTGTTCCTAGCATGAAGACAATTAGGATGTGGGTTCTTAAGCAGGAGTGACATCTCACCACCCACACATGTGCACAGGAGCCCTTTGCCATTTTGAGGTGCCGTAAATATGCTGTTTAAGCACACCATGGTGTCTGGTTGGGCTGAGTAAGAAATAATGATCCAAGCTGTGAGATGGTAGGTAAGACCACAGCCTCCTGATTTTGGCTGGACTGATGAGAGCTGAAGGTGTGATTTGTTTGCCTTGAATACCAGTCTTCTGTACCATTTGATACCCTATGGTGTCCCAGACATCCCCATAGGCCTGGCAGACAAAATCCAAGAGATACGTGTGTCATTCTAGAGGAGCAGACACCTGAGCCCAAGGCATCTCTTCAGACACATACATCTGGGCAATTTAATTATGCTGTAGGTCTCAAGGGGTTTGTTTCTTGTATCAGGTCAGTAGAAACGCATGTGTAAAGGGCTAAATATGACCTCTCTACGTATTTCTTGCCCTTCTTCAGCTTGCTAAGAAAGAACATACACACATCACATTAACACTGATCAGGTGAAATCCCATCCTAGACCTCCAGGCCCTGCTCCAAAGCCCATATGAAAGATGGGAATTCTCCCATCGATTTTCCCTTGGCTTCAGATCAGAGAATCTGAGAGCAGCACAGATGCTGATGTATGCATGATTTTATCCTTTCAGGCCCTGACCTTATAAGGTATTAGACTGACAGGATTTTTTTAAACCAACAGTGGGACTCCTCACTCACTGCTCAATGTTGTGCATTTAGCTGGTGGGAGGGTTGTGGTCATCATTTAGCAAACTGCATGGTCAGGGGACATGCTCCCTGCCTTGATGAAACACCCCTCCATATACTGCAGTTCCTGGACTTAGGGACTACTGGAAGAGGGGTGTGAGAAATGCCCAGGTCTTCTCCTGGCTTCCTGTATGGGAATATAGTCATCAATGAACACTTCCAGAGCTGCTCTGAAGATTTTGGTTTTGCCTCAGTACCCTCTTGCAGCAGTGACTTCCCCAGCTTTACTACACGCTAGAAAAGTCTTTTTTTTTGGCCATGCCTTCACTCACCTTCACAACAGGCTCTCCAGTGACCAAGGAAGCAGGGCAGGACTTCACATCCTGATGGGAGGCATAGGCTTTCGCTGCCCACAGATCCACATATCCATCGGGCGTGTAGGGACCACAGTCCAGGACACTGCTTGTCTTCTCGAATGGCTCACACACACCGTCCCCATCGTGCACATAGCACAGGCTTGGTTCACCTGCAAGGAGACAAGGGATGACCTGTTTACGAACCAGGCACATACATCTTCTCTTGTCCCCGGAGGCACGTTGGCCATTTAGCCCTGGGATTTCCCACCACAAGGGCCTGACAAGCAACATGGATCACTCCAGCTGCAGATCCATGTTTTGTTGCAATGAGGTGCATCACTCCCAGCTCTGAGGAGCTATGTGAATAACATACAGTTTTGACTCCTGCCTCAAAAGGATGTCTCAATCCATTTGGACTCACCGACACAGTTGAAGCCTTTCTCCTTTTTACACTTCCTGGAACAGCCATCTCCATCCAGCAAGTCCCCATCATCACATTCCTCCTCCAGGCTCCTAAGAGGACAACAGCCAGATGTGTTAACACCACCCTTGACTCAACACTCCTGTGCTTCTGCCCGGTCATAAGTGAGGACCCTGTATTTTGGTTCCATTTTCACAGAAGCAGGGAAAAGAGGAAGAACCACATGTAGAGTAAAGTAGAAGAGAGAAAACACCGTATTTTGCCAGGAGATAAAAAGAGGTTGAAAACACAGCATACGGGAGAAGGCATGACTGTATTGCTACTTTCTTGTAAGACCTGATGCAAGAGCTATGGGAGAAAATGATGCTATATACAACAGAGTGAGTAGAGAACCAAGCATCAGGAAGATTTGCTGCTGGAGAAAGCAAGTGTTGGAGAGGGCAGGAGGCTTTAAGATGGAGCTAGTGTTTCAGTGGGAGCTGGAGAAGAGGAGGTAGGAGAAGGAAGAGAGAATAGGTTAGCCCCCAGTGACACGCATGGCATCTCATGAGGGGAAAAAAGCTTATGCAGTTTACTTGAAAAGGTTCTGTCCTCACACTGCAGAAAACAGACCTGATAGGAAAAGCTGGCAGAAATACCTCAATTTGTACCTATTCCTTTGTGCACAGAGTTACATATCCCAAAACGCAAGGAGCAAAAAACCTTCAGACATACATCTCGTGGTGCTCACCCACCTCCACCCTCTTCTAACATGAAAGATCCACTGTGTCCCATCTTCCCACCTTTGGCTCACCGTTCCACACATGGTACTAAGGAAAAAAAACTTTCAAAGGCAAAGCTTCCTGCGTGGCCTTCTGCACAACAGCTCAGGAACAGGAAAGCCTGCCAAAAATCTCAGCTGCTCTCTGCCCTTTTCTGCTCCTCTCACTTTTCTATCAACTTTGACAACAGATCCTAATGTGGTTATTTGCTCTCTCTGGACCAAGTCTTCAACTAGTATGAATTCATGCTAAAACCATACCAGATTACACCACTTTAGCAGCTAGCCCTGCTGTAAGCCTCTTTGCCTTGCTGGGTCTTGTATGATACCACAATCCCTCCTGCACTTTCTTCAATTGCCCACTTCCCTCATGCTGTTAAGAAAGCGGTTTTCAAAGGAAAGTGATTCAGAGTAACCTGGAAGTTGAAGGCTGAAAAAGCTAAAATATGGAAATTTGGCATAATTATCCCCAGATGGAGCAGATGAACCACTGGAGTCTCTCAATGTAGAGGTGGTGCATCCCTCATCATTTGGGGTCTCTAGGCAAAGACCAGAGAGCTCTCCAAAGACACCGCACCGTGTGGCACTGCGCTTGCTGCAGAACCTACTCCTGCAGGGCCACCACCGTATGCCCTGTGCTAAAGGCTACATTGGCCAGTTGCAAAGGCGGATCTCTTGGGGATCAGACTCCGCAACAGTTTGCTGGGATGGGCCAGAATCCAAGCACTGCAGTCAAACACTGAGGATGTTCAGGTTGGACCCCTCATCCAGACCCTGCTTCTCAAAAAGACTGTCTCCATCTCCTCTGCACATGGCATTTTACAAAACACAAGCTCTATAGTCCAGTCTGCTGGAGGGATTCAGTGCAGCATCTTCAGTCAAGTACCCATGGGTGGAGGACCAACCGGGTGCTTCTCTTTGGGGCAGGATGACCTGACAGCTTAAAGAACCTCAGCTGAGAGCTTGGGTTTCTTGACTTACGTGATCACCTTCCCATCCCCACAGTAGGGTGCTCCGTGGACGTGGATGAGCGGTGGGGAGGCTTCTCCTGAGGTTGTCCCAGAGACTGCCTGCACCTGGTAGCTATACACCTGCCCAGGCGTGACTTCCCTGTGGGAACAGAGAGGACTTGAACAAAGAGCAGGAGGGAACAGCCCATACATCTGCAACAGATTTGCTCACCACAGCTATAGAAATCATATGTTTGTGCCCAGGCAGTATCAGTTTGACACATGTCTTCATACTCTAAACTGCCAGAGGCAGAGACTGTGGGAAGAAGGTCTCTGCCAGGTCATGCAGAGGGGCCTGCCACTTATTTCCCTAGGGTCCGAGCTGGGGAGAAGCTGCATTAACACAAACAATCCTTTTACTAGTCATGTTGATGGGGAAAATGTTTCCGGGTTTAATGAGCTCCTCCTAGTTAGCCTAGGCTCCTGGGCAAGGGTTGTGCTAGCATGATGGGTCTGCAACAAGCTTCCTCAATGCTGAATAGGGAATCCACTCATGGCATTGAACATGGTAATTCCCCGGGGGGGGGGGGGGTAAAAAAACCCCAAAACACAAACAAAACCGTCCAGGGATGCAAAGGTAGGACCTAAGGAGGTCATCAAAACTGTCCCAGCCACCCACTCAGCCTGCGGTGGAGCAGTCTCGTCACTCACATGTCGACGAACTGGCGGTGCGCCTGTGCCGGGGCAGCGGGGGATCCATTTGCAAACGGGGGGTCACGGAGGACTCGGTACTGAATCAGCTTGCAGGGGGAACAGAGAGAGCTGTGGGGCATGGAGGTCAGCAGGGCCGTGTCTATCTCCATCCTCTCGTCAAAGGTGTAGATTTTGACTCCGGATACCTTTTTAGGTATGTTGAGCTTCACGGTAAAGGGGACATCACAGAAGGTGTCCAGGGGGCCCAGATGGATGGACTCTCCCTGCTCTGTTAAGACTTCAATGTCAGACAGCACCTTAGGAGAGCCCGTGGAGAGGTACGTGGTCCAGAGGGTGAGGGAATCGGGGTAGACGGGGTGCAGGAAGCGCAGCTCCAGGATGCAGCCATCCGGCTGGGGGCATGGCACCGTCATGTTCATGTGGTACAGGTGGAGCTCCGGACTCCAGGCCTGCAGGCTGGGCTCACAGGGCTGATCCACGTCTGGGGGACCTGGGCAGGAGGGATGAGGAGGGGGCTGATGAGAACCAGGGGACAGCCAGCCTCGCAGGGGACCCAGAGGGGTGATCCTCCCTGCAGGTACCACATAGGGGTTTATGTATCGCTGCGCTATAGCTGCGCACCCATGCAGTTTTGTACCAGCTGCAAGCATGCACCAGAGCTGGTGGCATCTGCCCTAACATCCTACAAAGCAATAAGCACCACTAGTCTCCCAGCTCCTGGGTACACGTACAAGAACTGCATCTGCCAAGCCTTGTGTCTCACAGCCCTCTAAAACAGGGACAAGGGTGTCCATGCTGCCGCTGGTCACAGTGCCACAGGCAGCTCTAGAGACAGCCTGGACACAGCTGGGGGACACAAAGCTAGCTCTGTAGTCTCATAGGCACAGAAGGTTTGCTAAGGGCACCCGAACTCAGTTCCTGTGGCTCCATGGGTTTGGACACGGGCTAAGCAGAGCAAAGAGACTGAAGCTTTCTACAGGCACCTACTGGAACAGGTCACAGGCAGGAAGGGGAGCAGGTCCAGAGCAAGCCAGGGAAGGAGCTCTGGAAAGCTGTTCCTCCCCCAGGACAGTGCGCAGGCTGACCTCAGATCCCCAGCCTGCCTCCCTTAGTGGTGGATTAGCACTCAGCAGGAAAAAGGTAGTGTGTTGAGCTTTCGGTCTCAGAAAGCACCACTGGAATTCATCATCCTTTAGTAGAAAGCAGAAAGAACCCTTGTCTTCAACCACCACTGCAAACATTTCTTAGGACCCAACTCCAATTCAAAGCCTGCATCCATTTAATATTAGTCTTCTAAAAACGATAAAACCTGTCTCTTTTTCACCAGAGCAAACATGCACTTGTGATAGTTGCAGGTCATGCATAGGAGAAAACAATACCCAATAATTCCAGAAGCAGTTTTAATTTGTCAGTAAATCAGACAGGCAGGGAAACAGGAACCACTGACAGTAAACGAGCCAAGCTGTGATTTGTTTGATATCACTAAATGAGTACAAATTTGATTATTTAAGTTGACTTTCTCTTTCACTCCCCCAACTGGCAATGCTAGCAAGAGATACTTAAAGAGTTTTCAGACACAGGATCTCAGCTGCATCCTGACACTCCTGTTCTCAAAGCATGGGCTACATCCCAAAGGTATAACAACATCCAAACTGCACTTTCCCATCTGTCACCCTGGCACATTTTCATTTGACCTCGGTGGCTCAAATGTGCAGATGCACAGAACCAACAGATCCTCTGGCTCCACGTGATTCTACAGCAGCATGTGCACTACATACAGCCCACGGGATCATTTCACATGGTCTTCTGCCTCCTCTGCTTTGCCCTTGGAGGAGTTGAGGCAGCATGAAAAGCCCAACAACTCCTATGGCAGCTGCATGACCCCAGAAGTCACCACCATGGTCTCAGCACTGGAGAAGTTGTAACACCCTGCCATTCATCTTGCCATCGAGGAATTGCATCCAACCCAGATTGCCCAGGACTTGGTAGACTCAGTGGGACTGAGCAGGGAGGTCCTCTTGCTCCCTTTGGACAAGGCTGCATCAAAGCCTGTGAATGCCCCTGAGGTTTTGGATGAGGTCCCAAGCTCTATGTCGTAAGACTTATTTCAATGAAATGCCCCTCCCTTTGACCAGTATTTCTCATTAACATCTTTCTGAGCAATGACTGGGGTTAATATTGGGGTGTTGGCTTGTTTGTCCAAAGCCAGCTGGCAGTTACCAGGTATCTCCTGGGCACCTAGAAGTCCTTCCTGCACTGAAGAGCCTCCCCAAAGAGGAGACTACTCACTCTCTAGAAGAAAAAAGCTTCTTTTCCTTTTCCCAACAAGATCTCATCTCTGTCCAGGGGATTCACAGCCAGGGAAGGAGAGGAGACTTTTACCTTCTGCTTCTTCTGGGGTCCAGTAGCCGGAGGAATCACAGACCCGAGGAGAAGACGCCTCATGCACATACTGACGGAAGGTGCCATCCTCTGCACAGTGATCACAGAGTGTGTCCTGCTCCCTGCAGACAGAAGACAAAGGCATTGTCATGTCTAATCATGACCAGTTAATTTTCCATCCACGTTTGTCCAGGCAGGATCAGATGGGAAGTTGGAAAAGCAAAGCTAAGCTCTCAGGAAGCCCCCTGGGCATATTGTCCTGCTTGGAATAAGCTTCATCAAAGACAGGAAAATAAGAACGACTGTGGGACAAGATGGGTTCAATCCCTCCTCTTCTACGTGCTCTCTGGATAGTCTTGGATGAGCCACCGAATCACTTGTTCCCTACCCACGAAGCAGAGCTAACAGACTTTGCACTTCCCAGGGCAATGCCTCTGCAGTTGGGTGGGTGCACTTGGGTCTATCTCTGCTAAACCCCAGAGTCAGGTTTTGGCTTTCATCACTACTGTAATACAAAATGGTCACAATAATACCGACCAAAGGGGGTGCCCACTGTGCTCTCCAGGAAAGAAAAAGGCACTTTTCTGTGATAAGGACCATCTTCAGCCCCTTTCCTTGACCAGTTCATCTCGGGGCATGCAGGACCCCTACCCTGGACCAGCTCCTGAGCTGGTTATGAGCAAGAGCTGGGGATGGATCCGAAGACCCAGCACCTGCCTTTTAGACCCATGTTCTCCTGCTCCCAAACTACTCCATTCCCCATCAAAGAAGTTCGTTTGGATGACTCGAGGCCACCCAGCACTCAGAGGCTCTCATGCCTGGGGGGGTGACAGGCAAAAGGCCCATCGTGGAGAGCACCAGTTCTTTGAAAAGGTGGCAAACACTGTCCCAAGAGTGTCCCAGCTGCCCTCAAACAGCACTTTTCTTTTAATTGCAAGACACAGCTTTGTGAAACAGCTTTGAAACAAGTTCAAGAGCTCTTTAACACATGCTTATGGTCCCATAATAAAAGCATAGACCTAAAACCTGATGGAAACCAAAATGTTTTAGTACAAGGGGCTGCTGAATAGAGGCGTTGGTGGTGTATCCAGGTGTTGGTGACTCCCCAGTTTTAGGGGGAAGACAGCCACCCGGGCTTTCAGGGCCATGCACTGCTCACCAGCCAAACAACTCCGGTTCCTCAGCATCGTTTCTCTGGCTTGAAAAGTTTCCTGACTTACCCTCAGTTAGTTACACCATGAGTCCGTGACAGCGCTGGGAACGAAACCCAGCTCTTGTGGTTCGAGCTCCCTGCCTTAACCACAAGGCTGCATTTCCTCCTGGTAAATAGCTTTTTTATACAATAAGTGCTAAATGAAGCTCATTTTTCATTCCGTGATTGCACTCTGGGGTTTAAGAATTGGCATTGCCTCCCGACGCTCTTTGGCTTCCCCTCCCGGCACCCCGACAGCAGAAAGCTTGTGGGAGAGCCCATGTGCCAGCAGGGCCATTGCAGCAGCCCAACTCTTGTGTCTGGGGGCTCTGCTGGAGACGACCAAGGGGGAAAGGGGATTGGGGGGGGTGGTCTGCACCATAGAAGATCCCTTGTCCCTTCTAGCAGGCTCCTGTGCAAGCCCAAGACCATTGCAACAGCAGATCACTTACCTCTCGTGGATGACACCGCTGATGGGAGGCAGCCAGTAGATGCTGAGGGAGTCCTGCGTCTGGCCCGTGACCATGGGAGGGATCGGGATGGGCGCGGGCTTCTTGCTTTGGCCCCAGCGCTGGTACACCAGGTCCAGGTAGCAATGCATCCGGGCCACTTGGTTAGGGGTGAAGGTGTTGGTGCAGTCATCATCTGGGGGAAGAGAGGTGGCAGGAATCGGCCGGCGGGGCATGACAACGTGCACCCTTCCCGATCTCCAAACCCTGTTTTGGGGACATCTGGGAAGACCTGGGAGACACCAGCGCGTGGTTGCTCTCCTGGCAGGACTCTCTGGTGTCGTGTGTCCCCAAAGCCACAAGATGGCACTGCCTCAGCAGCTCCACGTCCCTGCACTTGCCACAGCAGCTCCGGGCTGCAGTGGTCTCAACGCTGGCTGGCACCAGCTCTAACACCTGGGCAGGGCCACCATCCTCCTGGGACTGGCAGTGGGTCAGCAGGGGCTGACAGAATTGCTCTGCAGGCTTTGGTCCTCCTGGGCTGCCAGGAGGAACACCAGCCCTCCACAGCATGCCTTCGGAAACCGAGCCAAAAGGGTTCAACTTGAAGATTCAAAATTGTAATAGTCGTAGTAATAACAATAAATAATAGTAATAATAAAATTGCTTCAGAACTGGAGAACAAAGGCACCACGCAGACAAGAATGGCCTCGGTGCATCTCCAATGACCTACAGACTGGCAAGGAGGGAGGGATGGAAACAGCCTGCAGCAAGAAGCTACTGCAAGCACAGGCTGCAGCCTGCCACATCCCTGCCCACCACGAGGGACCACACCAGTTAGGGAACGAGGGAAGGGACTATCGATGGAGGTGGAAGGGAGGAGACACCCAAGTTTCTAGGGAAGATGACTCCTTACAGTTTCTAACGAGTATTACTCATTACCTGTGTAACTCATGTAGTTGTTGAAGGGTGTTCCCGTGAAATGCATCTGGCCACAGGTGTCATTGGTAGGGTCCGGATCCCGGCAGAGTTTACTCTTTGGGGTGGGGGCAGTGTCGGCACAGAGGTCTCCCGTCTCCATAGACGGAGTTGTCTCCCTGCAGGGATCGTCACAAGATTCCCGCTCGCTCACTCCCTTAAAGACATGGTACAGCCCCAGGACATGTCCCACTTCATGGATCATGGTGTTCGTGTGGCCGTGCATACCGTAGTAAGCAGGGTTGAGTACAACTCCACCTAGAATTGCAAGTACAGAGAAGATCATGCAGGGAAAGAGACAGCGGGCAGCCACCGTTACTCACCTGTGCTAGATAAAATCCCTCTCATTGTGCTTTCAGGTCACAAATTAGGTGCCAGATGAAGACCTGAAGATGGACATATTCACCCTCTTGTAGGATGGTAAGAGGGCTCCTTTGCTCTCTTGGAGTGGTATGTGGTGGGTGGTTTTTCTTCCCCTTCTGATCACACCACTCCCCCCAACATCTTCAATCATTTCAGCTACCATTTCCCTCTGTGTCTTTTTGCATGTTCATAATTCAGTGTCTGCTTTGGTTCACACTTACAACTCCAAATGAGGTTTGGAGCCAAGGCACCAAGCTGAGACATGCTGTGGGTTTACAGGGATAATCTTTTAAACCAGAGGAGAGAAGACCTTCCCTAGCCAAGACAGGTGGCTAAAGCATACCAGTTCCTGTGGCAGGTGAGGAGAAGGAAGTGCCTAGCAAATTCCTGACGCGCTTGGCTGTGCCAACTAAAAGCTACCTTCAGCACAAGTCCATAGGAAGAGTCAAAGGCACTGCCTCTGGCAGCATCAATGACAGCATCAATGGTCGACTGCTTCACCCTCCAAACCAGACCCTAAGGAGTAAATTTAAACTCGTATGAGGTGCTGTTGCAATCCACTAAGCTTCTACCACAAGCCTGACTCAAATTCACTGTGTATTTTGGAGTGAGATTTTCAAAAACACGGCTTCTGAAGATCCCTTCCTCTCCTTCAGAGGGATTTGCATGTGGGCAAGGTGCACCAAGTGAACCAGGGGAGAGCCCCTCCACCCATCACAGCCCTACTCCTCTTCACTGGGGCACCCCAGCCCCTTGACTCAAGGGGGCACAAAGGGGCGGTTCATCTCCAAGGTCTTCCTCTCCTGCCCACCCACCTGTGATGGGAAGAGCAAGGAGCAATGACACTGAGGAAAGCCAAGCTGAGCAGATCCTTCCCTTTGCTCACTGCCAGCACCTCTGATTCCTGACCTGGGATGCACGCCCTGTACCAACAACTCTGTACCACATCTGCTGGGAAACTGTCCATGGAGAACACTCAAGAGCAATACTTACCTCTCCTCTCTTGCTTACTTTTATTTTGCCCAAATGAAAATGTCTTTGGAAACTCTACATCTTCTCTTCCTGTTTCGAGGCTTTTCAGCGGCCATTTCCTCCCCTCTCCTCATCTCACTCCCTTGCTCCATCCGCTTTTCCATGCTGCCTCACAGCGGAGCAAGTGCTGGGGAATATCAGCAAGACGAGAGGGCAAAAAGCAGAACCCAGCACGTGCCCAGGCTGACTCCAGGCAATACCTCAGTGGCATGGGAGGCTGTTTTTACCCAACTACTTTTAACCTAGACAGTTTGGTTGGCAGTGCGGTGAATAGTTGGCTCCGGCACAGCTTGCTCCCTCCTTTGCAGGGCCCTGGGGGATATACTCTGCCAGCTACCTCACAGCAGAGCCTCTGCTACTGCATTTCTGCTGCTGATTGCTGCCCCCGCCAACAAAGTTAAAATTGGCAGAGGGCCACTGTGTGATCCTGTCTCCAGACACAGCATAGACTGCTTGAAATCTGCTTCTGGATCAGCTCCGTGCGCTACTGGACTACCTCATGTCCTCAAGTACATGGCATTCCTTCCAAGAGAGGGCTTTCTTCAGATCACAGTGTCCCTGGCAGGACATCAGCAGGACTGTGACTCCTCTGGTAGAGCCATGCTGGGTGAACACTGGGTTGGGGATGGAAAGGGGCCTTCAGAGATGCCCTGAGCAATTCTCTCAAGCCCAACAGGGTTGCGAGAGGGTGAAGAAATAAGGATGGCATCTTCTATGGAGTATCCTGCTTGTGTGGCTCATGGAAGGGCTGGGAGACACCACTGACCCATCAAGTGGCACAGTTTCTTAGCTAAACATTCATGTTTGTTGTTCTCCACAGTGTGGATCTTATGCCCAGGGCAGCTTGGCTTGAGGCAAAGGACGGGTCACAAAGTAGCTGCATTCCCTTTCTCCCCAGCTGTAAAACACCAGAGCAGAGAACCTTGCATCCCATCAGTCAGCTCTTGGCCTGTTAGTTGGCTGGAGATGAGCCACCAGAAGGTACAGAGGTTGAAAAATCCTTTTGGGACATTCATGTTATGTCCTACCAATCATTAGGTTTTTGCAAGCCATTCCCCTCTCAATTAGCAGGCTGGTAAATGCTATAGATAGCAAACAGTATCCCATTGATTGAGAACCCAGTGTGTATATACAAAAAAGCTACTTCTCATTTTAATCAGAACAGGACATGAGAGAAGAGAGAACAGAAAGAAAAGGCATCTCTGCAGCCAAACCCAAGCCTGAACAAGGCAAGGGGCTGCCTGCCCAAAGGTCTGAAAGGAGGAATGCGCACGCAGAAAGAAAATAGTGTTCATAAACAAATAAATGAGATGTGAAAGCTCTGCACGCATCCTGCGGCACTAACCACAAGGAACGGGTCTGAGCATCAGGGGCATGGGAGGCCCTGCAACCAAGCAGCCCTCCTCCCAGCAGAAACCCAACGCTCTTCCCGTGCGGGGGAATAAATGGGATTCCAGCACAGGGAGGGAGAAAACTGTCACAAGGGAGGGATGCCAAGGCTGGGATACCCTGTCCCTCCATCCTCTCTGCTGGCTTCCCCTATTCCATTCCTCCCCCACACTCCGCAATGGTCATATTTTTAGTATTTTTTTTTTTTAACAGCTAATTAGATGGCAGGATTAGAAACAGCATGAGAACTCTGCTTCCTTCCAGAACATCCCTGTCCCTCCATTCCCTGTTCCCACAGCTCCCCGATGAGCTGGGAGAGCTCCCAGCTTCGGACCAGGAAGTTGTATTTCCCCTCTGCAGGGTCCTGGCTGTGAAGGCAAGATGTGGAAGCATTCGTAACATCCCAACACAAACAGCCTCCCTTCTCATCTGCAGATCAGGCTTTGCTTCTCACCTCTGCCTCCTCCTGCTCTGGGAGATGGGCTATATTGGGCTTTAAGTGAACTTACCCTCTCATGCCTGAGAACCAGCCGAAGGAGGCCCCCCGAAGTCAGCATTTTGACAACCAAGATGAAAACTTCAATGTCACATCAAGGGGGTCTGGCACTCCAAGGCAGGTGAACCAGAGTATTCTTGGGACTTGCCCACCAAACTGAGGCCAGGCAGCTGGAAAGCTGCAGGGCTCATCTTGCCACATCCTGTCCCTCCAGACCAGACCTACCAGTTACCAGCTCTGCATCTCTAGCATCCCCAAGGCCAATCCTCAACTCTGCTCAAGCAGCAAGAGGTGCCCAGTCCATCAGCACAATGAATGATTTGCACTGGTGTGGACCTCACTTCACCTTCACTCACACATCCCTTGGAAGCTCCCAGTCCCAGGACATCGCCCCGCTTCCAGCGACAATCAACGGCAATGATGAAGGACTCTGGTTCAAGCCAGCCCCTAAGAAGCCAACGTGTTCCTGGGTCGGGGCTGTTGCAGAGGACGCATGCTCAAGCAAGCACAGGATCTTTAAACAGCAAACCACAAAGCTGAACCTGTATCATAGGGCCAGTCTTCCTCAAACACTGAGTCACAGCAATTAATGGAACAAACGCATGACGGTTAGTCAGACAGGAAGACGGCCATTGCTTAAGGTACCTTTGATGGAACGGCTGGCCCTCCTTCAGGATCCACTGACCTCAGCCAGTTATATGAGCTGGCCTCAGCTTATATAACTACAGAAGAAAGTATTTATAACATCAAATATTAACAATTCCCTTGCCTTTCGACCATGTTTATGCAAATACAGTTCACATGCAGCTACACATGAAGTTGGAAGCATCTGCATTGCTAGGGTTTTTAAGGCAAGGCTTTCCACTGCGGAAAGCTAAGTTTTTTTTACAGGACGGGAGTTCTTCAACTCCTTGTATTTTGTAGTTAAAAAGATTTACTTCCAAGTTTTCAGAAAATTCATTCCAGACTCCAAGCAAGAACTCTGAATTTGAGAGGAACTCACTGTGATTATCGTGGGAAGACTGAGACAGACAGTATGGTTAGAGGGAGTGGTGCAAACAGACCTGAGATCTACCTCTGCTGCTAGCTGGCTGCAAGTTGCCTCTGTCGAGGAGCTCCAAAGCAGCTGAAATACTACCTATAGAAGTCTCACAGACCAGTTCACCCTTTCCAAGTCAGTAATTATCTCTTATACTTCAATGAATGTAGTTGCTGTTGGTTGGTATTACTACTGGTCAAAAATGGTAAACCATTCCTAAATCTTCAGAAAGGCTGCCTGAAATTCAAATTTACTCAGGAAAATAATCTGGAGGAGAGCAATAGATCTGTGAGTCATCAGCATAGGAATGGCCACTTAATTTATGGTAGCCCAAAACAAGTGTAGGTGAAGAGAAGAGAATGAAAAAAACAAGTTTGCTGAAGACTCCCAAAAGGTGAGAACTCCAACAGGAAGGTGAGGAGGACCCTCTTGAAAGACACACTCAGAAACCATTCTTTCATGACCTCTAAGGAGTTCAAAGTCCAGATAGCAAATTAAAAAACATCTAGAGAAGAACTGATGGAGAACAATTTGGAAACAGTATGTTTAGTGAGCTTTGGGATGAGAGGAAGAGTTGAAATAGAAGAAGGGAAAGCAGTTGGGGAGAAAAAGTCTCACGGTACTTCTCTTGAAAACATCTAAGAAGGTCCAGTTCAGAGAGACAAAGAGCAAAATCTGACCAAGCCTCTGGAGCAAAGAGGCAGGTTAGCTTCTTGGAGAAGTTGAGTCAAACTCAAGGAACCAATTTGATTAAGTAGGAGAACCAAAGCAGGAGAGGGTCTGTACTTGTGTAGGGAAAAAAGTCAGTGTGGCATTTCAGGTCCATGGGAGCAGACAGCAGCACGGTGGGGAGCAGGGCCTGTGTGCTGACCTTAAAATATTAAGGTCAGGATAGACAGGAGATTAGCAACATTCAGTGCAAGGGAAGGAGCCTGTCTTCTTGGATACAGACCCCTCTCTTGTATAAAGACCTGTCTCCACCCGTGGTCATCGTTAGGTCCTTGAAGCTCGTGAATTTTTCTCAAACTACTGTTGACTCCTCCCAAGGTTTTCTGCACTCTTTCCTCACTGCTTTACCTTCACATCTACTCAGATTCTCCAGTAGCCTCATGCGAGAAGTTTTGTCAAAAGCCATATACTCATGACCTGCTCAGTCCCATGTTTCCTCTGCGCTGGACAGTAATATACATTGTGCATGGTACAAGACACTTGATGATGTGGTGGAGCCTACTGTTTACAGAGAACAGAGTCCACCACCTGCCCTCCCAAGCTCATTAACTCCAAAACCAAGGACGGTCTGGAATCAAAGTCTTCAGTCTGTGTCAGAGCCTCAAAGAAGTTCAGACCCAGCTTCATACTTCACAGCTCTGGCACCAGAGCCAAGACAACACCCCTTTTTCCCCTGAACCTCCATGCTAAAACCCTGGTCCAACATTTCCAGATGGTGCCACCTCTTGTGTCCCTGGCTGGACACAAACTCTGAGACTGGAGCTAAATGCAAGCTTTTGATGAAACCAGTCACCCTGATTACCCTTCCGTACAACTCCTTGCGAGCCATTGGGAGGGGCCTGAAGAGAACATGTGTGGCTGAAGCACTTGCCGTAGTAAGATGATTGTCAAGCTGAGCCTTGGAAGTGATTTCTGGAAGCTGAAGGAATAAATTTCATGGAGATTTGCCTTCCTCAACAAGCAACTGTAGCAATAGGCTATTGAAAAAACAGTCCTGAAACTCATTGAGGGAGGGAAGCTGGCAAAAAAGAACTTTAAAACAGGTCTTTAACAGCAGCGTAAAACTTAAGGGTTGAACATCACGCACTTGTAAAAGAGAAGGTCTAGGTCTGCTGTGCAGGTGTCAGGAGTAATTATTTCCAGTTACTTGTTGAGAAACACTTTAGATGTTTTGACTGCAAAGTGTAAAGGGCTTTGCCAGAAAACTCCGACATTGAAGAGGTGGAGGGAGAGGCAGGAAAAAGAGAGACAGCAGAAATAGGAGAAAACACACAATACATTTACATTCTAGGGAAGCAGTTGCTCTTTTGACTGTTTTGTAGCCTGCCAGGACTGATTACTTCAAGGGTCTGCCCTGAATTCACTGAAGTCAAAGAGAACCTTGCCTCCAGCAGGTAGTAAGCCAAGTTATAAAAACATGGTTTAATTTGATAGTCATCCTCACATTTGCAGCTGGATTCGGAAGTAGCCAGTGCTCACTGCCACACTCTGGAGCCACTCAAATCTGGAGTCTCAGCTCTGAAATCATTGACACTCCCAGTTTATCTGTTTGTCATTACGTGCTGCAAAGTGAAGTTCACCGTTTCCAGAATCCTGGAAGATAGACCTGGAAAGTCCCAGAGAAGCCAAATGCGAGTCTAAACCCCTCTCCAGAGTCTGCACTGATGGTGAACCTGCAGCTCTCCCCAAGCTCTCTCTCCCACCGTCTCACTGCTTTCACCATTAAAAGTTTCTCATAACAACCTGGAAGTCCCTTGTCAGGCTGTAACCCCACCACCTTATCCACACGGACACAGGGAACAAGCAGCTCCTTTCCTTACAGCAGCAGCTATTGGTACGCCCAAAGCCTGTTATCATGACCTTCTTATTAAACATCCTCAATGTTGAGCCAAGTCATGGCTGCCTCTTTTTGCCAAGTCAACCAAGAAAGAGGGAAACCAACAACCCTGAGACCCCACGAGTGGGGTAGATTACTTACCCAGGTGACTAAGGGCCTCTTTATCCCATGGCCAAGTGGCAGCACCAGCCAACTCTTCCCTCACTGAACTGGCAAAGTAAACATTGAGGAAGTGGGTGCTGTTCAATTGCAGTGCCTCCTTCAGTTCCTTCACGCTCATATACGCCCTGCAAGGACAAGAGAGAGGAGATAGTCAGCATAGGCTTCAACAGACCAAGGAGGAAGATCAGGAACCACCCATAGCTATCCTGGAAAGGGTGCAGCAGACCTGGAGGTGCCATCCTCAACCCTCCGAAACCAACAGTGTTCGGTAAAGCATGGCAAAATTCAGCCAGTTTCAACAGGATGTACCATGACTCTACTAATTCTGCTCTGTAAGGTGCAAGTTCTGCTAGTGAGGGGTTTGGGTGGGAGGCAGTCATGCAAATCTGATGAAGTTTTGCTGATTACAGTAGCTTTGTTGATGAGTTCTGCTCTTAGAGAAGGTTTTCCAACAACGGGGACAGAAGAGACGCCAGGGAATAGGATAAAAGGAGAAAAAATGGGAGGAGAAACAATGGGAGAAGAAAGGAAATGCAGAGGTTAGTCCTGCTAGGGAAAAGAGAAGGGGGTTTAGATGCATCAGAAAAGTGGAATTTGAGGAGGGGGAAAAAATGGGGTTTCCTCAGGGTGTGAGGAGAAAGAAAGGAATCCAGAACTCCAGCTGGTTCCAACAAGGGTTTTCAGGGCTTGTCCCTGATACAGGTCAGGGCAGGAATGGACATCAAACCTTATTCTTGGTTACAGAGAGGGTTTTCCAGCTGGGGCCAAGAAGTCTTCTCCAGCTTCTCTAGTCTGTCTGGAGAAGCTCACAACCATGGCCCTCCGCTCTATCCTT
This sequence comes from Gavia stellata, assembly GCF_030936135.1. Taxonomy (NCBI): domain Eukaryota; kingdom Metazoa; phylum Chordata; class Aves; order Gaviiformes; family Gaviidae; genus Gavia; species Gavia stellata. The sequence continues at coordinate 5,048,138 of NC_082603.1, read as the reverse complement.
TTCCCCAGGACAACCAGTATGCCAGAGGTGGCAGTGCATGGCAAGAACAAAGGGTCCCTGCAGAGCACAGGCACATAACACATCAAGAAACATGCTACCTCACCCCCATCCCTGTGTATTGTGTAAGGAAGAGCATGAGCAAAAGGTATCTCAGAATTCACTCCAAGAAATCTCTCTTCCAGCTCTGCTCAAGAGACCATGGAGAAGAGTGCTGCCTGGGTCCCCCCAGCACTGAGCCAACAACAGGGCCCTTTTCACATGAATCTGTCTCTCTGCACATGATCTGAATCCTCTCTGGAAGGAGGTCTGGGATGTCTGCAGGAGCCGGGGCAGGGAAGCAGAGTAGCTCCCAAAATAAGCTTAATGGGTAGAGAGGGACATCTCTGGAGACAGATCCATCAAAGGACATGTTTAGTGGGGAAAGCCTGCTGACAACACTGCAGGCTGCCTCTCCTCACATCTCCAGCACTGGGAATAAAGAGTTGCAGGAGCAGAAAAAATACTGGAACGGGGATATCCAAGACATCCATTTCTAAAGGGCACAGGAAGGTAATGGACTGGGAGAAGTGGGTAGGCAATAGGCATTACAGCAGAGCAGTAACACCCATGGGTATGTCTGGGTGTCCACGAAATGATCCTCACAACGTGGCATGTCTCTCAGCGCTTGGAGGGAAAAAAAAAAAGCCAAACAGCAGTCAGGAAATTTAACGTTTCACTCTCCCCTCTGCATGGTTCTTTCTGCCCAGGTCAGAGGCCTGTATTGCATTCACCGGTACACCAACAGTCCCGGCGTCAATCTTTAGGAAGTTCATGTCCTCAGCTGTGTAAAACGATCAGGATCTAGCTTAATAATAACAATAATAATTCCAGTAATAATAGCAGTGGGATTGTAGGGCCATGGGCTGTACTGCAAATGCCAGATGATACTCTTAAATCAAATATTACCATTTCCACCATCAGTGCCATTAACCTCCTGGCCTGAGACAGCATTACGACAGGTAGCCCTAGAAGACATTGTCTCCAAGACTTATCTTTAAGTCCTCAATATCTGAGGACCCCGACCCATGGTTTGTGAAGCCATTAGTTTAAGAGATTCTAAGCCGGGAAAAAACTCATGGAAAAGCTTCAAATACATCACTGTGGAATGATGATGGAAACGCACCATTGTGGAAATATGTCATAAGAATGACTAAACCTGCAGCATAAGGCCAACAGAAACATTAAGGTGGTGGAAAGCATTTCACTTATTCCCATGCTTCCAGGAGCCATTGGCATCTTTGAGCTGCACAGAGAGATTATGAAGGGAATGCGAATTTTTTTTTTTTTTTAACACTGGACTAGCCATGAAGGCACACCAGCTATATTTGAACGAGCAGCTTCTGTAAAAGTGGTATCCATTAGTGCATCCCTCATCGCATTGAATTATGGAAGGAAGGACAAAAAGCTGAGCATGGGCTAAGGGGAAAAAGGCATGTTCTCATCCGAGATGTGAAGTGAGAAGGGAGACGAACGAAAGATGTGCAAATACACTGTTTGAGATGGCAAGATCCCTAGTCAACTTATTATACCAACAGACTTGTTTAGAAAGAGAGGGGTTGCTACAGCAAATGGAAGAGAAGGAGGAAAAAGTGAGAAAATAGAAGAACAGGATTCCAGAAGTAGACTAGAGCAGGATGGCATGTGGAGCAGAGCTCGGTAAACCCAAGGGCCACTTCCCTGGATCCGAAATAGCAGAAACTTTCAGAAGCCATTGCTGACTTGGGAGGTGTCAGATAATCAGGATCTGCTGACTACCTTTTCCCTACCAGTCAGCTTCAATAGGCCATCCAGGGCTGAAGACATCTCACCCACCTTCCCAGCGACAAAGCAGCTCTGAAACTTCAGTTACTTTAGAAAATCTTGGCTGGACTATATGGCAGCATTTAATGGCGAGATGAGATGACCAGCTTGTCTTCACCAGGCCCCAAGATCTCCCACCACAAAGCAGCATTCCCAGAACGCTTTCCCCGGCCACATCAGCTTGCGGAGAGAAAACTCTCCCAACCGGAAACGGCAAATTAGGAGAACATGATCTCTTCTCTGTGATGTCTCGCCTGAGCATCCCAGACACGCGCCACGCTGACGCCATCCCTTCAACCCAACCAAGACAGGAGCAGGCTGGGAGGAATAGATAGGGAGAAGAATAAATAAACCTGAAGGACATATTTGTGGCATGACTCGGAAGGAAGAGAAGCAAAAATTTCATAGAAATAGAGTGTAAGGAGGGGCAAGGGGGAGAGAAAGTCTCCTTCACGCACCAGAGCTGCTCGGGGGACACAGACTTAAAAATAATGTTGATTCCTGACCTATGATATCTTGGAAAAATAGCCCCAAACCCTTCCAGGCTGTCCAAATTCCGAGAGCTGACGTCAGCCCTATTCAGAGGGATATTCCCGACGCCCCTCTTCTGGAGACACGATGTTTTTCTGGCTGTCGCCTGCCGTTCCCTTGACACTAGCAGCATTTTTTTGTCAGCCCTTAATTATAAATAACTAATTTCCTCCATTGAGAGATTTGGATGGTTCAGGGCTATGTCAGGGGTAGAGGAAGCAGTTCCAGCACTGAGAGATGCTCAAATGAGTTGGATGGACAAGGGGAGGAAAGGACCCCGGTTTCACCCACCACGGCATGGAAAGCACAAACATCCTGCCGACGTCCCCAAAGACACGAGCAAGACCAGAACAACTCTAGAATGGGCAACTCCAATTCCCCTCAATCCACATTTCCCACTGGCATCCTTAGCTTAGACAAGGAGCATGTAACTGGCGTCTTCGCCTGTTGCTTACTGCCAAGGTTATGCTCTCCCTCTTCTTCAGCACTTCTGGGATTTTCCCCAGGGGGAAGGCAGAGCAGCCTTTGGTCTCCACAAACAGCATAAATGACAGCCCTCTCCTCTGCTCCCCACATAGCTTCCCAATGCCTACAAGACCCAAGTATTCCAAACTAGATGGTATTTACAGCAGGGTGGACACTGCAAGCCAACACAGAAACACAAGGAAGGCCAGAAAGGTACATGAAGGTACAGCTATCAGCTGAGAAGCAAAAAACCCAACCCCAGTAAATAGGGCAGAGATAGAAGAGAGACAGAGAAGGGTCATCAGATTTGCAAACTCAAAGCAAGTGTTTTTCCAAGAACATCCAAAACTCATTGGTGAGCAGCTAGCCAGATGGTAATACCACCTTGACTGGGGGAGTATTGGCACCCCTGGGAGAGCAGAGCTTGCAAGAAGAGTGTATGCAACAGAGAGAGATTAGGGACAGGAGGGCTATGGACTGCCATTATTAGAAATGAGCATGGGCATGAACATCATCTGAAATTATATTACTTGAGGGAACAAGTCCAGATATGACAGCCTCCCTCATGACAGGTGCTCACCCGTAATACCATTGACTTAAAGTTCTGCTGAATGACACCAGCTGACAATCTGACTCTAAGGCAGGCTTAGGCACCACACTGCATACTGTTTTACTTGTGAGACTCACGGTTGGCAGAAAGCAAGATGGGGAAGAAGCAGCACGGTGGAGCCACACTGATGCTTGTGTGGTTCTAGCGCTGGGTCAGAAGCACGTGGCTCTGCATGGGACATAATGACATGCTGTCTTTGTGCGACATTTCTTGCTATCAAAAAAAGGAAAGGAAGATGAAGTCCAGCAGCTTCGGTGACTGTGTCACCATAGAATAGTGGAATCAGAGACTCATAACTGCGGATGGAGAGGATCTCCACAGGTCATCTAATCCCTTGTTCAAAACAGGTCTGATTAAATCAGGTTGCTCTAAGCCATGTCCAGCTGAGGCCTGAACAGCTGCAATGACAGAGGTTTCCCAACCTCTCTTGGCAACTTATTCTAGTATTTAACCACTCTCATGGTAAAAAAAATTCCTAATGTCTACTGCAAGTTTCTCATGTTCCAAATTGTGTCCATTGCTTTCTGTCCTTTGTCTTTTCAGAGTCCCACTCATATCAAAGGGGGAAGCCACCAAATGACTATAGCTTTGCATGGGAAACTATTACACTGCACTAAACCTTACCACACTAAGGTCTAAAGACCCAAAGCTTCCTTTCTGAGCAGGTGAAAAAATCATGCTCCATCCACAATCCCTGGAGAACTCTCACATCCCTTTCTCATGCTTTTCCTTGGGCAATTTGGTCCTAACCCATGGGGGAAACAGCATCTTTCTGCTCATGGTTGTAAGTCAGGCTCTGGTCTGGCTTAGTCAAAGGAGAAGACATACTCTGGAGAGACAGAACTGTTGCTGCTTTTCCAGGCAGCAATTTCTGGCAGCAACAACAGGACCACTGCTGGTGCACAGGTGGGAGAGAGAGAGGATCTGCTAATCTATGGGGCAGCAGAATGGACAATCAAGCTGTAACACAAGCCTGATGTGGTTTAAGGTGGGAGAAGAGGAGCAAATGTGGCACTTTTTAGTGACAGCCATATCATAACAGGAATTCTTCAGGCCACGAAAACGGCCATTACCACTGAAAGGCAAAAGATGGCATTTCTGAATGAAAAGCAAGGCCGGCATGTACCCCATGCAGTACCATAAATCAAACTGAATTCTCTGGGTACTGCAAAGGATGCAGTGTGTAATGCCACAGGAATTCCACTGCAATTCAAAAATAGGAGTCTTTTCCCTGTAGACATTTCAGAGGGGATGTGGGAGTGGGGTTGGGTGGAAGCTGTCCAAGTGCCCTCCATGGACAGCTGGAAAATACTTGAGACCCAGCCAGCTCCAGCTAACCATACAGCCTAATGAAGTCACAGGGGATTCCTGGCTCTGCTTTCATGTCCTTCACCCACCACAAGGAAATTCCTCTTCCTACACCCCCTAAGCAGGGAGGGTCCCTTTTTCCCCAAACTTCTGCTTGGCAAACGAGGAATCCCTCAGACTTCCCAGGAACGAGCACCAGCCTGCCAATAACATTTCTGGTGTGCAGACAACACGTTCCCCCAAGGCTGCAAAGGGTTAACGCAACACACAGCAACCTTGCTTCTGAGGCAGCAGCCACATGCTCAAGAGCCACAACTCAATCCATGAAGACAGGTGCTGGATCAAGTGGCACGAATATTTTCAGAGAGCAGACTCTCTAAACTCTCCATATCATCAGTGAAGAGAGAGACTCCTCCAGATGGTGAGCCAAAGTAAACATCATCCAATTCATCCCACCAAAGGGCTTCTCTCCGTGGTGACTCTTTAGGCAGGGTCTAAAAAGATAATCCTCCAGACTTGGGCGCTCTGTTTGCATACAAGAATCCTCTTTGCTAGAATTTGTGACCCCTCATCCCTGTTCCATCACATGAACTCCCAGGTGATGCTCAGCCTTGCCTCCCTTCTGCCCTGCCACAGGCAGACAAAGCCCACTCCACAACACAAAGAGGACACAGTACCATCTTGGCACAGCACACGAGCCAAGATGGGTTACTTGGTCTGCCTCCAGTCTAGACTGATGGTGGTTCTCGTAACTGCAGCTGCATCACACTCTGGGTATACCTGCCCTGAAATTTCTGGAGTTAATGCAGGTGGGGGGATGCTGTATTTTTAGGCAAAAGCTTAAGTCCTTCTGTACTTGTTAAGACTACTTGCATCCCCATGACTATAGTCTAGGAACTCTGACTGCAGCCTAGCACAATGCTGGTATGCCACAAACATCATTGCCAGCATCATGACAACTCGACAAGGCAGCAACATCCAAATGACTGTCATCTGGATGGGCTTTGGTAACACAGCCAGATACAAAACACATGCAAGAGGTGAAGGGAAGGCTGAGGAACAGCCAGACATTCTGCTGGGATCACGGGAGGCACGACACTGCTGGAAAAAAATCCTCTGTAGTCTTCAGGAGTCTCTCATCAGCTTCACTGGGTGTTGGACTCCAGCCAAAGAGCATTTGGGCATGAGGGCATCACACACTGCTTGGACATGCCTGGAAAAACCCACCTCTGAGGCACTGACAGCATGAGTAGAACAGCAGCCTAGGAAGCAGCCATCACTAGCAGCACCACTTAAGAAACAGTTTAAAATTTACATGAGTGGCTCAGTATCAGGATGTCAAAGAGGGTGACAGGGCAACACACTCCTACGTGAGGGCCTTCGAGATCAGAGGTTTCCCTTATGCATGAGCAATTCCTGTTGGATTCAGAGGTAACCCTCAATCTCCATGTGGGAGGTGGATTTGGCTTTGGGACTGAAGTAGTAGCAGATGCTGCGGGGTCAGAGAGTTGCACTGGCAAAGCTGCAAACAGAGTCAAAAAGACAAGTTGTGGTTCAAGGCTGTGACCCTTCCATATAGATTTACTGGGGAAAGGGACCAAGAAGGCTGCAGATCACTAGCACACAGCAGGCAAGCTCCCAGTTACATCAGATGGTGGTACGCAACTTCTTGAGGTCAGATTTGGAAAAGAAAGACAATAACATTAGTGTTAGACCAGAAAGCCCTGCAAGGCATTTTGCTCTGAGATAGGCTGAAGAATGAGTGCTTTTAACAATGGCGTGGCCCAGCTATTCCTGGAAGCGTTTGCTAAAAAGTTATTCACTAAATCATCACTGAACCAGCCAAAGACAATGCTATTTTAGACCTGGTTTTGGTAAGCAGCGTAGAAATTATGGAAGAGCTGATGAGAGAAAGAAAACTTGGCCTGAACTAACGAGCTGATTCAGATTAACTTAAATGGAGGGATGAACACAGGTCTTGAACTAAGACTTGAAAACCAGGACCAACCAGCAGACACCGCTGCATCCGAGATGCTGGGGAGGACGGGGTGAAATGGGAATTCCCTGAAATCAGGCTGACTCCAGTGAATCAAAAAGCGAAAGATCCTTTTACAAATAAAAAGGGCAAAAGAAGGAGCAGATCTGCTGAGCAGGGAAAGTAGAGCTGAAGCTCAGTGTAATTGAGGTGCATCCCTGGACAAAATGAATGTATGGTCTCTACCTTGATTCAGGATTGTGAGGCAGAATTCCAGCTCCCTTCCAGTGGGGTACAACAAGATTAAAGGCACGATGCTGGAGCAGAACTCAAGATAAAAGGAAAAAAAAAAAAGGTGAGAGGTGGCAGCAGTTGGATGGGGTCTGAAGTGCCATTTGGATGGGGTGGGAGGGAAGAGGAACCACTGGGGAGGTGGCAGCAAGTCCCAACTCTGAAAGGGGAAGGATGTAGGGATGCAGAACAAAGGGCAAAAAGCAGAGGGGAAGAGCGCAGAAATAGAAATGTTCATAGATAAACAAAACTCAGTAGATGTAATACATTTGCAGCAGGAGTCTGGGGAAATGCCACCCCAAATCCAGAAGGACTGACCACAGGACATATGACTGGAGAACAGCTAATATGATACATGCAGTGATGTCTGCAGGGGTGAACAGAGATCATAACGAGACAGGCTGATCCAGTTGTCCTCTCTCTGACAGACCTTAAAAACACCTGCAAATTTCAGCAAACTTTCAGGTGTAAAGGTCTCCATGTTATTACTTTCACCCTCCTACCCCATCTTTCAAAAAGCTTTAAGGCTGGTTGCACATGGCACACTGGTACTTATGTTTTGGGGGTTGAACCGAGGATGGTCTCCCACTTGTGTTGAATACATGAGGATACACCTCAGGAGAGGTTTACCCCCAGCTGTGCTCTCACAGCATGGTGGGCACCCTCAGGACACCCATGCCAATGGGTGCACACCCCCTAGGAGATCTTCCGACCTCCCCTTCCAACGCTGTCTTCAGATACAGCCTTCTCTTATGGCTTCTTGCTGGAGGCTTTGCCAAATTTGAGGCTTCTCTGGAGGATGCTAAAGCATCTGCATCATCAGTCCCCAGCCCCTGGGATTTCTGACCAGCACTGCAGGAGTGGGGAGTTCCCTCTACTGCTCCTCCGAAGGGACAGGGATGTTCAGTGGCTCTTCCTTCAGCACAGATTAATCACGTGTGCATCAGATGCTTGGAACATTGAAAAACACTGGTTTCGTGATGTTCACGCCTTCAGGACAAGGCTGGCTTGCTGCCTCACTCAGCTACTAGCTGTCATGCATTATGATGGACACCACGGCCTGTCTGAGGGCCTCTTGGGATGGCTTTGCTGGGAATTCCAGCGCATCTCCATGTGCCTGTGTAGTTTTTCTGGCTACAACTGAGGTACCACGAGCCCTAGGACATCTTAGGAAGACATAAGGTTTTTGAGAACCCCTCATTTGGACCCAGTCAAATTTGTCCAAGTTGCATTTCAGTTTCCAAAAAAACCTCTGATGATTGTGGCTACTTGAGACCCATAGTCTCTCCTGAGCTCCTGGAGAAGTCAGTACTGCACTGCTGAAAGCACCAAGACCAACCACCAATGATCCCAAACAGTCAAGTGGTCCTGGTGCCTGACACTGAAGCCATTACATTATGATTCCCAGGAGAAAGTCCCACCACACTTTCTCTAGGGATAGATGTCTACACTCTCCCCAGGGACAGGTACCCACACATTTCCCTTCAGCTGCCTCTAATTAAATTCCCTTAAGAAGGGGGGGGGGGCAACTGACCACATTGCCTCCTCCATTCTCATCACAAATACCATCCAACATCACCACGTTGCTGGAGGGAAAGGGGCATCTTTTCACAGGGGCGTCATGGAGGAGGCATCTAGACATGGCCCCATAGCACAGACATCATCCCCCAGCAAGAAGGGGCTCGGAGAGGTGGCAGGGCAGCAGGAAGAGGAGCGCTGGGTCAGGATCAGGCACACACAATGGGGAGATCCAGGGCTGCGAGAGGGAGCTGAGGGCTGGGGTGAAGCTGATTGAAGGAGGCATGAAGGGAGACAAACAAGGGAACTGTGGCCTCTGGCTCGGCAGGGACTACCTGACCTCTCCTCCAAGGGGGCACGGCAGCTTTCGGCTGACGCCAGCAGCCAGCCCGCGTCCTTACAGTTGTTGCTGTCTGCAGAGACAGTAAGCAGCAAAGCCCTAATCAGAAAGGACAGCTGGATCGCAAAGCTCTCTCCTGTGCCTCTCTGCCAAGCCAAGACGTGGGAGCCGGTGCTGGGACCCCTTTCTCCTGCACTGCTGTTCCCCCATCCTTGGTGAGTCCCCTGAAAACTGGCGGCTGCCCCCAGAGGGTACAACAGCCACAGCGATGGGTCCCAGCCTTTTGGGTCCTTTGAGGCGGACCTGCCAGAGCTGTAACCCTCCATCACTAGTGCTCAGCAGGGACACGCAGCGTCTCTGCTCTGCACTACATTTTAGGACTGGCACAGCTCTCACTTCCCACACACGGGAAGAGCCACCAGCAATGCTGCGGTGGGGACATCTACTCTTCCCAGCCCTTCTCCCCCACACTGTCAAGCCCCTGGTCACCAGCCATCCATCTCTTGAGCTACTTCTCACCCCGAGGCAACCTGCAGGGATCCCCCGCAGCCCTACCACATTCATACCCCCACAGCCTGCTTTGGGGTCCACCACAACACCAGCAGCCCCAAAGGGCTTCCTTCCAAGGGCAGAGAGACAAAGACCTCATCTTTGCAAGGTCATCTTCCCTCATACAACCTCAGAGGTTTAACATCCCTGTATAATTCAACACGGAAAACCCTGCGCCACCAAGAACAGACCCACAAATTCAGCATTTCTTACAGCACTTCAGCCCTAAAGCATGATTTAGTTCTGCCAAACAACCAGAGCCTGTAGGCACTTGAAAGTTAATACAAAATAAGCCAAAGGTTTCCCAAAAAGCTCCCGCAGGAGGCTGGCTTTGAGCTTGTGTTAGCGCTACTGATTCAGCTCATGAACCTTCCTTTTTACCCCCTCAGGGAGGACAAATCCATGCAAGTCCCATAAACTTCCTGGCTTATGTGACAGTTCTTGTGTTGCTTAAGCATAATGGGCCATCAACTTTCCCCTGGGATAAATTTGTCCTAGCAATCTGCATTTTAGTGCTCTACATCTTGGGGGAGTTGATAGCATTTGGGGTTTATTTTAATGGGAGTTCGTAGCCATGATCAATTGTAAAAGCTCTATTTCCACGGAAATGGGTATTTAATAGATTTTTGAAAATGGTGGTTATTGACCCAATGGGCCTTAATGGCTTAAAAACCATCTGATTGTAGTATGCAAGAGTAAATGCATATGATTTTTCAAATGCATACTGGAATAGGTAGTAAAAACCCTTCTAAATTGCAGGGACCTGGTCAATAGGGAGTTTACATTTGCTTGTTTGGCCTTTCTATTTCTATCAGAGTGAATCATGGCCATCTCTTCCTCAGAGAGGCTTACCATTCCCTCACGGGTGAGATCATCTTAAAACATGCGACCCATCTGAGACCCATCAAGGTACGGGGATGTCTTTCATTAGACCAGGCGGCGATGCCGTCAGGCTTTCAGGGCGGCCGGGCTCCCAGCTGCTCTCATGGTGGGAGCAGAGGACACAGGGACCATCTCTCAGCCTCCGTGGACCATGCACGCCCGTTGCTCCCAGGGAGAGCTGCCTGGGAGCTGAAAAGCCACAAGTGCCTCAGACCCTTGAGTTTAAACTCAACCTACAGTTGACGATCCTACAGTGAAATTCCCAGGCAGAAATCTTGGTTTATCTGGTGGGGGTTAACACATACCAAAAACATCAATAGGAGTGAACTCCAAAGGAATGTACTAATTACTAAGAAGTAATCCTGGAAGCAACGAACAGACTAAACCCTGGTATTTATTTTACGGTGTCTGTGAGCACTGATTGAAGGCTTGTGTTTAGGGTTATCACCCCCACCAGCTCTCCAAGGTCTACAAAGGCTCAGCACAGGCTGCAGTTACTCCCCACCTTCGCCCATCACAGGGGCAGTTCCCCTCTCCTGTCTGCCTTTTTCATGAGCCTGCAGGAACACAGATGCCCAAGGTTTTTATCTGTTTGAAGCCAGCCTGTGGGTTCAGCCATTGCAAAGAGGAGATCCCAAGCCAGGACAGCAAGGTGGGGAATGTATCACTTGTGTAGAATAAGCCAGACAAAAAACAAGGACCTGAAAACTCCCAAATTTCAAAGGGGCATCTGTCCTTCTGCTTCCTCTTACCTTCCCCTTCCAAAACCTGACAAAGTAGGAATTAGAGAGTTCAGACCCACAGCCTGTTGCTTCTCCTCATCAGTGGAATACACGAAGGAGACAAATATTGCAGGTCACCGCCTGCTTCCACCCCAGTAAGGTGGCTCCCACTGCCATCCCCAGGTAGGTCCATACCGCAGGGTCCCACCTGCTTGCGGCAACACTCACCTCCATCCCCTGAACCCCAAGAGCACGCCAGGAAGGAGCAATGCTGCTGGCCAAGCGCAGACTCTGGGTGCAAACCCCAAGGCTTGTGCACGCCTGGGTGATAGGACCCTCTTGGGTTGGGCTTTTCACCTGCGCCCAGCACCGACCCCTCACTCTTGGCAGGCATGAAGGAGGCTCAGATCATCACAGTGGCCTCCGAAAACACATCGGCGTTCCCCCGGAGCATGTGCCTGGCCATCTGCGAGAGCACTGACCTAACAGCATAGCTAGCAAGTCAGGAAGCTACTGCACATCTACAGGGGCTGTAAGAAGAAGGGAGCTGTCATCATGAGACACCATCCCTGAAAACAGGGAAACGGCAGCGGCTGGGGGGAGTTAATCGGAAGAATTTAGAAGAAACAGACCTAAAGATCCAGTTTTGAACCATTTAGGGGAAGGAAGGGAGCCCTCCCAGGGAGAAAGGCAGCGAAGCAGCAGCTTGGGGACAGAGGGGAGCCCAGCATTGCTCTGGGTGGCCGGGCTCCAAAGCCCAGAGCAGGCAGCATCCCGGCTCCGATGCACACCGACACGCTTCGGAGAGGCTCGCTATCCACCGCGCAGGGTGAGCGCTCGCCTTCTTTTGACAGTGTTGATGCTGGCTGGCGAGACGCTGGCGTCGTACAGAACGCGTGTGAGAGAGCACAAGCGAGAAGTGCCGGGGGAAATGGAGAAATATATTTGCAGCCCCTTGCGGTTTTACGAGGCAGAACTCAACAGTGGCAAGTTATTCTACAGCAGGCTCCAAGCTAAACAAAGCCAGGTATGGTTTACTTTCTGCCTGGATTGTTTGTTTCAAAGCAAAATAAAACACCTCCCCAGCCAGGGCCAAGTCTTACAGCACGTTGTGCCTGTCTAACATTGCACAGATAAGCCCTGTCCCACCTAACCCACAAGAGCAGATCTGTAAATCAGCTTTCTCTTACTTTTTGCCTGTGGCAAAAACACGAAGCAACATTCCAGGTTTAGGGAGGTCTTAAGGTCTCTGCAAACAAGGCAGTGTCCCCAAGAGCCTGAATTTCACCGCCAATTTTTATAACGCAGTTCACGATCTGCCGAGGGAAGGCAGAGGGGATAACACGGGTGGGTGCAACGCTCCTGGTCTCCCCCAGCACCGCGTGGGCTTCACGTGGCTGAGCAGAGTCTCAGGGCCAGGAGGCTCAGCAAAGCACTCCAGACAAAGGGGAGAGCATAAGTGAGAGCATTTTTTTTTTGCCTTGCATTTAGCCAGGACTGAGCACCTTTACCTCCTTTCATTAAAGGCCTCTCTTCCCCGCCCAGGGGCTAGGAGGCAGGAGGCCAGAGATCCAGCGTCAATGGCAGTGCCTCGTTGCTGCACGACTGGGGAGCAAGATGTCCAAGACTTCCGTGCCTCAGTTTCCCCAGCTGAAGAGCTGGGATTACCCTTACCCACAGCACGGGCAGGTATTTGCAAACATCTTAGAAGACATGATCTTTGCTGTGTGGGGTTTTCAAAGGAGCTTAGGGAAGTTAAGCACCCACATCCCACTGCTGTTCAACGGAAAGCAAGTGTCCAGCTTTTCTCCAGGTGCCTCCTCCTTTCCCACCCATCTCCCACAGCATCCTCCTTCGTAGGACAGATCTCAGAAAGCTGGTGGGAAAGAGGGAGAGCTGTGGACTGGATGAGCATGGTGAAGATGACCCTACAGCACAGGGGCCAGCAAGAATGTGCCACGCTACTGCCTAAAGCCTGTCTCCAGCCAAAGAGCTGGGACTGACGCACATCACCACCAGCACCATCTTCAGCGCCAGGTCTCGGGAGGCAGAGTGCCTGTGGAGCTCTGAGCTACGACCAGCCGAGGCTGGAGAGAAACATGGACTAACTCATAGCAGGAAGCAGCTCAGTCCCCTCCTGAAAGAAGGCATGGCTGGTGCAGAGGGGCCAGACCACAAACTGGTTTCTGCAAGGATGGGGGAGGCAGAGCCCCTAGCTTGAGGTCATGGCCAAAAACTGTTCTGGTGACCACCAGAAGTCAGTCTCTCTTCTTCATCCAGCCTCCCTGACTGGTACGGCAGCAGGAAAGGAAACACAGGCACTGCAAGGCTGGGGAAGGATTTTTGATGATGCTCAGATGACCCCACAGCAGGCTGCAACGCCCATGCACATCCATCAGCAGGGCAGCATGGCCTTCCAGCAGAAGTCAGTGAAAGGGTGGCAGAAGACCAGGTTGCCACCCTTCCAGTCTCTGCCCTGCCTCATCTATTCAGACAGAAAGCTCCTGGGCACTGGCAGAAGAAGGACCCTTTAACAGGGCTGACAACAGCGGACAAATTTGCTGAGCAGGGATGATGCTCCCAGGAGCATTAAGCTAACAGCTCTTCTGAAGGGGGAACCACACAGCCCTGTGGTCAATAAACCCCCCTCAGGCACTCTTCACCACAATGGTAACGTCCAGTCTTGCTAAAAGATCCCAAATTTTGCTTACATTCACCCTAAGCTTCTCACCAAAGGGCAGAAACTTGCAGCCTTGGTATTGGTCAGGAAAGGGATCTAGACAGAGAAGAAGAGGAAAAGAAATCTATTTAAGCCAAACATCTCCCCCCTGCTTTTTATATATATATTATTTAAAAAAAAAAAAAAGGGAAAAACCAAGTCCCAAGCCTCCAACTTATTTTTAGGTCCAAGCAATTGGGTGTCCCAGCCGGAGCACGGCGCACACAAGCCAGCATTCTAAAAATGCCTTCCTCGCAGATATAAAAAGGACGCGAGATAATTTATTGGGGAAGTTTTGTAATGTAACCATCATACGTTAACCACAAACAAAAAAAAACGTCCGAGGCTGCCTCTAGTCCCCAGCACAGCCCTTGGCAGGCGACGGTGGCAAAGGCTCAGCATCCTCGCCCTCCCCAAAGCCTCCCAGCAAAGTCCTCTGCCTTGCTCCGTCTCGGTGGGTTTGGGCTCTGCCGGACCCGTTCCCTCTCGCCCCATCACCCTCTGCAAAGGGGCAATTTTATTTCCTAAATAATGGTGGTGGCTGGGCCAAGGAAAACTAAAAGCAGTATGTTCGCTTAATGACTCCAATGGCCACGGCTCAGCCTGCCAACCCAAACGCGGGATAAATCATCCCAGAGACCCCGTCAACACTGAGCTGACGGAATCCCACTGCACAGCTGCTGAGCTCCTCACCGCCCTGCTGTTTCAGTTCCTGGGGTCTCACTAGCTTGTCCAGGGTCTTGGCTGGGGTCCTCTGCCCGTGGGCAAGGCTACAGTCGGACGAGGTGGAGCCCTGGGGAGTGCTGAACATCAGGACAAAGACTGACACCCCCTCCAGCCTTCAGACACACGCTGTTCCTTCACAATTGCCATTCCGATACAATCAGCCCCCCCCTGTAAGTGAGCCCCCCGGACAGTGGTGCTCACTAGAACAATAGCTCGCATCTGGGACAGTGGTTTTCCCCGAAAGCTCCCAGGCTGCCTACAGCCACTGGGCAGGGATCCTCTCCCCTCGCTCACACACGAATCGTGTTCTCCCTCTCCCCCGCAGAGGCGGCCACCCCGGGGGAGACCTGGCAGGTTCCTCGCGGCACATGCTACCCGGCAGCTCCACGCTCGAAGGAGCGAGCGAGACTCATCCTCCAGCACAGGCTTACTGGAAATTAACCCCTGAGCCTTCTACCGTGGGAAGAAAAGGAGTGCATTACTGTAGATTTTATTTCCTACTTTTAGCACCCCGAAAAGTGTGAAAGAAGATTTGGGCACATCGGCAGTATGCTGCCATACAGAGCAAGATGTTTTGGCTAGTGCCGAAGCCAGGGGCTGGGACCAGCCCATGGACCTGGACGCCTCTATACCCTCGTGCTCCTTTGCTCCTTAGAGTAACGCAACAGAGCTCCGGTCTCACCAGTAGCCACTGTGATATGGAGCCCTCTGCTCTTGACCAGTGTCCCCAAGACCTTGCATGGCCCCTTCGGATGGCTGCGCCTGGGTGCTGCCTCCCATTGGAAAGAAGTCACTCCTGCTGCCCCATCAGCCTGATGCCACGTGGAGAGGCCAAGTCAGATCCTGGTCTTGCCACATGTACCCTGGCTATGTGCTCCTTGGAGAGCGTGCCTCCATGCCGGAGCCCCCATCACCACCTCCTCTGCCACTCCTGACCTTCTTCTCGTGGACCTCTCATCATTACAGTTGGACTTGATGATCTTAAAAGTCTTTTCTAACCTAAACAATTCTATGATTTGATGTTACAGCCCGTAGCTACCCTTTCCTTCCCTTTACCAGCCCACGCTGGAGAGGTTATGATCCCCTTCTCTCACATCTTTGTGAGGACAAAAGCCCCAAAGACCTTTAGAATGCCTGACTTATAGCCTCCTTTGTGATAAAGTTTGGGAGATACAAGACAGCTCTTTGCCAAGAGCCTGGAAGAGCTTCAGGTAAAAACAAAGAGACCGGCACACGCAACTTTTTCTGTGAAAGACATAGGGACAGACAAATGCATCACACGTAAGGAAAGGAGCAGCCTTCATAGCAAGCAAGGAACTGGAAAGAAGAAACAGGAAGACTAAGTAAACAATATATATCTTGCAGGAAAAGTGAAGCAGGCGGAGGCCAAGGCGTGCATTCCCCAGAGGCGGCATAGATGTAAACACATCGCGGAGCCCGCTAAGTCACGCTGACCAAGCACACGGCGCACGCGACTTCTCACCGCCCTGAGTCCTTCCTCTTGGAAGTACTCGGAGTTCCTCACCTTTGGCACAACACACCAGACACTTACTAAGGGGTTGTTGCATGCCAAATACTCTCCACCGTACTTTGACTGAGAAAGTCAAAAGCAAATTTGGGGTCTTCAGCCCTAAGCTAGGGCTCCAGGCAAGCTGAGTCACCCAGAGGCACGTTCACATGGATATAGCCTCCAAGTCTCATCACAAGCAAGCAGCTTGGTAGACATCCTGCCCACCTGACATAACAGGCTCTACCATGGACAATCCCCTCTATCTTTGCCAAGTTTTGAATTCAGTAATCAACAGGAAAGCCCAGAGAGAGTGGACTTTCCTACAAGGAAAGCATAAGTTTTTTAATGAGCTCAAATCCAAACACTCTCATGAAATTTAAAGCAGCCAGCAAGAAATCACTGGATTCCAGCAAAAAACCCTGTTAATTACTGCACGTCCCCAGCCCCAGCAGGTCTACTAGAAGAGAAGCAACAATCTCAGCAGCCAGTGAACCCATCACTGACACCTTTGAGGTCCCTAAAGTACCCCATCTCCTCATCGCCACACTTACAAACCCCGAGACTTGAGTCCATCACTCGAGGCTTCGTCCTTTGGGAACCACTAGGCCAATATTTGGGTATGGGCCAGTAGGACTCCAAGAGGTACCAGAGGGAGCTAAAAAGCAGCCAGGGCTCAGGCCCTGAGCAGAGGTACCTCCTAACCATGCTTTCCTCATGGGAGCATCAGGCAAGCAGATAGTCTCTTCCATTCCGCATCTCACAGGCAGCAAGTTCAACAGGATGCAGATAACACACCTCTCCATCTGCCCCTCGAGTGACCAACCACCACAAGCAGCAAGTGAAGTTGTCTGCAGATACCTACCATCTCCAGCTGAATCTATGCTCTGCAGCAGTGTTGGTGGCCTCAGATTGTTCTCCAGGCTTATAATTTTAAAATAACATTGCACATACCTGCCCTCTTTCACTGTGAGCAAGATCTGCTAGGGGTTCCTGTAGCAAGGGAAGATGGAGGAGAAGCGAGCAGCTAATTTGAATGTTGTCTTACCATCTGGATGGGACTAAGGTCTGGGCAGGTCAGCTGTTGCCCCAAAATGCCATCCTTGCCTCACCTGCTCTCAGTTTGACACCTTTTATGCTATCAGTCCAACCACATTCAGCTGAACATCTCCTGACAATGGGCTGCTCAAATGCTGGAGAATGGCTTGGAGTGATTCATTCATCCTCGGGGGCTTGTCCATGAGAGGTTAATCTGGATCAGCTTTTGAAGACACTGCTTAAACAGTGGGAGGCTCCCAAAGAGCCTTAACCCAATTAAGCATCCTCCCCTTAGGACGGGAGGCCAGCTAAGCTTGCATTAAAGCCCATCAAGCGTCCTGTTAATCACGTACACTTTAATATCACAGCTGCGGTCATCCCAGTGGAGGCCACCAAGAGGCTGGAGATGCCTGGTCATTTCTCACCTCCTTTTGTCACTTGGGTTATTTCTGCTGTTAACTTTGGGTACTGAGATGAAAGGCCCAGCAGCTCTGCCCTCATCCACTTTGCTCTCCAGACTCCCCTCCAGTTTTTCTTTTCATATTAACTGTGTCACACACCAGACTCTCATTGACTAACTGCCCAAGGGGGACCCTCACTGAGTGTTAATTGCTGTTAATGAGCTGTTGCTGCTTTCCTTCCAAAAGCACCAATTACAACAGCACTCAGGCACTGCAAGAAGATGTGTGTCTGCAGCAAATCAAGGCAAATTTTACTCCAGACCCCAGCATTGCATTGCCAGCAGCTCCTGGAAAACACTTTAAATCAGGACAAGACTGGGTGAAGGATGCTGCCATTGCCTATCCCCTTGTTCTTCATATGGTGGGTCAGGATGAATGAGAAGTCCCTGACTTGCTTCCTATGGCTCCTGTTGTGTTGTCTTGCAGGGATCTTTACACTCAGCTGTTTCCCTCCAGGCACAAGCACATGGTCCCAGGTCCCACCAGTGTGTTGGACACGCAGGTAGTGGCCCAGCTGGCTCAGAGCACAGCGGGACTTGTCCCACGCGCTACTAAAGGAGGTGCAGGAAGGACTTGGCAAGATGGCTTGATGGCCTTGCGTTGTGCACAGCAACACTGCCGTCATTTCAGCGTCATCCCCTGCCCCAGAGCTGGGGGCAGCTCCTACCTCTGCTACAGCAGGGTCCATCCCCCCAGAGCTCTAAGACCCTTCTTCCCAAACCTCATTTCCCTCCCCTGCTAAGCATGGGCGAGGGTATATGCTGGCACCAAGTATGGCCGTGGAAGTACGCTGAGATGTCCACCAGCTAAGAAGTCCTAGAGCTGCCACTGTTCCTAAGGCTTCTCCCTCTGGAAATGTGATTTGCCTTTCTCAATGCTGCAGCCCAAGGGAGGGAGATTTTACACGAGGGATGTGCTAAGGTGGTAAAAGCTTTTGCATGAGTACTTAAGGTCATGCAAGTCAAGGGAAGGTATTGAGACCCTTCACCAAAATGGACTGAATCTGTCTACAATGCTAGTAAGAAATTGTCCAGTGTCTCACTCTGACTTTCTCATTTGAGTTATTTTTGGCCGTACTAAAAACCATTCACATCCAAACCACTCTTTGTGAGAGCCTTGAAATGAAATACAGCAGAGCTGATTTACTCCATGAAAAAGATTCCCAAGCTTTTGCCTTGCCAACTTGATCTGAAAGGAGATTTAGAAAGCACCACCGGCAGTGGGGTTTCCCTCTCCCCCAGCTCTCCCGAAGCCACAGCTCCCTCCTGGGCTCCGGCACGTGGTTCTCCGGCAGGTATGAAAAAGCTCAGGCATCTCGGTGGAGCAGCAGCCAGCTCTCCTCCGGTTACAGACCGAAAGCTGTTGTTCACATCAAAGCACCCAGCTCCTATTGTGCCATCTTTCCGCAGTTTGTTAAATTCTATTTTGCGTTATTTCTCCCGTTTTGGCTTCCACCCTAAAAATCCTTCTGTAAGTTCCCCAGCTGCCCCACTCCTCATAAATATTCATTTAAGTGTAATACCTTACGAGCAAACCCAGAGGTACTCGCTCAATGGGAGCTCTGCCTGAACAAAACCCCTTGGGCTAAGGTCGCCTGCTCATGTATCTTGGGATTCATCCACCGACTTCGGGGCGAACGGCACCGACCTGGCCGTGCCCTTGGGGGTTCCCAACCCCGCGCTCAAGCTCGCCTTGTGTTTTCCCAGATCCATGCTACCAATTTCCCCATAGTTTTCCCACAAGCATATATATTCTTCCCCAGGAGCCAGGGAACCCTCAGTGGGGATGAACCCTGGCAAGGCTCATCCCTGGGTACCAGGGAGCTAGGCTACGCTGGGCAGGGATGAGCCCGGGGAGGGAGGGTGTCCACCAGCATCTCTGAAGAAGCTGGTGAAAGGCAGCTCAGAAGAGCTCAGCAGCAGCAGGATTCAACTCATGCCCCCACATTTCCCAAATGCCGGGCACACCGGATTTTGTTTTTCAGAGCCTAGCCTACAATCAATCTTGTCTTCTGCACAGACCAATGAGGTCTGCGGAAAGAAAATTGCAAAAGATTTGTTATTTCCCTAGTGTTCCCATTTTCCCATTCCTTTCCCACAGAAGCAAGGTTTTTGTTTAGTTTTGTTTTGTTTTTTTTTCTTTCCCAACTTTCAGGGGAAAATCCTGACAAATGGAAGCCCTGATTCATACCAGCAAAAATTTGGCCTTTTTTAATTTAAGGTGGAGCCCTTCTTGTCTGAGGATGAAAACATTTCTCTAACTGCACACAGAGGACAAGGACCGAGCCTTTTCCCTGCTGAAGCAAAGGCCGGGTGGCATTGGATGCTCGTGGCCGCCACGAGCGGAGCGTCGTTGTGCAGGCGGGAGAGCTGCCGTGCGGGCGGGAGAGCCGCTCATCTCCCCCGCGCTCAGGAAAGCACTGCCCGTGCTCGCTGACAGGGATGGGAAACAAGGGGACAGGCAAGCACAGGATGGCGATGGCGGCTGTCACCAAAGAGACTTCCAGGGGTGGGGAAATATCTTCTGGGGGGATGCTCTGGCAGTGTGGCTCCGTGGCCAGAGTGATGCATTGGAAGAAAGGCTCCCCATCCTCCTCCTGTGTTTTCTGAGACGACTGAAGGACGTGTGAGAAAGGTTCAGAAAGGGAGCAAGGGAAGTGTTGCTCCTCTTCCATCACCACCACTCAAGCAGAGATGCCTGCTTCCCTCCTCCCTCCATGTCCCACCTGGGAAGCAGCAGAAAGAAGAAGCAGGCTTGGGAAAAAAAGGATTTATGGCCACAGCCTACCTGCTCCCACAGCCCAGGGGAAAAAAAGGGAAGGAGAAAGAAGATCAAAGGAGCAACGTGTCCCTAAAACCCTCCCTTGCAGCTTTTCTCCCCAGATGCTGCCGTCTGCACTGCACCGCTCCTGCTCCGGTGGGCACCTCTGCCCATCGCCGGGAGCCGGCAGCAGGGAATGAGCAATTTTCTCTGACACCGAGACAGAAACAGCTTAAAAAAAAAAAAAAAAAGGAAAAGCCATGACTTTTTTTTCCCTTCCCCGTCTCCAGCCAGAAAGCACATTTGGCAGAGCCCCGAGCGCTGGAAGCCATCAGTGGGGCTGCCGGCACTTCAGAGGCTCCGGGGAGGAGGGCAGGCGTGCGCAAGCCACCGACCGCGCCGATGACACTGTGCCCGCCACCCTGGCGTCCCACATCACATGTGGAGGGGTCCCCCTCTCCATCCTGTCCCAGCTGCTGCCTCCAAAGGACCCCGGGGAGAGCAGGGGTCCCCTAATGCCACGCGTTGATGCTCCACAGAGCAAGGTGGGTTTTGCAGGGCATTTTGCACCTGTGGCATGCGGTAAAGGCACACGTCCTCCTCCGGCACCGAGCAGCCACCCCGTGCCTTTGCCTGAAGAGGGGGATTTGCTCCCCAGCCACCATCTGTCTTTGAGGTGCAGGGTTTGATCAGCCCCTGCCCGTGCCCAGCCAAGGGCATCTCCCCATGGGCATCACTCCCCAAGGCAAGATTCGGGGAGGCTCCTGCATGCCAACCCACACCTTTCCAAATCCTGCTGCTCACACCTAGCAGCATCGCCTCCTTCTCCCCACTCCAGCGCTCAGGTAAAGGCATTTTGAATACAAATTAAGAAATCGGGCTTTTAGACACTTCCAGGGAAGGTGGGGAAGGGGCAGCAATCCCCCTGCTGCATCCCATGCAGGGGGGTCAGGGGATGCCAGACCCTTTGCACAGGGACACTCTGCCTACCCCCGGGTGGCCGTGGTCCCGCTAGCGTGTCACCGGAGACCAGCAGCTCTGCACTGGGAATCTCCCCGGGGGGCAGTTCCCCATCACCCCCCGCTCATTCTGGGGGGGGGAAACGCTTAGTGGTAGGGCATCACAGATGGGTGCCATCCCACGCCATGGGATTTACCTGCCCCCAACAGCACAGCACCCCCTTCTCCATGGGAAAACACCCCTCTTCCTTCCCATGCTGGAAAACAGCTGGTCAGAAGCAACATCCAGCTGCAGAGCAGGTGTCAGGCAGAGGATGCACCCCGTCCCTTGACATGCCACCCCCCCCCATAAGTCCCACGCTTACCGCTGGGGCGAGTCGGGGTCGAAGCAGGTCCTGGCCACGTCGGTGGCCCGCGGGTCACAGCAGTCACCATCATCGAAGTCGTCCAACATGTTGTTGCACTCCATGTGGCAGACGCCATCGCGGCGCTTCCAGGAGAAGCAGCGGCCGGGCCGGCGGCAGTCCCCGCCATCGTAGCCAGTCAGGGGATGCTCACACTCAGGGTCGCAGCGCTCGTTGCCCACCTTGCTGGGCTCGCAGCCCAGGAGGACGGCGCGGCGGCGTAGCGAGGAGTTGCGTACCTCCAGCAAGCTGAGCTGCCAGGAGATGTTGTAGGGTCGGAAAGCTTCGCTCAGCGCCCGGTGTTGCCGCCAAACCTGCTCCCGGCTGACTGTCGGCCGCCCGCCGCTGTCCTCCGCCAGATTCACCACCCGGTACCGCACCGCCTTCCCGCTCCGCAGCGGCCAGTGCCGGTTGTAGTGTGAGACCAGCTCCACATTATCACAGGCAGTCTGCCCACAGGCAGGGGGGCCCAGCGGCCGCAGGACCGGGGACGGCGGGGACGGCAGCACCCGCTGCTGGGGGAAGGCACCCTCCCGAAAGGGCGCCCAGTGCTCCTCCGGGTTGGCGAAGCTGGCGGCCAGAGCCAGCCCTGCCACCTCCCCGGCCACCCCTTCTAGGAAGCGACGCTGGAGATGGGGTTGGGACAGGGCGCCCCGCCACAGGGCCAGCGCGGCCAGGTGTCCCCGGAAAGCGTGTGCGGTCCCCCAGGCGTCCCCCCCCAGCAGCAGCGTGCGGCAGGAGGCCATGAAGGCGCTGTGCAGGGGCCCCCACTGCCCGCCAGCGCGGCCCACCCGCGCCCCATCCACGTAGAGGGCCATCCACTGCCCGTCGTAGCTGGCGGCCAGGTGGGTCCATGCCTCGGGGCGGTAGCGGTGGTAGGATGTCACCTCGGTGGCAGCGGCCGCCCGGTCAGTGCGGAGGGAGAAGAAGAAGCGGGCGTCCTTCTTGCCACCGAGCTGCAGGGCACGTATGCCCAGCGCCCAGCCCTTATCGCTGGCCGTGTGCGAGCAGTTGTCGAAGATGCCTGCAGAGGGGACGGGGATGGAGATGGAGAGAGAGGAGAGCTGGTGAGGACCAGAGAGCATCGCTGCTGGGCAGTGGGTGCTGCAACAGGGGGGACCCCAGCCCCATGTCCAAAATCATTTGGATGAGTAGGTGGAATAGCCGGGAGGGATGGCAGAGCTGGAGAGGAAGGATGGAGAGGGGAGGAAGAGCACGGACAGGAGGAGAGGCTGAAGAGCGAGGTGTTTCTGAGCTCCTCTCCGTAGGATCGCTCCTGCAGGTGGGATTAGAGGCTAAGCTTTTTATCTGCGGGCCAAAGCTTTTAAGAATTAGAGCACAGCAACCCAAAGCAAAACAGTCTCCTCCAGGGACTGCTTCTCCAACAACTTCCAGGCAGATTTACAGCTCGCCTTTACGCTCCAGTTTTCCTCCCCGTTATGCATCCAGCATGGGCAGGCAAGGGTCGGAGGGGGAGATGGAGGGATGCGCTGCCTCCAGCCGGGCAGGTGTACACCTTGGCCCTCAAAGCTCTCCCGAGCATAAATCCGTCCCCAGGAATAGCTTTGGGCTCAGCGTCTCCCTGTGCACCCAAGCGTGTTGCAAACCTGTGTTTTAGGCTGGGCAAGACCCGAAGCTTTGCTGACTTTCCCTGAAACTCAGGCTGCTGAGTGCCCATGGTGGAGAACCAGAGGCTTGCAGGCACCGAATGCCCTTGGGAATCAACGGCCATAAGGCGCTTAAATACCGGCAAGGGGAAATGGCCCCGCTGCTTGAAATAAATGCTTCTGGGCTCCTAAATCACCACAGCCAGGATGTTCACATGGGTCATCAGCTGGGGCGAGCAAGCTCGAAGGTACACTTTGACCCCTACCACTGGCATCTTCTGGGAGCCCCCCGCTCTCCCATTCACTGCCCCAACAAATCGCTTCCAGGTACAACAGTGCCCCAGTGCTGCCAAAACCTGTTGCCATGCCCGGAGGCCCTTTTTATATTCTTGCTGCAGTATTCCTTATGCTCCAGCCCACTTTTCCCTGCTGCACGCATTCTCCTGCCCCTCACCCTGCCACTCCTATCGCATGCACTGCCTGCCCATCTCCGTGGCGTCAAGGCATCATGGGCCGAAACAAGGCACTCCTGCCCTGTCCCACTGCCTCGCTTGTGCCTGGGGATGCTCAGCGTGACCCTCTGGGGAAACTGTACCTACGGCCGGGATTGCAAAGAGGCCAGCGGAAAGAGGCAGAGGTGCAGAGGAGCAGGAGCTCCAGGAGGAGCAGGACCTCCTGCCTTTCATCCAGGGGATGTGACTGAAGCCAGGTTACCATGACCCCACGTCTCCCCCGCCAGCCCTCGTAAACACGCCGCCTGTGCGGCCAGCAAAGGTCACGGTCAAGCCCCGCTGCACCGCGGGAAGATGCACCCCTCCCTCCATCCATCCCTTTCACCGAGGGCGGGACGGGTGGCGGCCTCTTGGCCGTCCCACGGTCGTAACCACCCCGGGCACGGATCCCTGCCACCGCTCACTACAAAGGCAGCCACGCACAAAGCCTCCGTGGGCGGATGGGCTTTGGCCAACTCTTGTTTTCTGGTAGATTGTGAAAGGGAAGCAGAAAGACCAGGGGAAGCTGAGACAGGGAGAAGCCAAAAAGCAGGAGGCAGGCAAAGGAGCCTTGCAGGCGTGAGAAGGCAAAGCTGGAGAGTACTTTTGGGCTGGGTGCTGGTTGAAAGGTGCTTAGACCTGCACACTTCAAAGCCATCTTCTAGTATTTGGACCTCACTGGGGTCGAGGAGACAGGGCTTGGTACCTTCTCTCTTAGGAAAACTCATGCATTTCACCTTGTAACGATTTAGAGCACCCCAAATTTGATGAAACACTAAGGCAAAACCAGGGCAAACAGCGTCAGGGTGGAAGAACTCTCTGGGGTGAGTGTGAGCTAGCGTCCTCGCAGCCCCATGCTGGAGACCAAGCCTGGAAGTACCTGACAAGTTCCAAACTGGCCAAAAGAGCCTTTAGTGAGCCTAAAATAAAGCCTGGAGGCATCATCAAAGGGGTGCAAGTAAGGCCAAGGTCAGGTCTACAACAGGGGCTGGAAACCCACTAAGGCAGCAGCTCGCGCTTCCTAGACGTGGCCAGGGATGCCGTCTCCGGTGCAGGCACAGAGCGTGCAGGCAGAGCAGCAGGGAGTGAAGCAGAGCCGTCCAGCACCAGCTCCTGACATCTCCAGAGGGCTTCCACAAGAAATCATCAGGGGACCAGTTTCTGGACCCTAAAAGACCCTGGGATTTGCCAAGGAATTTGGTATTTTGTCCTGGGGTGACCCACCAGAAAGGGAAAGAGGAGGTAGAAGCCGATCGCCTCGGCACGCCTAAGTGCAACTCTGCTTCTAATCCGTCAGGTGGGAAAGGGGAGCTCTAACCTGGTTTGTCATGTTCATCAGTGCTTAGGGTGATAACTTTGGGGTTTAAAACAAGAGTTGTTGGCAACAATGCAAAAAAATGAAGAGAAAGGTGTCTGCCAGGAAAAGCGTCTAACAGAGAAAAAGCCTCCGAAGAGATGAAGTGTGCCACTTTGGAAGGACCACGCTCAAAGCAGCGTCTTCTCCCGCTGGGGCCAGGAGCTTTGCAGCACAAAGAGTAGTTCAGTCACGCTTTGAAATTCAAGGACCAGTGGGAAATGAGTTGCTAAAGCTCTGGAGGGTCTGACACAGGCCAGGAGCCCTCAGCTGTGCCGTGAGAAGGTGGTCACCCCTCGGGGCATGCACCGGTGAGCAGCTCAGGGATGGGAGGAGGACACCCGGGCTTAGACACAGCAGAAGTTTGGGACTACGTCTGGTGAGGGATCTTCTGACCCAACAAAACCATCTTTGATCAGAGTGAAAACAAACCTAAGGCTGGCACAAGGGGAAATCCCCTTGGGGTTTATCAGAAGCAGAGCAGGCGTGGATGGAGGGGAGACAAAAAAGGCGGAAAAAGAGATGACATCACATGAAAGGACTCTCATCTGCTGCCTAAAATGAGAAGGACCACTCTCCTTCCCCAGCGGTGCCCGTGGCAAGGCACTGGGGTTACACCCCAGCAGAAATCCGCCCATGCAAGAGGGGCTAAGAGGGATGAATGTCCGCATCCAGGGTGGCTCTAAGGCAAAATGTGACATCTATGGGAACAATGCCCCAACTCCTGAGCCTTCAATCCAGTCACACCGGCCAACGGGACAGCTGGCTTTGCCCAGGCAGAGCTGCTCAGCCTGGCCTTATTTCCCAGGCAATGACACTGGGAGATGCTCAGCTCTGCCCTGCTTTCCTCTCGCCTTCCCTCGCACACGGACACCTGGAGCATCTCCAGCTCCTCCGCAGCTTTGGACCACCTCAGGGTTCGGTCCCCTCTCAACTGACAGGGCCGGAGCGGCAGATTGGAGGCAGACTCGGCACCTGCCGAAGGGCTGGCAGCTGCCTCCATCACCTGCTCGCACGAAACGCCAGCAGCGCTGGCCTGTCCCCCTTTGCCACCCGCACCCGGGCCCCGCGGTCCCAGCTGCAGGGAGAGGGTGGGAAGCAGACAGTGACTCAGACAGCCGGAGGTGCCTGGGGCTGACTCAAACCCTGGAGCACGGAGGCTCCGGGGATATTACCCGCCACTCACAGGCGGCGCTTTCAGCGCTAACCACCATCCCACCCTCCGCAAGGAAAGAAAAAAATAAATTAAAAAAATAAATAAACTCCCCCCACACTGGCTAACTGGGAAAAGTAAAACCCAACACCTGCAGGCCAGACCTCCAGATGCAAACAGCTGTGCTGCCAATGCGATGGCTGGGAAGTGTGCTCCATGCATCCCGAGCCGCTGCTCGCCGGCGGGGAGGCAGCAAGGACCCCAGCAGGAAGGGGGATAGTAAGGTGAAGCTTCCTTGTACACGGCTGCTTTTCCCCTCTGCCGCCCAGCCTCTACCCTGTCCCTCCTACCTCTTGCGCAGCAAAGATGCGGCTACAGCCCTGACGAGCCAGGGAGATAAATTAATGAAAGGGGCCAGGTGGTGAGCAAAGCAGAGGGAGGTTCAGTGGCGGGATCACAAGTGGAGGGAGAGTTAGGATGAAGCGAGGGTTTCCCCAACCAGCCGGCTCGGCCGAAGTGGCACAGAAAACACAGCAGCCCCCGCGCTGTGCCGAGAGGGACCCCAGACATCCCACTGGAGCAATACATCTTGCTGCTGCCACCCGTTCCCAGTCCTGCTCAGCATCAGTGGGCTGCCCTGCTGTGCTTGTACCCTGCCACAAACGCTCGTCTCGCACGGCCACCTGAAGCACGGCCGCGGGAGGTGGCATCTGCCCCGCTCCGTGCCCCTGTGCCAGCCCCTCTGCCTCCCCAGGCTCCCCATCCCCTGCCTCTTTCTTAGCTTGGTGGGGTGAAGGGGCCATTCCCGGTAGAAAAGGCTTCGGGGGCCGGTCTCTGCCCCGGGAGCCGCTCTGCATGGCCCTCGGGGCCGGGAGCCCGGGGCGGGGGGGGGATACCGGGGCCGGGGCCGTGCGTGCGGCGCGGCTGCCACCGTGCGGCCGCCCGCCCCGGGGACCCGCCGGCAGCCGCGGCCGCTTAGTCCGGCGGGGAGCCCCGGGAAGCCCCCGGCGTGCCCCGGGGAAGGAGGAACGGGGTTTGGGGGGGGGGGGGGGGTCGGGCGGAGCGTGTCCCCCAAAGGGACCTTCCAGCTGCCGGCGGGGGGAGTGGGAGCAAGTAGATAGGAGCCGGGGGGGCGGGCTGGAAGGACGGGGCGGGGGGGAGAGAGAGGGGAGGGGATGTTTTAGGGTTTGGTCTCAAGGGAAGGAGGACTGTTTCACGCCTGGGGCGCCGAGGACGCGAGTGGGGGCGCGGGGTGTCACCTGCCGCAGCGGAGAAGGCAGGCGAGCCCCCGGGGGGGGGGTTCGGGGGGGGGGGGGGGGGCGGGGGTGTCGGGTCCCCATCCCTCCCCGCCTGCCCGCCGGCGGGCCGGGGTTTACCTGCGATGATGGCCGGGTTGCTCTGTCCGCCCTCCGCCTTCACCCACACCTCCAGGGTGAACTCCTCCCGCGGGATGGCGGGCAGCGCCTCGGGCCGCGCCGCCAGCTGCTCCCGGCCGCCGGAGAAGTACAGGGCGGGCAGCGGCCGCTCCCGGGGGGGGCCCGGCACCTGCGGCTCCCGGCCCCGCAGCCTCTCCCTCCGGACCTGGCCGTCCGCCTCGCCCCCCGGCTCCTCTCCGCCTCCCCCGGCTCCCCGCGGTCTCCGGCCCCGCGGCCGCCCGGAGCCCGGCGGGGCTGCAGCGCCGAGCACCCCGTGCGCGCCGGGAGCCTGCGGGTACAGCCCGTAGGGGTGATGCGGGGGGGCGGCACGACGGCTCGGCGCCTCCATCCCGCAAGCGGAGAGCGGCGGGGGGTCGGGGGGCCGGGGGTCCCCGCGGGCCAGGCTGAGGGCCGCCAGCAGCAGCGCGGCCAGGGGGGCCCCGCCGCGCAGCATCCTCCTTGGGGACGAAGCGGGGCGGGGGGGGGGGGGCGGCCCCGGGGGAGGGGGACGCTCAGGGGGGCGGCGGGCGGCAGCGCCGGGGCATCCTCCCCCGGCCCCCGCCGCAGCCGCTGCCCCCAACTTTTCCCCGGCACCGCTCTCCTCCCCTCTGCTCCTGCGGGAGGAGGAGGAAGAGGAGGAGGAGAAGGAGGGCGAGAGCACCGCGGCGGGGACCCCCCCCCCCCCCGCCGTCCCCCTCCCCGCTTTCTGCCTGCTCCCGGGGCACGGCGGTCCCTGCGCGGCTCTGCGCTGCCCGGCTCTGCCTGCGGGAGCGAGGGATGCGTTAGACGCCCTTATCTAGAAAGCCCCGAGGCGCTCCGCTCCCCCCCACCCCCCAACCCCCCCCAAGGAGGGGGGTGGAGGGGGGGGCTGCCTTATTTAAAGATGATTATGTCCAATCTAATAAACCCCGAGCGGAGCATCGCCCTCCCTTCCCTCCGCCCTCCCGGGCGCTGCCCAGGATGCTGGCGGAGAGGGGATGCGGAGGGGACCCAACGCCCGGAGGGCGTTGGGTCCCCTCCGCATCCCCTCTCCGCCCCCGGGGCTTTGGGGCAGCACCTGCCCTGTCCTGGGCTGCTCTTGACTTGGCCCATCAGCCTTCCCCACAGCCCCGCTCCTTGCCTCTCTCATCATTCCTCCGCTTGGCAGTCCGGCACTTGGTTTCTTTTCCTTGTTTTGTTTTTTTTTTTTTTTTTTAATTGTGGTTTGGGGTTTTTTTTTTCCCTTTCTAAGTTGAAACGTGCGCGTGTTTTTTCTTGTTGTAGCTCAGGGTGTGATATCTGCTTGGCCGCCTCACCTCCATCCTCCATCTCCATCACTTAGGGGGGAGGAAAGGAAGGCAAAAGGAGGGGGACCCCCCCCCCCCCAGCCCTCCCCCGGCAAAGGGAGAGGTGGTCTCAGGCTCAACATGTGCGGAGAGACCCAGGGTCCCCCCTCAGCCAGAGATTTTGCTGTTTTTACTCTCTTTTTTTTTCTCCTTCCCTGAACAACGATCCCATCTGTTTGACACGTGCAGAAAGGTGGGCTGGAGGCGCCTTATCTGGGCAGGAGGGAAAGAGCCACATCCAAAAGCCAAAAAAATAACCCCCATCGATGCACCAAGGGAGCGGGCAGCGGTGGGAGACGCATCTCACCCACCACCCTGCCAGAGGGTACGGCACTGGCTCTGCCAGGGGGGAGAGCCGTTCACAGCATACGGGTGAGAAAACAAGCCCCCAAAATTCCCTCTTGGTTTCCGAGATGCCGTCGCACCAGCACGTGGCGCGGGAGACTAGGAAAACTTCAGCAAGGAGATTTTTTTTCTTTTATTATTATTATTTTATATATTATTTTTTTTTCACTCCCAAACGCTATCTGGGGCGGTCAGTCTGAAGCAGGGTTGCCAGCGAAAGCTGGGAGGCCCCTTCCAGGGTACAGGCTTTCAAACCAGCGAGGCGGGAGGGAAGGGATTTAAGAACAAATGGCAGGAGCTGGCTGCGTGGGGTTGGGGTTTGGGGTTTTTTTGTCTTCTCAAGGTGGGAGGGTGATGGGAGGAGGTGGGAGGGGGGGCTGGTGCTCTAGTGGGGGGAGCTAGAAACACATAGCAGTGGTGGAAATACTTGAGGGTTGGGGGGGTGAGCACTGTGCTTCGCCAACCCCCCGGGAAGGAGGAAGGTAGGTGTAAGCAGACGGAGAGGTGAGGGCACGGCGAGGCTGGGCTGGAGGTGCCTGGAGAGGAAGGGAGGACACGCAGAGGGCAAACAAGGCCAGGCAGGGCTGGGATGGCTCATGCAAAGGAGCTCAAGCAGCTCCTGAGGACCTTTGGGGCATGAACGACATCCAAGCACAACATGAGCGCCCATCACTCATGGGGAGGTGGCAAGAAGAGGTTTGCGGCTCTCCTGCCTGCACCGAACGCACCGGTGCCCACCTGCCAGCGCTGGGGATATTGAGATAACCCAGCTCGGCGTTTGGCACTGGTGAGGTGGCCCAGCAAGAGTGTTGTCCTGGGGCCAACGCCAGCAAGCGTTGCTTATAATGCGTATTCATTCAGGAATGAACCGAGCTCCTGATAGCCCTGTCTACCAGGGCCTGATAAGAGAGGATCCCACGGGACGGCTTATTTTGAATGGTGGTGACCTTATTAAGCGGTTATTAATCATCTTGCCACACAACACCCTGCCCTACCCGGTCATCAGACCGGGTAACTCCAAAGAACCAAGACCACAAGACCCTCAGCAGCGTGTGCTGCCATCCAAGAGGTTCGGCGGCGCTGCCTCCTTGGGGACAGCCTGGCTGGGATGAATCCAGCATCGGAGCAATAAAACCCTCCAAAAAAATGCACCCAAGCGAGTCCTCTATATATAGGCTCTGGCCCAGGCTAAGCTGCTCGCTTGACAAAATGACACCCGCAAACAAATAGCTCTGCTGTCTGTTGGGCTGGTGTGGAGCAGGAGCTGCAAAGGAGGAGTGAAAGCCCACCAAGGAGCCCCCTTTTTGGAGGGGAGGTGGGTGAGACCACAGGAAGGCTCCCTGCCATGCCAAGCCCCTGGCTCCTCCTGCCCTGCCTGCTCGAGCCCGAGCCTGGCCGGATTAAAGGAACCACCGGAGCAGGCAGCCGGACGCATGAATCGTTACCCCGCGCTGGCTCCAGCGCTCTCTCCCTCCACACGCAGGCAGGTTCCCCTCGCAGCCACTGCCAAGGTGGGGTCCGGAGGAGGCTGGCGAGGATGAGGAGGACAGGACCACGGGGGCACCTCACCGGGCTGTGTCAACGTCTGGAGAGCAGAGATGCTGGAATGCTGTTCCCATCCCAGCACCACTGCCAGCTACAGAGTTAATCACTGTATTTTGGGTAGTTTTTCTTGGTTTTCCCCAAAAAGGGGCTTGACCAATGTGATGATTTCACTGCAAGTAAAGCAAAGACTGGCCGCGGGGATAAGGCAAGGGACTTGGAGATGTCAGGGTGGCGGCAGCGTGCCCTTGGCAGGTTTTCTGCCTTTCTGGAAAGCGGGGCGGGCATCTGTTAGAGGTCCCAGCTCAGAGCCAGGCTGCCTTGGCCAAGGAATGCAACGGCCCTGCATCTTCCAGGGATCCCTGCGTGCAGCATCTGGATGGAGATGCTCATCCCAGGCAGGGTCCAGCTGCAGTTCAAATCTGCTGATGCTCAGAGTAAGAGAAAGGATGATGGATGGGAGGCAGGAGGAGGACAAAGTGGTGGCAGAAGGTACGTTTGGCTGGATATTCCTCATCCCTTCCCCACGTGTTGTCCTTCCTGGCGTATCTCCGCTCTTTGGACCCTCTGGGCTGTAGGTCTCTGCAATTGGGGTTATTTTGGGGGCAGGGTGTGACTGAATCAGGCAGCTGCCGGCGCTGGGCAGGAGCAGGGCACCCACGTCGAGCCTCCAGCCAGGAGCCTCTGGGAGGAGGCAGGGGGAAGGGGGGAGCCCCACATGCTCATCAAAGTGAGATGCTGAGCCGGAGGTGTGGGGTGACCCCAAGGTAGGAGCAGGGCTCCTGGGCTCAGCCCATACCGGGGGAAGGTGAAGAGCAGCGTTTTAGCTGGAGCAGGGGCCAAGCTGTGCCTTTCCCCATGACTGTCAAAAGCCATCAACAAAAGCCTTCCTCTCCCTCCACTCCTCCTCAAGAAACCACCGTCGATCTTGACATGGGAATAAAGGCTCCGGGAGAATCCAGCTTTTTTGTTCGTGGCCAGGCAGCCAAATCCTGCGATCCCGAGACAGCAAGCCTCAGCAATCAAAGCCGCGAGCGACAGCGACCCCGCTCAGGGCAGAGCCCCAGCCCTCCCTCCTCTCCCTCCCGAGTTCGCCTGCTTTTCCCAAGCAGATTAAGAGCCTGTTCAAACGCGCAGGACCCCCGGAGGTCAGAGACGCTGGCCTCCCGCACCAGAGGTTTGCTTGGGAACTCGCTGAGTTTCCTGCTTCTGGTAGGTCTGGAGATAAGCTCTGGTGTGCGGCCGCCGTCGGTGCCAGCGCCGGCAGGAGTCCGCAGTCGCGCACTGAAAATCCATCAGCGAAACCTCTGGAGCCCCGTCTCTCACGTGTTTGTGCCTTGCAGTTGGGCACATCTCATGAGGGACAAGAGACGGCCGGGGAGCGCTCCCACAGGCTCTCTCGCCTGGATTCTCCAAGGTCTGATGGGAAGGCTGGGCTCCCACCACCCCACAACGCCTAGAAGGGTTTCCCCACAGTGTTTGGCCTCATGAGTTTGGTGACAACAGTTTCTCCAAGCCCCTCTGCTGAATTCGCCTATACCCGCCTCGAGAATTCAATGAGCCGTGTACACAACCTCGACTCCTTTGGCAACGGAGCCAAGGAATGAACTTTAAATAACAGCGAAGAACACCCAGCCAAGGATATGTCTGCTCCATCACCCTCGCACCTCACATCTGCCTCCCCACCTTTGCTCTGAACCACGCAGCCTGCAGAAGGCGGGCGGCATCCCCGCCGCAGCCGGGATGGTAGGAGCCCGTGGAGGAAGCCAGCTAGCCAGGCACTCATCGGGGCGTCAACTAAGGCACTTTGAAGCTGGCTTGGTGCCATCACCATCGGGTGCAGCTATTTCAGAGCAGCCTTGGATGTCACGCTGGAGCCTTGAGCCGCAGCAGAGCTGTGCTTTGAAGGGCTCTTGCAAGCCTCCAGTAAAAACCATTTATTTCCAGTCAGGACGTGAGGACGATGCAGATGCTCAGCGGCACGCTCACATCTCTACGTAGGGAAGACGTTCCCTACACAATAGCCTCCAGGGGTCCTTCTGCACCCCAGAGTTTTGCACTTCACCAAGAACTTGCAGGTGCTAAATTAAGACCATCCAGAGAACAGACCATGACCTTTGCCAGATGGGGTGTCTCAGATATTGAAAATTATTCCGACTGCTCACAAAAGGCAGGGACTTATCTGCCTTTACGTAATGTAGCTCTTCCAGCAGCCACGGAGGAAAAGCATACATGAAAAAGCAGGGGGAGAAAGGGAATCAGCCTTTCCCTTCCATTCTGCCACTGTCATCGGGGTGTTTCAGCCCCATTAAGTCAGGATTGTTCAAGTGCATCTCCGTATCCCAGCTCGGGGGGGAGCGTCTGCCAAAGAGAAGAGATGGGAGAGACACGATGCTGCATGGCTCCCCGTGCCAGCGGCAGAGGCAGGAGGATCCTGGAGGAAGACGTGAGCTCCGCAGGCACCCGCGGGAAGAGCATATTGGTACAAACACAGCAGGGACTGGCTCAGGCTTCCAAAATTCCACCCCAGCAGAACCGAGGTCTGCTGGCAGGAAAAGCACCACGCTCGTGGCCGCTCTGGTGGTAAGTCCAGGTGGAATAATTACACAACATTGCTGCATTTTCACTGTCCCTGTGCCCACGCCAACGTCTGCTTGTTAGTAGTCCCCTTTCGAAGTGCTGCTCACACGATAGCATCTCTTCCCTGGTTGAGCATGACTTTCCTTGCATGAGTGTCAGAGCAATTATTTGTACAAACACGCCTTGCCATCTCCAGATAGCCTTCGCTCTGCCTCTTGCATTTATATACGCTTTCCACGAGTCGCCCAGGCAGAAGAGCTCTTTGCTAGAGCCAGTCAATAAGACACAGAGCGAGCGTTTGATCTGGCACAGGTATCTGAAGGACGAGGGCAGGGGGAAAGGGCTGGTGCCACCCCAGTGCGACGGCTTTGCAGTTGCAAAGCTCAGCAGCTCCTCAAACTCCCTTTTTAACATCTCTCCATCTGACCCGAGCCAGGGAACAGCTGCCGCAAGAAGAAATGGAGCAGGAGCAAACGAGCACGTTGGCTGGGGTGGAGGCAAAGGGGCTGTATTTGTTAACTTGGCTGCCTCTGTCCTCAAGGTAAAGCAGTGATTTTTGGCACTGGTCGGCACTGTGAATTAGAGGTGCCTCCGGATTGCTGGTCCAAAACGCACTGTCATTGTGACAACCTCCATCCTGCTCCCGGGCCAGCGGGGAGAACCTGCTTCGTAATTTGGCAGCGAGCAATAAAAAGAAGCGTGAAAGAGTCAGACTCAGCTCTTAAAAGCTGGCTAGCAGGGCTTTAAGTATTTGGGGTTTGGACAAGTTCATCACAACAAGGAAACACCTCTGCCCTCCCCACTCATTTTTAGAAGAGACAAATAAAAATAGACTTGCCAGGAGAGCCACAGGCAGGGGAGCAAGAGGGAGGAAGCCACATGCAAGCTACCGAGGCAGCTCACAGCCTCCAGCTCGCATCTGTGCCGTGGACCTGTGCCACCCGGTTCGTTTGTGTCCCACCTTGGGGCAGGTCGGAGCCCTGGTGAAAAGGTGAAAGAAAGAATGAGGACATGCTCTTCTCACGCAAGAGGAACAAGCGGTTATCCCAGGCTGGGCAAAAGACACCTCCTGGTTTTCGCTGGGCCAGGAAGGAGACCCGGAGATGAACTCTGGGAAGTGCTGTCTCGCACCACCCATTATCCAGCAAGTTTCCAGTCGCTTCTTAGTTTGGTTGCTGGACATTGCCCACGTGACTCTGTGACCAGTTTGCATTGTTGGAGGTGACGGCAGCCCCGGGTGCATAACCCCAGGGGTACGGATGGTCATGCCAGTGGCATCCTCGTACCTGTGAGTCTACACAAGTAGTGGGAGCTGGGGGCACCGAGAGCATTGGTTCCCCCAGCCTTTGCAACCGGAGCAGGTACCTCCTTTTGCTGGAGGACTGGCACCGGGACGTACCCTGCCATACTGTGCTTTCTGTGCCACTTAGCTGAAGCTCACGTAAGCCCTGGAGTCTTTGGCTTCATGCTCCTGAGCCCTCAGCCTTCATGGTGCAACGGTGCCGTGCTCATGGCCCACCTCTCTGGCCCACCTCAAAGCACAGAGACATCTTCTGAGGATGTTTGGCACCTTTGCTCCCGTGACGTTTGTGGCATTTTCCACCTGATCCCAGCCCTGGTGCCACCTCAAGACCATTTCAATCCAGAGCGCTCCTGCTCACCACAGCTGTTGAGCAGAAGAGGGCAAAGGCACGGGCATGAAAGCCTCGGTCAGGACAAAGTCCTTGCTGGCAAGGATCACTCCTTCCAAATCAGTGCCTTACTGGATGCTAAAACCCATCACATCTCTGTAGTCCCCTCTCATAGCCTTTATCTCACCTCAGCCAGGCCTAATTAGCTCTTCTAAGCTCCATCCCTACGTCAGGTTTTCCCCTCAACCATTTCTGTGGCTTCTTTCAGAGCTGCAGATGCACGAGTGATCCCTGATGGGTCAGGAGTTACTCAGAGCCATCTCTGAGCTCACTCCTGTGCTGCCATCAGAGCTGGCCAGCAGCACTTCCAGCTTCTGCCAGCCTCGCTGTGCTGGCAAGAAGCACAGAAGAGTGGGAGTCCCAGTCCAGGGTAAGCCAGCAAAATCAGTAAGATCAGTTTGGATGGGTACGGACCCACCAGGCAAGGTCGTTCCGGTTAAGCATGGAGATGAGAAGGTGTCTGCTGGCATGCCCTTCCCGTGCAAGCCTCCAGCTCCTGACCGCTGCTCGAGAGTCCCTTGCAGCTCAGTGTGCCCACCCAGCGGAGACCTCCGCGTCATCTCCTTCCTGCAGCCCACATCACTGCGCTCAGCCCCACGGCTCCACCAGCATCGCCCAGAGTGGTCCTTTCCCTCCGCGCCTTCACCTGGGCCCTGGAGAGTCAGGAAACACTCCATGTCCCGCACTGCTCCACACCATAGGGCTGGGGGCACTGGGCCAAGCTGGAGGAGCTCCAAGGGTGCGGCAGTCCCTTGAGCATCACCCATTGCCCAGCAGACTCACCAGAGGGGTCCGTGGCTGGGCGCTGCCCTAGCCGGAGCACGGCTCTCCAGCATCGCTGCAGGGGACTGAGGAGGAACGTGCCGCTCCACAGACTAAAGGCAGCTGGGATGAAGGAGGATAAAGCTAAAGCTTCGTCTTGCTGGGATATCGGTGTGCTGGCACTCATGTGACCCTCTTAGTTCAAGCTGGTTAGCAGTGTAGAAAACCTCAGACCAAACACATCCAGCAAAATCCCTTAGTATAGATAGAGTCGTCCCCGTAAGGGGCATTTGGCAGCATCGCTCTCCCATGCCGGTTCGAGGGATTAAAACAAAAAGACCCTTTTGCTGGTACCGAAGGTCCCCTGCGTTGGCTGCCTTGTTCCTGGGGAAGGTGGTTAAACAGTGCTGGGGAAAATGTGCTTCTCCACCTGCTGCTGCCCATGGGCTGAGACGGGGTCCTGGCTGGATGGGTTTTTTCGGCTAACCCTCTGCCCTGGCAGCACTGGTTTCTCCTGCCAGGCTGCCAAAGCACCACCAGCAACCTGGAGGCTGAGACGTGTCCCCACCCCACCACGAGGCCACTGTGAGCCCCGTGGGAGCTGGTGGAACGCCGCAGCGAGGGAAATCCGCGGGTGCCTACATCCGAGGCGGGCAGCGGTCCAGGCGCATCGCGTGCACCCAAGCGTGCCAGCGCGGCGGGGACCCCAGCACCCACCCGATCCCCAGCGAAGGCGCTGTGGTTCTTGGTCTCCCCCCAGTGACCAGACCACATATAACAAAGCAGCAGGTTTGGCTCATGCACTGGAGGTTTCCAGCCCCACGAGCAGAGCTCCTGGCTCCCAGAATGGGTGTATTATTGCCAGGTAATTATATTAATAATTATCTCCCCGAATCATCCCCACGAGCGAAGCCCTCTCGCTGGTGCAGTGGCTTGCTTTTGCATTTTTAGAAGGAAGACCCTATTTCCCCCCCTACACCAACACTTGAAATGTATATATTCATTCATCAAGGAGCACCGACACCGCTGCGGCAAATGACCTGTCAGCAGATCTACAGCAGGAAGTAAGTCACTGCCTCCGAGCCTGCGAGCCTGCGCTCTTAATGTAATTAAAGTCCTCTGTTTGGAATTCGTTGCTAATTAATATTCATGCTCTGTTCCCCATCTGCCATTCCCGTGTTGCTGGTTCCTTCGGAGATTGATCAGAGGGTTATTAAGGCAACGAGCAGACAGAGGAGGAGGGGGGTGGCTGATGGGAAGGTGTTGGATCAGCTTTTGGTAAGGGAGCAGAATTGTATCCAGGACCCCGACTGCTCTCCGACGGGATGGCTGAAGTATCGTCTCGGCTCGCTCCATCGCTGCAGGGAAATTAAAGGGCTGGTGGGAGCGGTGGATCAAGAGATAGACACCGTTGGTTGGCTCCCAGAGCCTCTCAGGGCTTGCTTCAGCCCTCGGAGGAAGGCGAGAAGCATCTCTGGAGCTGAGCTGCCGAGAACAAGCTGGCAGCTGGTGGTGTGAGCGAAGCCTAATTGAGATAGAGCCTAATTGAGATAGAGCCTAATTGCCGGCTCTCGTGGTTTGGCATGGGGGAGCAGCCATGGCAGCCCAGTATCGTGAACCAGACCCAGCAGTGCAGTTATTTGGGGGTGGAGGCTCAGAGGGAGTTTCTGATGAAGCCATACTCACCTGGGCATATGTGGGGAGACCACGGATGTATGGGGTATTCATGGGCACCAAGAACTTGCCCCAGCACAGCGTGGGGCAAGAGAGGACATCTGTGGGGGCACACTGGCCAGCTGTTTTGGGTGGGCACAGCCCTTGCAGTGACAACACACCAGGCACTCCTGTTAAAGCAGGTCGTGGGCTGTCCCTTGCCCTGGGTGGACACTGAGAGCTTGCTCCATCCCTGCACAGGCTGGAGGTCTTGTTCTCCTCTGTGATCCACAGCTGCTGTGGCATTTCCACGCACCCTCAGCATGGAT
This sequence comes from Gavia stellata, assembly GCF_030936135.1. Classification (NCBI taxonomy): domain Eukaryota; kingdom Metazoa; phylum Chordata; class Aves; order Gaviiformes; family Gaviidae; genus Gavia; species Gavia stellata. Next base: position 5,010,287 of record NC_082603.1, on the reverse strand, counting down.
TCTGACAGGATCAGACACCCATGGGAACAGCCACAACTCCTGTGCCAAAAATGCTTTCAGCTGAAACCAGGCACACACTGTCCACCACTTTGGGTGAGAAAGATGTCCCCATGTCACAGGCTGAGAGCCTGATGGGTGCCATCCCACTGAGCACACAGGCTGCCGTGAGTAAATGCAGTGCTCTGCAGCATGAGGAGGCCAGGCTGGAGACGTGTCCCCGATGGTGGCCCTGTATCACCCCACCGCCCCATCTCCAGATGCTGGAGATGAGTCCCACATGCTGACCCTGTATCACCCCACCACCCCACCTCCAGATGCTGGAGATGTGTCCCACATGCTGACCCTGTATCACTCCATTGCCCCACCTCCAGATGCTGGAGATGCCAGAGCTGAGCATCCTTTGAGGTTGAGGGCACTGCATGCACTGCAAAGCCTCTTGAAGACCCTTCCTGCTCCCAGGATGCAACCCAGGATAACTGGTGGTCTGTGGTCAGCGCAGACAGGTAGGCAGTCTTGCAGCCAGCCTCCCTTGGCAGGAGAACGCTGCCCCTCTCCCTTCCCTGGGCACCTCTTCTTCCCCAGGAAAGGTGGCATGGGGACCTTCCTCAGGACATCTCAGGACAGAGGTTCCCAAGGGACGAGAGGGACTGGGGCCCTCAGCCAAGCCCTGAGTCCTGAGCAATGCTGGCTCTGTTGCAGGAACACTAGGAGTGGGGTTTCCTCAATTAACGAAGCCCATTTCAAACAGCTTTTAGATCCTTAAACAGAATCGTAGGGCTCAAACTGGATGTACCCCGCTTTGAAAGCCGAGTCCCGCTGGCATCTCCTGTTTATATATGAACAATCAAAGTGATTTATTCATCTGCCTAAAGCACAGTTGCTCTTTGACCGTCCATCCATTATCCTTATCTATCTGTCCTAGTTAGGAGCCGAGCAATCCATCTTACCCAACCTAATGTATGCCAAACGACTCCGCAAGCCGCCGTGCTCCGAGCGGGCTCTGCCGGGGCAGACGACACGGGCCTGGTTTTCAGCAGCGCTAACGCAATTGCATTGACGTCAACCGGAGCCGCCCGCCATCACCCTCCTAGAAAATTAAAGCCTAGGATGGGCAGACCCGAGGCAGGAGCTGAAGGGATCTGCCGTTGTAATCAGGACAGGATCTGCCACCGGGCTCGCCCTGCAACGCGCGGACCCTGTGCAAAGAGCCTGTTTAACCCAGAGAACTTCTTGTTTCTCCTGATTAAATTGCAAAAGGGGACAGGCGGTGCGGTCCTGGAGCAGCATCTTCTCGTTCGTGATGAAAAGACCATGCTGCTCCTGTGCCACATGAGCATGCAACAGGGGCAGCTGCGCCCAGGGTCTCCGGCTGTCCCCGCCTGGGACGCTGCAGAGGGGCAGCACCTTCTGCAATCAGACCTCAGGGGGTGTCACAGATGATAGCGGGCTGCAGACCTCCTGTTTCCCGGGGGAGAGAGGTTCTCCACCTTGTAGAAAAGGAGTAAGTGAAGCACCATGTGGATGTCCCCTCCCTGGAAGAGTTCAAGGCCAGGTTGGATGTGGCTTTGAGCAACCTGGTCTAGTGGAAGGTGTCCCTGCCCATGGCAGCGGGGTTGAAACTAGGTGATCTTTAAGGTCCCTTCCAACCCAAACCATTCTACGATTGATGATCTATGACCATGAGAGATTAGCTCAGAAAATGCATTGCCACCTCTCTTCTCATCTTTCATGAGGGACAAGCAGTTGTGACAGGCTGAAGGTGCCTGCAAGCCCCTTGTCTGCAGCAGGCGGGTGCCCAACAAGGAGAAATGGGGTCCCTGCTCTCTGTCCCACTGTCTGTCCCCATCCTGGGCTCTACGGGAACTCTTCAATCCCATGGCCATGGATGGCAGAGTGCTGATGGATGGTCAGTCGTGCAGGAGACGTGGAGAGTCTCAACCCCACAGGACAGGCAGCTTGGGGAGGACAGCACTGGAGCTGCCCACCACGCACACCACCACGCTCCAGCACGGTGCTGCCTGCATCTCTGTTCAGCAGGTCAAGCAACCGCTGCTGAAACTTTAGCTAAGAAAAACAAGTCTACAAGCTTAAATAAGTTGCAATGGGCATCATGCTCCTCCAAGGAAACCAGGAGGGGTTTGCAGCTGAAAAAAGGTTGGGAGTACGGTCCCATGAAGAGAGACCTCCCTCACCAAATTTCATTTCCCCACGTGAAGCACAGGGTAAGACAGCTTTCCAAAAGAGGTTTGGGAAGGGTGTTTGGCCACAGGCAAGTCAAATGACTTTTCTCTTGGAAAAAGCTGACCCAGTCTGGCTGAAATTTTCCAGAGAAGTTAATGTTGAGGTAAATCACTGGCAGACAATTTCTGCCTAAATGTTCGTGTTTTGGCATTGTTCTAAGCAATGGGAAACATAGCCCTATAATAGGACGTATTGGGTAACCTCAGTAACAAGCAGTCTTATCTACCCTGTCTACAATAAAATTATAAATTCTCATTAATTTGCCCTCCTTGCCTTTGAAGAGGATTTCCAGACTGGGAAAAAAAAAGACAAAAAATTAGCCAGCCCCCTGTGGACTCGAATTATTTCAGTTCTGTGCACCGGTATCTGGCAGAGCAAGGAGAGGTGTTAAGTGCTGTGGTTAGGAGATCTCTGAGCTCAACTAATAAACAAGATAAAGGTTCTTGCCCCTGCCATCTGTGAGCAGGACCTTTGACAGTTGGGTCATATCAGAGGAAGCTCCTGGTTCATGGAGGAAAAGCAGGGTGTGGTAGGAGTAGGGCACTGGCACTTCCAAAAAACACAGTCCTGCAGAGGGAAAAGCAGGTATTTTCATGGTATTTGAGACACCATTTTCATCTAAAATTTGGGGAACCAAGCAGACCTAGACCCTCAAGGCCAGTGCCCACAACTGGGTACCAGGATGCATGGTTGGTATCCCCAGTTCTGCAGCCAACTTGGTAGGTCGAAATGAGGCAAAATGATCTCCACGACCACGCACCTTCTCCGCTGTTGCCCTGGTTGGACGGAGACACAGGTACTGAGCATCACTGCTGCCAACACCACCGCAGCACTCACGCAGTCCGACCCAGCGAGCCACCAACATGTTTTGAGCCGTGACCGGTTGTCTTCTGGAAATTCCTGGCTGGGTCATGCCAAAAGATCATCCAGGTTCGACAAATTTAGTTTACTGTAATGTGGGATGACTCTGTCCACAAGACCAGGGTGACTTCATAGCCAGTGTGAGCGCGGGGGCACTCACCGCATGCTTGGAGAGAATTCCACAAGCCAAAGAGGTGCTTTTGTGCATTGAAACTATTTTCACCGAGCTTAAGTCAAGCAATGAAATATTCATAGGACACTAAAGCAGTGGGCTCACTGGCTGCCTTCTTATGGGAATTCAATAATACTGGAGACAGCCTTAATTCAATATTCAAAAAGCCTCTTCCTCTTTCCCTCTCTCTCTCTCCATCTCCCCACTGTCTCTTTGGGTTCAGAGATCTTTTCGGAAACCTCACTTTTATGCACTGGATGCATTAGTGGAGAGAGAACGGAGGGCTGGAGAGCAGAGAGGAGAAATGGGGGGAGGAGTGGGAGCACAAGGATGGGGACCACACGCAGGACAGCTGGGGATTTCTGGTCCCCAAGCTGCCTGGTGGTGCTCAGCTGGATGGTCTGAACCAACCCTTCCTAAAGGCACGTCTACATGGCTTTTTTGGGGCCGGACCCACACTTGTACTCGGACATGGCTGGTTAGGAGTCAGCTCTGGTCCAAGAGCTATGTAACCATGGTCTCATGGTCCTGAGCTCCCACCGACAGACCCGCTGAGAATCAGGCTGCCTGGCTCAGCCGTGTTGTGATGCTAGCAGGACTGAGGTCATTTTTGGCTTGGCATCTATCCTGAAAAAACCCAGTGGAGACGGAGCCTTTGTTCACCAGCATGGACTGGAAATTGGGAGAGCTGGGCCTAGGTGCTCATGAGGGGTAAAGCTCTGTGGCTGCAATGACATCATGGGTGCTGTTCAGGTGGACATTCATCCTCACCCGGGGTGAGGACAGAGATGCTGGCAGGGCTCTAATGAGCCCTGTAGGTATTTAAAAGGCGTGTAGATGTAGCGCTTAGGGACGTGGTTTAGTGGTGGACTTAGCAGTGTTACGTTAACGGTTGGACTCGATGATCTTAAAGGTCTTTTCCAACCTAAATGATTCTATAATTCTATGATTTTGGTGCTCCCGGCTTGCCCTGCTGTTGCTACAACTCTCGATCCCTGACCTGGAAGAGCAATACTGACGTCCTCCTCCCTGTTACAGAGAGAGCAAGGACCAGCCTGTGAACCTCTTCCCAGAGGTCATGTTTTGGGTGGAATTGCACTGAGCTAAGCCCCAGAAGCTAATACTGATGCACAGCTACCCCGTGCCAGGAGATAGGCACTGCTTCGTGCTGCAGCCGGGTGAGAGGAAGCTGTAGCTCTGCTGGTAGGACCTTTCTGCCCATCACAGGGAGGGACGATGCTCAAGGATGTGACCGAAGCCCCTCCAGCTGTTGAGGGGCCAGGGGACTGTCTGTTGCCCCTCTAAATACAAAAACAGGGGACACATAGGATACGAGCAGCGAGAGGTGGCTTTCCACACCATCCATGGACACCACGGGGGCAGGACGCCGTGGGTGCTGAAGTTTCACACGGTTCAGACAAATTCAGGGAAGAAAGTCTGCTGCAGTGACCCAGTTGTCATCCGTAGCTTTGGATAGCAATGCTCTATACGCGTTGCAGCAAAGGGGAGATTTAGAAGAGCAACAGTTTTCCAAGCACTTAGCAGGGTTTTTTTCCTCCCCTTATAGGATCTTTTCCCAGAGTGTATTTAAAATCAAATAATTTACTCCACAATGCACTGGTTATTTGGTTTCTTCTGGCATCTCCCTGTCACGAATGCCCTCGAGCAGATCAGTTTCAACCTTCAGAAAAACCTCTCTATTAGCATTTGATCTTGTCAAGCTCTTTTTATAGCCACTCTTAAAGCTAAGTGGAAGCCGCTCGATGGCTATCTGCCACGCTGGGGCATGCGGGCAGATGCCAGCTAGCAGGGGCAGAGCACAGTCCCCATGCTCCAAAGCAGCAACGATGGTACGAACGATGCATAAAATTGGGAGAGTTGCGCAAAAATTGGGTCCATGTTCATGTGCTGGGGTGAGGACGGGGAGCTCAGCGCGGCTCTGAGCTGCTCCCCACCTCCTAGGCCAGCTGGGAACCCTTTGGGGAAGACCAAGATGCTCCCTCCCCTTGCAGGGAGGGTGGCTGGTAAGTGTCAGCGCCCTGGCTTGGGTGCTGCGTTGGTGCATCCTGCAGAAGGAGAGGGCAAGCAGGATGCCTGCAAGTCCTTTCACACCTTCTGCAAGAGCCTGGTGTTAGTACAGCTCTGGCCGAACTCCAGCAGGGACCTGACATGTTGCCTCCCTTTCCTGCACTTCCCATGGCAAAAAAAGAGATTTATTTCTTTCTTCTTTATTCTAGCATCTCTAGACCTGATGCTGATCACGCGAACGCAGTGAAGATAACTCTCTCTCCCTCTTGATCCTTTATAGATTCTGGTTCCAGCTGTACTTGGAATTTTTTTAATTTTTTTTTTTAAGACTTTCTGGCAAATCACCAGTCCCACAGATGACTGTTTTGGAGCAGATTTCCCTACGCGTTTGAAACGAGTGCAGGTCTCCTGATGGAGTCCCAGGAAGGTCTCCTTGCCCCTCTCCTCTCTGCTGGTGCTCCGGGTGCACCCCAGCCACGTCACCCCATAACGCTACTTCCCATGCCGGCTTCTGGCAGCCCTTGGCCTCCCTCTCCCCTTTGCATCTTCGAGCCAGGTGGAACAGCTGGACCACGTCTCCTGAGGAGCATGGGGACTTCCCGCTCCTTGGACACCCGGCACAGCCTGGAGTCACCTGGTCCGGGAAGGTGAGCACAAGTACAGGGCACCTGAAGGAAACTACCAGAAGGTATCACAGAATCACTAAGGTTGGAAAAGACCTGTAAGATCATCAAGTCCAACCATCAACCCAACCCCACCATGCCCACTAAACCATGTCCCGCAGTGCCACGTCCACACGTTCCTTGAACACCTCCAGTGATGGTGACTCCACCACCTCCCTGGGCAGCCTGTTCCAGTGCTTCACCAGGTACTGATGGTTCACCGTCAAACAGGAATTTGATGGTGTCAGGCTCAAACTTTTCCCTGTCTGATGTAAAACCACACACACACCCCCCAGCTTTTCTGCTTTAGAGGACTCGGTGCACAGGTTTGCACCCCTGCCCCACCGGCTGTGACCCAGCCCCAGGAGCTGCCTCCAGGTTTGGTAGAGCTGGTGGTCCTTCTGCTCTGGGGACGCTCCCTTTGCTCTCACCCGTACACGCATTTTTGGCAAGTTCCCGCCACTGTTCATCTTCGGGGCTTTTGTTTTCTCCTGAGCAGCTCTGTTTAGCTACTACAATTTACCAATCTTCTTAAGCACAACTTGCTCTCTATGGCAGCATGCTACCGGAGAGCCTAATATCTCAGATACAGCACAGCAAACCACAACCCTACCGTAGATACAGCTATGGTGCCATAGCATCCATGTTTGTCCAGGCTGGAGAGGTAAGGCAAGTATTTTACCCCACAGCAACATGTCACCGGAGATAGGTATTTAGCTACTGGAAAACTAGTTGTTTTGTGATGAAAAGAACTTACAAAGCTTGGTTTTCTCCAGATTTTGAGTCTTATACTTCTAGTTTTAGAGCTCCAAGCTAGGCTCTTTCTGTATTTGTGGTGTTGACCATTTTGTGATGACTCTTGGTGAATGTTAGACTATAGTTGGTGGCTGCTGGATCCCACAGACCATGTTGGGAGCTGAAAGCAGAGACACACACTGATGCTTCATGTGGGAAAGCAGATTATAAACGAGATCTAACAAGGTTATGCAGAAGGTGTACGATGGAACAGGGATGGGACATGGGGTCTACAGTGATGCCCCCACACCTCACCTTGATCCCTTTCCTCTCAATGACAGCTTGAAAAACCTGAAGGTCTCCCTTTGCCCAAAACATCTATTGCACCACGGCTCTTGGGCCAGTGGTGGGTGAAGGACCAGCTCTGCCCCCACACAGCAAATGCATGCCAGAGTGCCCCCACGATCCCGGCTGCTCCCGTTCTCCCTTGATGAACACCCCCCCCCGCCACAGCAGACCCACCCGCGGACACGTAGCCTCCCAATACCTCCTCTGCAAGGAATAACATCGCTGATGGATGTTGCCTGTCTGCGTGAATCGTCTGCCAGTAGGTCACGAATTACTCAGATGTGTCTGTTATCCCGAATTATTCCCTGATTCACACGGTGGCTTACGCAGGAGCTCCTTGATTAGATTCTTCAATATCAAACACCCCAGCTCATTGGCCTGACCTTCTCTTCCACGTAAGCCTCCAAGCCATAAACCATTCTTATCCAAAATCTTGACCTCATGCTTAATTTTATCTCCATTGACGTTAATGGAGGTTAGTTAGGCTTGAGCACAGGATGGAAGTTAAGCTTTCCTGTACCAGGGCCTCCGCGCATTTCCCTATGCTGACGACCCAAATTCAAGGATGCGTTTTCCCTGGCTTTGACAGGCTTCAGCTTGGCATACGCATAATTCCTGGAATCCGTTCTCCACCACTGATGATGATGAATCAATCATTTGCTTTCTGAACGTGTTCCACAGAATTCCCTCAGCCTTCAACACGCTGGCAGGCTTTCCCACCAGAAAATTAGTTGGCTCAACAGTTCTTAGGATAGCCAGCACCCTGAGTACAGTTCCTGCCTAGAAACAAAAGGATTTATACGTTTGAAGTGAACTTCTGTGGGATGACCTTTTTCAGCAGTTCCCCAGCCTTGGTGAGAACCAGACTCAACAAAAATGGTTTTGTGGGCAGAGGGTGGTTGAGAAGGAAGTGTGCATGAGGGTTGGTGTCTGGACATCAGTCAGCCTGGTGCAGTCTAGAGAGGGTTTTTACCGGTTCAGCGGACTTCACCTGGGTGGTTCCATGGAAAGTCCCTGTAATGCACAGGTTGAATTCACCTCACCTCAGATATCTGTAAGGTTGGTTTGCTTGGTTGTCTAAAGCAAGCAAATCATCCAGGCTCCCTCTCTGGAGAGTGAAGAGACAAGCAAGAGTTCAGTCCAGAGGTTGATTTATCCCAAGTATTTGGGGCAACTGGCTTAGATGGGATGAATCACTCTCAGTTGCTCATTCAGTCCTTTGACCATCGAGGGATCTTGGACAACAGCTTTTGCTGCAACAACTAGCTTTTGGATGGCTGAAGCTAGCAAAAGTGAATCCTACCCCTCAGCACCCACCTGTACCTTTGCAAGTCTCCCCCACCGCCCAAACATCCCAGTCTCCAGGGTCCACTTCCCCACGTTATCCTCCACGGTCATCACGTGAGGAAGGACAAAGCACCTTCAGGCAGCAGTGGAAGAGGACCCAGCAGGGCATCCTGGTTCACGGGGCAAATATCATTTGGCATTTCCCTTCAAGCTGCTCCAGCAACAAGGTTGGCTCCTCCTGCCAGCAATGGGGACTCCCCACAACAACATCTTCTAGTGCTTCACTTTTTTTTCCTGCCAGAAAGTCTTCCTAACTTTTTAGCTGCAGTTTAAACCACTCACTCCTTGCCTTTTCCCCAAGGGACAGTTTATTCCTTCTCTGGCAGTTTTGGGTGTATTCAGAGCCTGTTTCTGTACCCTGTCCTCAGTCTTCTCTGCTCTTGGTGAAACTTTCCTAGCCCTCTTGTCTCCTCATGTTGGCTAGTTTTTCCATACTCACACAGTACATTTTCAGTATTTCTGAGGCAGCTGAAAAGATTAAGTTTCTTCCAACTCCACAAACTGATTGTCAGCACCCAAAACAGGAGCCCAAACTCAGATGAATAGGTCAAGAGCAGCCCTGCAGAGAAGGACTTGGGGATAACTGGTGGGTGACGTGAGCTGGCAATGTGCGCTTGCAGCCCCGAAAGCCAACCATATCCTGGGTGCATCACCAGCAGGTCAAAGGAGAGGATGCTCCCCCTTTACTCCGCTCTCATGAGACCACCCCCCCCCACCACCCCGGAGCACTGCATCCAGCTCTGGGGTCCCCAGCACAAGACATGGACCTGTTGGAGCAGGTCCAGAGGAGGCCACGAAAATGGTCAGAGGATTGGAACCCCTCTGCTATCGAGAAAGGCTGAGAGATTTGGGGTTGCTCAGCCTGGAGAAGGCTCCCGGGAGACCTTGTTGAGGCCTTTCAATATACAAAGGAGGCTTATAAGAAAGATGGAGAGAGACTTTTTACCAGGGCCTGTAATGATAGGACAAGGGGTAAGATCAGGGTAGATATAAGGAAAAAATTTCTTACAGAGGGTGGTGAGGCACTGGAACATGTTGCCCAGAGAAGTTTTGGATGCTCCATCACTAAAAGTGTTCAAGGCCAGGTTGGACGGGGCTTTGAGCAACCTGATCTAGTGAAAGATGTCCCTGCCCATGGCAGGGGGGTTGGACTAGATGATCTTTAAAGGTCCCTTCCAACCCAAACCATTCTATGATCTTCAGACCACAGTTCAGACTTTAGACAGATGCCTCTGCTTACCTAAAGATGCCCAGCTCCAAAGCCTGGCAGGGAAGCTCAGTGGGGCAGGGGATCCTCAGCACCTCTGGCAATCACATCATGCCAGCTCAAGTGCCAAAATGGGGCTGGGGGAAGCCAAAATCTTAACATTGGGCCAGGTGTGGGTGTTTATGTATTGGCATAACATAGAACGTATTTGCAAAGAGGAATGAATCATTTTTGCCATCAGTTTAATTGCTGAACACTGCTTCTCTCTGCAAACTATTCATGAATAGATGACAACTTTCTCTAATTTAGTCATTAGTCCTAATTATTCACTCCATCTCTCCTATTAATAACATACAGTCAGCAGACTGACAGTAAACAGCTCCATGCAATTATTTTGCTCAGTGAAGTTTGAAACATGAGCTGTGCCAGGTATTTCTGATGGGGCACAGATTGCATGGCGCATCTCCGTCTACACACCGCGTGGCTATGAAATCCTAGAACCGCATTTCTGGTGTGAATGCCCCTGTTTGCAAAATGAACACGTGCCAAAAAGCTGCTGGTTCCCAGACTCAAAGGCATTTGAATATCTGTGACTACAAAGAAGGACTGAAGCAAATATCTTCAATAGCTCAATAAATCACCAGTCTCAACTTCACAGGAGACAGCTTTCTTTAGGCTCACTGTGCATCCACATATTAAGTGGCAATGTAAGAATTTGCCACCTGAAACAGAGTGATTTATTGCAAGGGTACATGAGGGGTACCCAATATTTAATTAACATGATGTTAATTAGCTACGTCACATTGCTTTCTTCCGTCCACACTGTGATCCAAGCAGATTCAGGCTCCTGACCAGCGTGTGAAGCCCTCTGCCTTTCTTTCCCTGTGTTACCTGGGCAAGGATCCCGGACATCACCAAACCATCAGCAAGTTACTTACAGCTTAACAGTTTTAAGGCCATTTGAGGTTTTGGTTCTAAATTTCACCCTTAGCAGGGAATAAAAACTGTAATCTCCTTTATGCACATAGAGACCTAAATTTAAAGCCCTATATCAGGCAAAAAAAAAAAAAATCACCAGCTCACAAGCGTGCCCTCATTCCCTGGAAGAGGCGGCTGCAGCATTAACTCCAGACAAAAATCCCTGCTAGAGAAAACTTATCGACTTTTGGTGGGGAGAGCTCCTGTCTTGGTTTTAAATTCACTTGAGATACAGAGTTTATTCAATTATTGGCCATCTAGAGAATGAAATGTGGCTTCATTCCAAATATCAACTGGGCAGGGGAGAAGATGACAGCCAGGTTAACCCTTTCTTTACCTTCCAGCCTGACAGAGGATGGGCAGCAGGATAGCACTAGAGCTATCCTACATACATGCATCATGCATCTCCAAGGTTAAAGTTATTGGCTCGGTCCCCCGCACGCAGAAAAGGCTTTTACACTGGCTATGCCTAGGAGAGCAGGTGGAAAAAAAAAATCAGTTTGATGTGGTACCCAATGGGAGGATGCTCTGTTCACAAGCCCCCTTTTGTACCAGGACCCCATGTTGTACAAAGGGCTCTCTGTCCTCAGGGGAGACCCACGGCTGTAAAAACAAAGAGAGACACCGGGAAAGCGTCTGGTTCATTATTCCCCTCTGAAAAGCTCTCCAGCGTCAGGCTTTTTAAAGGAAGACTCTGGGCAACAACGGGGGTGTGGATTAAGACTGAGATTCATTGGAAGAGGCAAAGGGGGGGAGCTGGCAAGATGTAAATCCTCACCAAATGCCCTGAAAGCACGGAGGGTCTTGGGCTGGCAGCGGGGACCACATGCCAGCTAGCACATGGGGCTCCTGAGAGAGGTCAGAGCTGTAGTATAAAGCAGTTTTCTTTGCTCCTCTGGGCTGCATCTGAAGCACTTGAGGGGCACCACTCCCACAGAGGTTACCTTAATGCCACTGGTTTTGCTGGGACTGTGCAGCCATGCTCACTGGTGGGTCTGGAGAGCACTAAGATGCTGGATAGAAAGCAAGCACCAGCCAGCACAACTTTTCCATGTGCTGCTGAAAGTCTATTCTCAGCCATAAATACAACTCCTGCTGGAGGAGGAGAGCGTGGGGAAGGTTATATTGTATTTGGGATGCTAAAGCACAAACCTGCTGCTTTCTGAGAATCTCTTCTGTATTAAACTGATCTGACTTGGAGATCACAGCATCATCCTTGCCACTCGCTGCAGGCTGGGGCGTTCCTGCAAAGCCAGATTTGCTCCGGGGGGAACCGGGGAGCAGAGCCCTTCCTGGCAGGAGGCAGAGATGGGAAGCTGGATCTGTCCCCTGCGAAAGGGACGATAAACGCCCTCCCTTCCCTTTGTCATTACCTGGCAGCAGCAGCCCTGGCAGAGATGGGTCTGGGAAGCAGCAGGCTGCAGTAACCCGCTATGGAGCATCTTCGCCTGGGCTGAGCTTGCCCTCTGATGGTAAGCGCTGGTAGTGAGAAGCAGCAGGTCTCTCCCAAACCCATCCTCTCCCCTGGGGGGTTAATCCATCCCCAGCTGAGCCCCCTGATGCCAATAAAGCATTTCAGAGTGCTGCTGCCATGAAGGGGTTCTCAGCTCCTGGGCTGAAGGTTGTCCCAGTGATGGCAGCTTCTCTTCACCCCTTTGGCCACGGCAGCTCAAGTCATGCCCTGCCCCAAGCAGGGCTGGGGGGGGGGGGACAGGGGCTGGCAGAGGGCAAGCAAGGCAGTGCAGGGATGCTGCAGCAGCTCAAAGGGGGCACAGAGGCCACAGAATACTTTTTTTTAAGCCCTAGTTTAAAAAAGGAACATGAAGGAAAACAAGCAGCTTCTACCAGCTTACCCAAATCCAGAAGCGGACTTTTTTTGGGCAGGGTCCTTCCAGCACTAATCCCTGTGAGCTGCCATCCAGCCAGCTCAGCAAAGAGAAAGCAGGCAGGGGAAGCAGCCAGGGCACAGCCACATCTGCAGTTGCTAATGTCAGGGAGCAGAGGACTGCTCTTCACGCAGGGGGACAACCCAGAAGCCAAGGGTGACCCCAGCTACAGCAGGACACAACAAGGGTACAGCTCCATGGGACCTGAACGCAGCAGGCAGAGCTGGGTGCTGGTAACAGGGTCCATCAACATTCCCAGACAACAGCAAAGGAGCCAGGACCTGGGTCCATCCAGGAGCAGCAGATGATGGTACCAGAGGCAAGACTGGAGACCAGCTACCTACAGCACAGGTACCAGGTCCAGCCAGAAGATAGGACTAGTGACAGGCACAATTACACTACATCCCAAACAAAAAAGGAAGCCCAAGCCTGACCTTAAATACAGCTCCTGGGCCAATGGCCAGAGGGTGCATGGGTGGAGGTCCCAGATGAGGCTGCTCAAGGCAATCAAGGCTTTTTGGTGCCCTCGGGGTCCTGGCAGCTGGCATGATGCTGCATGCAGGGGCAGAGATCAACACCTCACCCCCCCTTTTATTCCTGCCTCTCCCCTATTTCTTTGCTGGAGGTCAGACCCCGGGGCTCACCTCCACAGTGACAGAGCTGTTGGCTCCTTGCTCTTCACGGAAATCTGCTTCCAAAGCAGGCACTAAGCAAGGACCTTGCTCCCCTCCGTGTTCATATGGGAGGAGACGTAGAGGATTTGACAGCTGCCAATCTTTCTCCCCTGTTTCAGGTTGAAGGAGAAAAGCAGCCATACGAGCACCAAGTTTGCACAGCCAGGAGAGAGTGATAGACACACACATGTCTCAGGACTCCAGGGTTGGACCTGGGGAAGAAGAAACGTATAGGGGGCAGTAAAAATGAAAGGGAGACCTGTCTGGATTAGGGTGTGGGGAGCGTGGATCGGTGGGTGAGGGCCAGGGGAGGTGAGGACTTTAGGTGTTGAAGTTTGTGCCTAGTCCCTTGCATCCAGCCTGGGCATTGCCCTGCATTTCCCCGTCCCCGTGTGCAGGCAGGGATAAGAGCAGACACAACTTTATGTCTTTTTTAATCGTGAAAGATCCATGTTGGACCTGGATGGTGAGCAATAGGACAGCATCACAGTGGCTCGCCCTGGGCTGCAGGTGACAGAGGTGATGCAGAAGAGCAGAGCCAGCTCTAGCCGGGCAAAGCAGCAAGCAGAGGGCAGAAGTGGTACGTACCTGTCAGGGAGAGCAGCTCGAACACAGGCAGACATGTGTATGGATCTTTGGGTTGGTTCAGACAAGGATCCCAAGATGGGATCCCAAACTTTTATTTGCCAACTCCAAAAGCCTTAGGATAATATTTCTCACCAGATAACCAGCAGAGACATCATTTTATTTCCTACTTGAAGGGGGAGATGCACCACACATTTCCTTGTGCCCAGCACGGCTTTGATTTGGGCAATGAAGAATAGCACAAGGGCTAGATGGAAAAGCTCACTTGTGCAGGCAGAGTACATGTCTGACAGAGGCAACAAGGCAGCGTGAAACTTCCTGGGCTGGAAATCATCAGCAGATCACGCCCTGAAATGCCCTCATTGGTAGCTGCCTTCCATAGAGGGTAGATTTTTCAAAACCAATTGGTCTGCACCAGGAGAACCAACCCCGATGAATGAAAGTGGACTGGAAAATATTCAGGCTGTTCAACCCTAACACGGTCATTTGACAGGCTTGAAAATACTGAGATCTGAAATAGATTTATCTATATGTGTTTCACTTCCTGATTTTCTGAAATCTTACAGCTCGCTTTCTTCAGTCTGCCCCTATAACCACACGGCCCAGGCACACACTTCCCTAAAAATGCTGCAGCACAACGTGGCTCAGGCAAACACCAGATCAAGGCAGGCGGGGCTACAAGAAAACATCAACTCTTGCAAGCCACGCAGTAAATCCTAACAGGTGGCAACACTAAAGACAGATGACTTTTGCTGTCCATAACGTAATGGAGGGCGTTCACAGGAGATAGCAGCACGTGCTAATGCTCAAAAAAAACAATTGCAAGCCACTAAATAGACCTGTTCCATACTATAAGGGCACATACGCTACATCAGTGTCAATCATATTTTGTGGGAAATAAATCGCCCTGGACAGACATGCCAAATTAATCTTTATTAAAGTGATTAGTACAGGTACACAAGGAATTAATTTGATCATGGTTGTATTTAGGCATGGTGTATTAGCTGGGAGTGGGAGCGATAGCAGGGGCTGAGTTTGGCCGGATTTGGGGGGTGTCAATGGGAGCGGGTACGATGGGTAAGGAACAGCTGAGCCTCATCACTGCGCTGCATGAGGACCAGCGAGCTTCGGCAGAGCTGCAGCATCCTGAGATGGGCCCGGGGCTGCACAAACCGAGGCTGGGCCAAGCCTGTGTAAGAGAGAAATTGGCTTTAGCCCTGCTTACGCCGAGCAGAGGGTTTAGTTAATATTTGCCTAGAAAGCCCACTCTTTGAATACAAGGTCAAAGACTCTCAGAGTGAAAGGACGTGCCATAAGGCAACCCTCACTCTACCCCCGGGCACATGCATTACAGTGTGGTGTTTAATAACAAGATAGTATCTTTTTTTCTCCCCCCTGTAAGAGAGATTTCATAACTCTGAGCAGTGAATCAGGTATTTCTGCTTGTGTAGGTCAGAAATGAAGTCAGGCTCCTCCATGGCTTTGCTTCAGCGCACATGGATTGAAACGGCAGTTGCACGTGCATTTCTCTTCGGGTCTCCATAGCGCCTGGAAACGTTGGAGACAGTATTTCAGTATTACAGAAGAATGACCAAATTATTTTAACATCATTTTAGTTCAATCAAGTCAAATGCCTCTTCAGAAGACCTGAATGATGTAGTTTGCAGTGAAAAGATGACACGTCTCCCAGATTCCCTTTTTTTTTTTTTTTTGGCTTTAATGGATCAGAGCTTTTTAAATACAGCAATAAAAGTTAATATTTTATTTTGCTGATTCTTCATTTCTGAAAATGGTTAAACCACTTTTGCTCAAAATCTCTACGCTAACTTGAAGTTAGGCTGAGGCTGATGCAGAAAATTCCATCCAGGAATGGTAAAGGTGTTGTTATAAAGCATTGAAAAAAATCCTGGTTTTAATAATGGTGGATAATCCTCACTATAACAGATGTTGCTAAGCACCCTCCCTCCCAGCACTACTTGCTTCTGCACTAGAACTAGAAAAGAAATTAAACGAAAAAACCAACCAACCAACCAGGTCCCCCACGGTTCCTGCTGTACTCATATCCCAAGCAGCTGGAGTTAACCTAAATTGTATGTTTTAACAACGAAACATTCTCTCACAGTCAAGTTTCAGGTGATGACCAGACATACACACGAGCTGCTATAAGAGCAATTCGTTCCTACCCCTCTGCCAAAACACGGTCATTAAGTACATCACGCCCCTTCCTCAGGGGCTCTCCCCTGTGCAGGCACCAAGCAGGTACCACTGTCCTGCAGAGGAGATGTCTGCTGTGGGCAGGGAGTGCTGAGCTCTCCTCCCCGGGTGCCGCTGCCTTCTGAACATGCCCTCTGGATCCCCACCCCTCTCTGTGTCTGTCTGCAGGAATTGAAATTCGCAGACACGTGTCCAGGTTTCTCCCAGTAAACTGGGGAGGGAGTGTACCTGATGAGTAGGAACGGGGTCACCTGAATAGCTTTGCTGCAGGTTAGCTTTAGGAGAAGTTGCCGACAGCCTAATTTTCAGATTTATGGAGCATTAAGAGTTCCCATTGACTCTGTAACCAGGTGATGAATCTGTCTGCGCTTCATTTTTCTCAGCTACAAAACGGGAGAAACAGCATTTCTGTCACTGGCTAGCCGGGAGGTTAATGCAATGATTATTAATAAAGCTCCCTAATGACCTCTGGAGCAGTAATTCCCAAGCCAGGGTGGCAGCTCCTAGCAGGGATTGCTGTGCTCCTGAACGGACTAACGGACCCTGTGGAAATTAGGTGGCGGCAACGGGCTCAGAAACGGACACAGAAGTAGTTTTCCTAATGAGTTACCAGCAGTCAGGAACGGAGCCTGGGAGGTGACTGTCACTCCCCCCAAACATCTGTCCCACATGTGGCTCTGCGTGGAAGAAGTCACAGTCTCCCTGCATGGTGATCTATGCGGAGCGCCCTTAATGATTTTTGCGGCTGTGCTACCACTGGGCATCACAGCGCAACTGCCTGTCGCACAGGTAAATGGAGCTGCAGTCATAAAAGTCACAAACTCAGGGCTTTTAATAAGTAGGATTTATGTACTCAGAAGAGCAGAACCCATATTGCTATTAAGGTTCATTCATCTATAGACAGTACTTGTCTGCTCCTTCCTTTAATGTCAGGCTTAGTGCGTCATCCCTCCTCGCACAGGATCAGAACTGGTACTTCGCTGTCTGGGACACGGCTAATGAGCGGCTTCGGAGGCTGGAAAATACAGAAAAGTAAGAGCCGATTCCTACAGCCAGTCTTCCAAAATGTACATCTGTCAGAAATACCAGTTTCATTGTATAAAGTAATCACTGAGGACTATATCTGGGGACAACCTATCCCAGAGTAACTGATTTGTTGTCAGCCTAAGTTTCAGGCTAGTCAGGAACGGGTCATGTTCACTGGCTGGGTAGGAGGTGTTTGCCTTGCTGTGCTCCACATGCCTGCGAAGGCAGAGAGGCATAATATCTCCTTTAAGAGGAGATACAAGGGTAATACCCAGATTAAGCGAAGAAACACAAGCAATCCTTTGGGGGCAGGTTTGAACAGGACCCTAGGAAGAGCGTGCTACATGAGGATGCAGGTGTCCCCATGCCAGGACTCTCCCCTCTCTCCTGAACCCAGCATGAGTTGTGTTTCAATACGGGATCCCAGTCCCGAGGCGGTGCAAGCATCTGGCATATTGCTGGCTGGAGGAGACAGAGAAAAACCTCTTACAGCTGATCTATCCTGTTTCACTCTCGTACCCCTGCCACTGAGTCTAATTACAGTGTTGTCGATACTTGGACTGTAGCAAATTAATTCTTAGAGCTCATTTCGTGCTCGCAGGGACTGGAAGATAACTGACGCACCACTGCTCCAGCTGCGGTGAACTTTTAAAACCGGGAGACTTTATCCATGCCCTTTATCCTGGTACAACGCACAGGTATCTCCGTGAAGTAACACCTAATCTTCCCTTAGGCTGCATACACTGATCTTGGAACTGGTAACCCAAGGTAACCCCAGGAAAGAAACGTCTCCAGAAGCCAGAGGCCGATCAGTATTCATCAGGGCAGTGAAGAGAAGGTTTTTGCTTTGAGGGCCTCGAAGAGCTTGTAATGATCTCCTAAAGCTCAGGTATTAGGGAGTCAGTCCTTCAGTGCTGAAGGCGCTGGGTGCCACACCCCCTGCCAGGCCTGTGGGTAGAGGTGGTGTTGTGAAGTTACATATAGGCGTAAGTGGGCATATATTTGATCTTTAATAGCTTTCATCTGTGTCATTTTTCCTCCCTGGAGCACAGTCAGTAATGGCATCAAAGAATAGCAAGAATTTTCAAGGATCAGCCAGTATTTCAGTATGCATAAAGCATGTAGATGTGCTGTTGCCAATACTACTGCTTATTACTACTTTGTTCTTCCTTTGGAAACCTAAAAGTCCATTGCAGACACTCATCCATAAAGCTTTTGGTGCCTCTGGAAGACAAGGAAATGATGCTTTCCTTTCTCTTAGCAAAAGGAAATAAGATGCACAGAGTCATCAACAGGCAGGCTCAGAGAAAGGTATTCAGACACTTCTCTTTTGCTCCCACTGAAATCAGTGGGAATCGATGTATTTCAGTGTCTTTATGGAGTTGGTCCTGAGACCTGCCAGTCAGAAGGCTATTTATAGAAAGCAGGGGAACACAATGGAACAAAACAAAACAAAACACACCACCAAAAAGAAACCCAAAAACTGTAAAAAGGAAACTTTTTAATAACAGCAACAAAGAGTTAAATCATGGGAGTGACTATAATGGCAGATGTCAGCTTGTAATGGTAAGACTACTGAGCTGGATCTCAAACAGAACCTGCCTTTGAATTTCCTGGCTCGCACCGATCCACTGATCCACGTTTACACACTATCATTCCTCAGAGAGACAGTTTGGGTTTTATTGACTGTCTTTTCAACATTAGGGGTAAATACACAGAGGCAAATACCCAATGGTATTCAAACACAAGTTGAGAGGGGAGGTCAGGAGGAGCACTCCACAGCTCTCCACGTGCAGCAGCATCTCCCGGAGTAAATCAAGAGCTGCGTTTCACTGCACTCCCTTTGGGACATTTGTGATCCAGCGTCCCTGACAGTCTGCTGCATGCCAGAGAAGTCTCCTGACCAACACTGCCTACCTGAAGCCACCTTTTTTTTCTCTCAGACCAGTTTAACCAGCTCTCATACTGGTTTTACAGCCCACTGAAGGCTTACTCTGCTGTCTGTATTGGGAGGAGTGCTGCAGAGCTGATCTCTTTGGGTGTTTTCCCATACCTGGGTTTAGGATTACCATCCTCAGAAAATGCCCTAGAGTTTCACCAGCTGCGTCTTTAACTCTGGACAGGTAAAGCTGACTGCAGACAATACAGTTACTAAATGCAAAGCAGGCAATACATGTCTATAGGTTGTTAGAAGAGAAATGAAAGGAAGCACGAGGTATCTCTCTGCAGCACTTCTGGCCAAGCTGAGAAGTTGGCAAGTGCTGTTTCATGGACCCTTCACTTTGGCTTGCAAAAGTCTGGATCGGGGGGCAACATTTCCCTTAACACCCAAAACATCTTTGGGGCATCATTCATTGATACTTTATTCATTAACTTATGCAGGAAGTGGTCTGCCCTTGTTCTGTAAAACCGTGGGCTACTGTAGGGAAGCAGGAACACCCCGTGGGCCTGGTTAGGGGGATTCCCACCTGCCCAGGCAGCGAAGAGAGCTGGCTCAAGCCTAGCAAAATCTGTTACCTCATTACTGGACGACTTTCTGCGGGGCTGGACAACGTGCGATACTCAGGGTAAAGCTCAGCAGGCGTAGAGCTGGTCTTAGGGGTACACATCTAAGGTGGTAACTGCAGGCGAGCGCACCCTGTGAGACACAGGTGAGTCCTGCCCCATCATGGGACACCCTCCGGGGCGCTGAGGGGTGGGGTGGCCAGGGATGGCCTCTGAGGGAGAGCCTGGCAGCCCTCCTCCTCAGCGCTGCCGCACTCCCTGACGGAGATGTGGTATCAGGGGGGAATGCCTCCTTGCCTACAACAAGGGCTGGGTTTGCCCCGTTGCGGCCTTCACCGGGGCAGGCAGGGCGGGCGGGCTGCCGGCCCACAGCCCCCGCCCCGCCCGGCTCCCTCTCACACGGCCCCTAACCTGCTGGCCAGCCTCCCGCCGCGGTCGCTCGCCTGGGCTCGGCGGCAGCTCGGAGCGCCCGGCCTCAGGAGCCGGGCGGCAGGGGCGGAGGGGCCGGGGAGCGGAGGGGCCGGGGAGCGGGGCGGCGGTGAGGGGAGGCCGGGCCGGGGACCCACCGCCCCGCCCCGAGGGGAGCCCGGCCCCGCCCCGGGCCGCGCATGCGCGGCGTGCTGTCCGCCTGTCAATAAAGCTTGAACAAGCGCCGAGCCGGGGACGCGCGGGCGGGCGTGTTTTTTGGTTTGGTGGGTTTTTTTTTTTTTTTCCTTCTTTGAACGAACTTTATTGTTCCTGCGGCGCCGCGCGCGCGGGGATGCGCTGAGGCCGCTCCGCCGTCGGCCCCACTCCGCCCGGCCCGGCCTCGGCATGTCGGGCAGCCGCCCGCCGCCGCACCCCGCCGCGCCGCCCGCCGCCACCCCGGCCTCCTCCTCTTCCTCCTCCTCCTCCTCCTCCTCGGCGGCCATGGCGCCGGGCTCGTCCTCCTCAGGCGGCGCGGCGGCGCGGCCTGTGCTGGTGGCGGCCGCCGTGTCGGGCTCGGGCGCGGGGCTGGCCCGGCTGGCGGCGGCGGCGCGGCCCGGCGGCGGCGGCGGCTCCTCCGCGGGAGGCGGCGGTAGCGGCGCGGGCGGCGGCAGCAGGAAGAGGCCGCTGCTCACCCCGCTCTGCAACGGTCTCATCAACTCCTACGAGGATAAGAGCAACGACTTCGTCTGGTGAGTGCGATATATCGCGATAGCGGCACCCGCTGCTCCTCTGAGGGAAGCCGGGGCGCCGCCATGCCGGCGGGAAGCCCGGGGGGTGCAGAATACCGGCGGGAGGAGGGAGCAGCCGGCAGCGGCACCTCCGGAGCTCTCTGAGGGGGAAGAGGCGCTTGTACGACTAATGGCCCTCGAGGGATTACAGCTTTGGGTTTTTACCCCACCTTTGTGGCTATCCGTTTGCTTTTTGGCCCTGTGTAGCAGGCTTGCTTTCACCCTCTCTGTTTTTAAGCGAAATCAGGTTGTTCCCAGCAGGTTCCTCCTTGGGTACGCTCCGGAGCAGCCCAACTTATCGGAAAGGACCCGCAACCCGAGGTGTTACCTCATAAAGTGTTGACATCGTGAGCAAAAGTCCTGTTTTCCTGGGCGGTGTGGCCCTCTGGCAGGGGCTGGAGGGGCTCTGGCCTCCGGTGGGTGAGGTGGCCCCTCCGGAGCCCTCACGCTGCCCCGCTCTGACCTCTGGAAGAGGAGCCAGCGGAGGATTTCGTGCCCCTTCGGATGGGGATCTGAGGAGACTCATGGTGGTTGATAGAGCCAGCAAAGCTGGCGTGGGTTTGCCTGCCTTGCTAGGGAAGGTTGGCTAGCTTGAAACAGCAATAAGGTTTGTGTCTGTCTGGCGCCTAAAACCAGATGAGTGGGAAATTTCGGCAATGATGGGATAAAGATTTTTCTTGAAGCCGTTCAGATGCTGTCCTTCTAATGTTCGGCCAAAGCTGCAGTTTGTAGCTGGAAATAACCTTTCAGCAGAAGTGGTAGACCAAGGGCCTCTGCAGTGTGTGGTTTGAGAGCTGTTGGTAATTTGCAGTTTTAAAGCCAACCCATTGCAATGTGTTTCAAACCTCCTAACATAAGGAGTAGGCTGGGTTTTTGTAGCTGGTTGGATGTACTAAACTGTGAGAACAGAAAGTAGGGGTAAGTGTTCGCATCTGAAGGAGACAAACAGTGAAGGGATACTGGAAAGACGCTTGAGTTGTGGGAAAGTCGTGTATTGGAAAGAAACAGTAAAAAAAAAAGGAAGAGAAATGGGGCACAGCTTCCAAGATGACTTTGTCTGACAGCTCTGACTTACAGGTGTGGGTCAGATGTTTGGCATATCCACAGGACAGGCATTGTCTCAAAAACTTGTAGACTTGATTTTCAGCTTCGTAAACTGTCTAGCAGAGTAGATAGGAAATGTCCTCGCTACTGAAGCGAGAACCTGAAGCTGCTAAAAGGTTAGTGGCGGAATAAACAGTAACTACTTCTTACTAGTAATAAGGAATAATAAAAAGTTACTGCTTATTACTGTAAGTAGTTGTTTGCTCAGTAGCAGAATTGGGATGAGAGCATAGCTGTAATCGGCTGATATCCTGCTCTGGCTGAAGGCTCTAGGCCACGTTAGGTGGACTTAAGGGCGCTTGGTGTGGGAGATGGCTGTGTTGCTGTTACTCACGGGTTTTCTGATCATGGGGGATAATGCGATTCCAAATGCCTGTGCCCCTCTGTTGCCTTTACAGCTGCACCCTCGCAGGAGCAGTCTGCAACCATCACTCCCTGTCCCTTTCTGGTTAGCTGTCATTTCCCGTTTTGTTGTCTGTCATAGAAATGAGGGTGTTTGAAGGGAAATTACACCCATAACAAGTTTGTAGGCCAGCTGAAGTATTTTAAGATGGTTCAAAAAGCTGAGTTTCTTGGTTCTTTTTTTTTTTTCTGCAGGTAAGTACTCTGCATGCTTCAACGAGAACATGGAATTGGCTGTTTTGTCCTCATTGAGGAGTGATGCTGGCTGAACAAGTGAAAGGAAAAAATGAACTGAGTAGTAATCAGGGCAAAATGTCTTCTCTTGTCCCCCCTTTCTTGGTATTTACAAGAGCCGTATTGGGCATATTGGACTGCAGGTCGGAAGCTTTAAGAGCAGACAATGATTATAGTTAACTTACCTGGGTTCTTAACTGCTGTGTTTTTCTGTGGGCTGTAGGGCTTGTTCTTGCTTATATTAACACTAGCTTCAAATTATTTATTCCTCTTTTTTGAGTTAGCAAAAGTTACGTAGGACAGAAATAAACTCAACTGGGCAACTCTGGAATTCTGAGCAGTGTCAAGGAAGACAGGGGTGTGTGTGTGCAGGTTTAAATAATTGATTTAAACAAGCTTTGGGTATCTCAGTGTGAGAAGCAGAAGTTTACCATATGCTGGTTTTTTTCCGTAAGGACACTTTCAAGATGATGAAGGGAACATCTGATAATTTTTCTGAACATGGGCTGTGAGTTGCTGTTAGCTAGAGCTGCAAACTCAGTGGTAGATTCAGTCTGTGCCAGACGGAAGGTGGGGAAGAATAAAGAAGTTTGGGTGAGTTTCAAACATCAAGGTGCAAGTAGAAATCCTGTAAGTAGCGTTAATGTCTGCAACCTCCCTGCTTCTCTTCTGAGAGTGCTATCTCAGCAGTGTGAGGCCTAGGCTTTCACGTAAATGTTGGCATACGTTGCTAGACTGGGTTGTGAAATGTTTAGCAAGTGTATTTTCAGGAGTTTGCAAGTGTGTACTGTTTGTGGTATGTATCAGCTTCTGCCTGGAAATGTGTAACTCTAGACCAGGAAAGCAAATAGGCCTGACTTACTGGACAACTTTATTTAGTAGGGGAAAATTCTTGTTTCTTTTAGTGCAGGATGTAGAATTTAAAGGTAGAGTTTGCTCTGCCTCTGCAGCCAGGCCTCTTCCCAGTTGCCTGGGGAGTACCTGAGAGGGAATCCTCTAATCACAGGATTTTCTCCTGGCCAGTAGTGTAATTGCTTACGGTTTTCCTATGCCTTACATTAACCCTCCCAATTAGTGGTTGAGTAAACCTCTTTAAAACCTGTTGCTATCTGCTTTGCTCCCTGGATGGAGGGGATCTTACTGTAGGCTGTCTCTTCAGTGGCTGCTTCATACCAGTGCTTGTTTGAGCTCTGGCAGGATGAAGTACAGATGGAAGAGGCGATGTTGCATACTGACTTGGAGAGGTACACCCAACAAACTCTGGTGTGGGAAGGGCTGTGTGCCGTGTTTAAAGGTGGACTTGCAGGTTCATGGGTTTTTAAAAACAGTTCTTTCCTCAGGTGGTTACCTGTTAATGCCAGGCATGGGCTGAGTGTAGTTGCTCACATGTTTGTGATCTGGCAAACCCCTTTAGTAAGGAATACTTCAGGTTGACCCTAGAGATCACAAACTAAAACCACAGCGAGCTGTTCACATACCATGTACAACGATGGTTTTATAATCTATTGTTATATTGGAGCTTCATATTGAGTAGGTAGTAATGGCAAGTGATCTTTGACCTGGCCATCTTCTGAGTGAAGGACAGAGTCTGCAGCAAGTCCTGCTCTCTGCTTGGACCAAAGAGGAGTAGAATAGGAGGGAGAAACTGTAATGGGTCTTGTTTGCTGTGGAGCAGAAGGAAGTTTGAAACATGTTTAAATTCTGTAGTGGCCACTTCAGCCAGGTGTTTGGGTAGCAGCAGGGTGATGGTAGCACTCTTGAGAGGTGCCTTGAAAACAGCTGGCAAAACTTAGAGGCATGAACTTGCTTAAAATGATTTAAAAACTGTTTCAGGTTTACTCTGTAGAGAAAGAATGATAAACCTTTGCAGTGTTGGATAAAAAACTGTTTAGTAAATAAGGCATCAGTATCTGGTAAAGAACAGTGACATTTTTGGCTTGCTGAAGTAATTTGCATCCTTTTTACGTGGCCCTGCTGCTTAAGACAAATAGATAATAAGAGCTATCTCATGCAGAGAAGCCTTGATTTCACCATGCCTGTGCTTCTCAATTTCGGTGTATACTACAAGCTGTAGTATGTGTCAAGTCCCCATCACTCCACTACTTTCTTAACCTTCCCTCTGTATTAGATTATCTTAAAACAACTGGTGCATAGTACCTTTCATGTGTTACAGCCAGCTTGACTTCACTAAGTATTAAAATACATCCATCTTGTTTCCACTTGTAAATCAGTGAGCATTTTGGGGGAAACAGTTCTTAATGGAAACTTCAGGCTCTGTTAACGATGACCCTGACACTGAACAGCTATGTTTGCTGGCTCTGATTGCTTTTTCTCAGCTATTTTGGCTCTGTCACTTCTCCAGTCAAACTGGTATGGAGAAGCATAAGTTTGGGAACAGTGGTCTTAGGTCACTGTTGCGTTAGGAGGTAATGTTCATCTTTTTAGCTCTAATTTGTGATGTCCTATTGCTGACAAAGGAGCATTTCAGCTGTGTTGATAGCTGCATTTTTTGGAGGCAGGGCATCAGGAGCATGCTAGAAAAAACCCATCTGGCCCTGTGGGGAATAACAGTTTTTAGCGTGCTACAGAGAGTGAGACTGTTATACAGCATGACTAGAAGAAGGCAAAGAAGTTAAGCTGTTCATCACCAGTGGGGAGAAACCAGCCTCAGACACTCATATAACCATAAGTCTTTGACTTTCTTATTTAAAGGCCAGCTAACAGAATGCAAAGATGCCTAATTCTCCTCTTACTAATCCACCCTTGTTGGCTAAGTTTAGTCCTAACTTATTTTGACTAAACAGTGCCTTGAAACTGAATAACTTCTAACTTGGAAACAGTGACTTGAACTCCTGAAGTTGGTGCTGCTCAAGACAAATGCTGTGCAGAGAAGGGTCTGTCAGGGTGAAAGAGGGATGGCTGCATGGTAATTATTTTGGAGGCGACTTTTGAGGAATAGAATTGGTGATGCAGTTGGTTCAGAGAGTAGCATTCTGGTTTGATTCGTTTGCCTTTACATTGTGTTTGTACAGACGATTTGGTGGAATATTTAAGACAACTTGGTTTGGATGTGAGGTCGGACAAACCTTTCAAGGCATCCATGTTTTTCAGTTTGGTCATTTGGAGGGGGATTGCATTGCCAGGGGCCATGGCTTCCCCTCTATGGGCTTAATAAATAAGTGTTTATTTAAGAGGTGTTTCCTTCTTCCTATTTTTAAATAGGGGTAATGGGGTAACAAATGGTAGTATTCTCTAAAATGGGTGACAGAAAGGGGGAATGACTTCTGTGGAGTGCTAACAATGGGAGAAATTGAGGTGCTCCCCTCCCCTGCTCAGCCAAGCATTGCTTATTTCAGTCTAAGGTCTGGGGTTTTGATCTTGGGTTCAAAAAGATGCATGCTTTTCAAAAGTTGTTAACAGTTTATTAACAGCTCATTCTGTGGGAACTGCCTTGTTGGCAGAAGGTAGGAGGAGGCTGTTTCTGAAGAAAGCAAATACTGGTGAAAACCTCTCTGAACTGAAGATTGGTGTGGACTTGTGAGAGGAGAGCATTTGGATCTCTTAAGGGCTTGAAAGCAAGGTGAAGCTTGTGACACAGCTGATACACGTGTTATGTGCAGAATTGTGACATTGCTGTCCACAGCATCTCACTGGGTATCTGGCCAAGAGCTGAAGATGAGTATGTATGTGACAGCATGTCTTACCAGCTATCAGGGAGAGCAGCCATAGGAGTCACTGGAAGCAAGATGCATTTCTCCTCTGCTTTCATTTGTGTTTCATTTTCCTTTCAAACATGTCACAGCCACTTGATGAGACAGATTTCTTCCGCTGTCCATCTCACTGAATTCCTGTGTCTCTTGTGCTTGCTTGCACATCATCCTTCTGTTCAGCTCCCTGCTTGGTCCTTGCTGATCCCTCCCAGAGAGCTGGCTGCACTTTACTCACTAACTCGTCTTGGAAAAAACTAAAGCCCTTGTTTCCATGTGTGTTCCACTGTCTTCTTTATGAACAGTCCCATATCCTACCTTTCCCGTCTTCTCCTTTGATTTTGTAACACCGTGCTTGACTGTTGTTCCCTCTTTCTGTTGCACTGTACCTCCATCGTGCTCTTCAGCAACCCCAGCCCTGCTTGCTGCCTGGCAGTGCTCTGCAGGCACACCCTCTCGTTGGCACCTCCTCCTGCTTCTTAATTCTTGTTCTCATGACATCATTACTATTTCTGTTCTGTTCTGCTCTGCCTCTTTGTATCTTTTTTTAATTATAGATAACTATTGGCTGAAAAAGGAAGGATAAACTGATTTTGGTGTCATATTTATAAATACCTTATGTCTATTCATGTAAAAACCAGTTTTTTTACATTCCGTTTGAGACCTAGTACAGAGGGTTAAGAGGTTCTTCTGCAGCCTTGCTTGTTGAAGGTACTCTGGCTTTGTTTGGGTGGCTTGCAACTGTTGAAAGCTTCAACAGTGAACACTTACCTGGTTTTTAATTGCAGCAAACTGCAGTATCTTTCTGAGTTCAAAGAACTGTTGATTGCCCTTTTGATCTTTATACTGCCTGGTTGTTGTTGCACTTGTGTGTCCTCCTTCATTTTACAAATAGAAAATATTGCCTAAGCAAGATTAGGTGGCTGCTTTGAATTAACAATACTTTCCTTGCTTTTTTTAACATAAAAAGACATCTTTGATTTTTTTTTTTTGTTTGGTTTTCAGCCCCATCTGTTTTGATATGATTGAAGAAGCCTACATGACGAAATGTGGACACAGCTTCTGGTAAGATTTTCTTGTATTGCGCAAAATGTCCAACTCTTACAGCCTGTGGACTGATGTTTCTGTGAATCCCTTTCCTTCCGAGTTTTCTTTACTTCAGTCCCTGAACTGAAGAAAGAGGTTGAAAAAAAATTTAAAAGATGGGTACCTGTTAGATTAAAAAAAAAGTCGTCTTAGCGCTTAAAACAAAATGTGCCACCATATTTCCTCTGTAAAGAAATAAAATGATTATAAACTGCTGGTAGCATCCAATACCCTGAGTCAGAACAGTTTGTCAACTTAACTCTATTGGTCCTGCCTCTGTAGAGGTCGTGGGAGTGAGTGTTGGTGTTGGGAGGTCCTCCTTGCCTTTGTGCAAGACTGTACAGTTTGAAGTTGCTTGCACATTGTCCATTGCAATTCTTTTAAACTTTGTAAGAGAGGATATGCTTCAGGCTTGTTTCTGGTGTATTGAATTGGCCCAAAGTCCGCTTATTTTTCAGTGTGTTATCTCTGGCTGTCATGAGGAGCAAATGTGTCGTGGAAAAGTACAAGAACCCTCCAGGGGCAGGTGTGGAATTGTCTGTTCCTCCTGTTCTCAACTAGGGATTGGAATAAATGTTGAGCCATGATGTTTTAATGTCCCATGTACATTATACTCTTACAGTGTCTGTTAACTAGAAATAAATCGTCTACCTTTTACAAGAAGTAATATTTTAGTAGCATAAAGCACTTCCTCAAGCAGCAGATTCAGCTAACTTTCAGAAATATGCTTTGCCCTGCAACGAGTAAGATAACAGCTGATTTTGTGCACTCTGTGGTAACACTTTATCCCTGTGATCTGTAACTTCTTTAAAAGTCCAAGATGAGAAGCATTCAAATATCTTTATTTAGAAAGAATAGAGCGATATTGTCACATGGTATCTTTACCAGCAGTCAATGTGAAGCTAGGTTCTTAGTGAGGTGCTTAAACTTGGTGCTAAAGTGCATCTTGTAGTTACTCTGTCCCTCAAATAGCTAAAAGCTCAACAGAGAGCACCTCCGAAGTAACTTCTGGTGAGAGCAACAGCCAGCAGGTAGGGGGAAATGTGAAAAGAGGGTGAAGGTGTTTGTCTGTGCTCAATTACCCAAAATGCATAATAGCTTTTAATGTCGCTTGCTAAGTATTTGGCTAATCTAGAAGAGTCGTTTCTGAATAATATGGTCTGTTTGTTAGCTTACCTGTGGAAGGGGGGCATAAATTTGAGATGGAAGTGTGGCTGAAGTATCCACATTGCCCCAGTCCTCAGGGAAATAACAGTACTTAAATACCTTTTGTAATCCTTGCCAAGAAACTTTGCTGTCTTTCTGCTGTAGCACACTCTGAGTTAATACTGGAACATTTTGACTCGACTGTAGGATCTTGGCAATGCAGCTGTTACTGGCAACACAGAGTACATGTTATCTAAGGTTCATATTATTTACCTTGTGCTTATGTTTTGTTCCTTCATGTTCTCTCACTTGTGTTGTCTCTTGTTTTTTATGTTTTTAAACAGCTATAAATGTATTCACCAGAGCTTGGAGGACAATAACAGATGTCCCAAATGCAACTACGTTGTGGACAACATAGATCATCTTTATCCCAACTTCTTAGGTGAGTTCTAGGCTTGCTTGCATGAGAAGCATCTTGGTTGTTAAGGCAGGCACTTTCAAATTTGTCCTATAAATAATCGGCTTCTGGATATTGAAAGTAAAATCCAAACATCAGCCCTTTGGTCAACTGTGGTTTTTATTAAAAAAGTGGTTAGTAGTATGAATCGTTAATACTCCACTGCCTCCAGCAGTTCTGTGTGCTGAGTTACAGTAATGAGACTGATTTGCTGCTGTTTGCATACTGAGAAAAGCAAAATGAAGATATTTTTCTGATGGCTAGAGACTTGGATCTCTTTATTTACTTTTGTTTTCTTGCACTGTTGTCTGTCTAATAATTAAGAATATGCCCTGTTTACAAAGCATGGACACTGAAGGAGGGGAAGCTGAATTACAGTTGTGCTATTTTGGCTACTGTAGCGAGGTCCATGTCGTGTATGTACGCGTAAATTAGATACAGAGGAAATAATCATACAGATACCTATAAGCAATCCTAATTGATTGCTTCTTAAACAGAGAAGGGAAATGTTCCTAACTGGAAATAGTTTAAAACTTCGTTATGGGGAGAAAAGATCAAAGGAAACACATTGCAGTGTGAAATATAAAAATTAAATCAAATCTTGACTTCATGTGCTGGGATATCCATTTAATAGAAAATAGATTAAAAGCCACAGTAGCCAAGGAATGCTCCAGAAATGGGCATTCTGATTTAAACCCAAGCATGTTGTGCTAAAGGTGGGGCTGAGGCAGGTCTTGGAGGATGCGTTAGGCTGTAGAGCATTGCTTCCACACACCTACATTCAGGGATTTCGGATCTGTATTGAGGGGGGAAAAACAGATGTGAGGAGGGGGAAGAGCTTGTATATGTGTGTGTGAAGGATTGAGGTTATCTTTCTCTCTTTGCACCATTCACTAAATTGGTGCGAAATAGAACTGTAGCAAAAATATGTCTTTAAAAATGCACATAGTGATTAAAGGAAAAAGTTGTTCTATTGGGCTGCGCTTATTTTTGGCCTGTAGTAAATCAGTTAATATTTTATCTCCTTCATACTCTTCTGTGATATACTTCTGTCTTGTTGAAAAACTTTGTCAAAGAACCATAGGTGCTTAGAAAAAGGAACCGAAGCAATTTGGGGGATGTGTAGGCATTGTATTTCTTGATGATTTTTTAAAAAATCTTTACTGTACAAAAAAACCCACAAGGAATAAATTGGTGAGAAAAAATGGAGACATTTTCTACTGTTTTAATTACTGATGAACTTACTGTGCAATTAATAATGAAAGTAAAAATATTGAGGTAGAGTTTTTCATATTGTTTTGTGAACTTTAAATCCAACTCTGACACCCTATTTATTTATGTTTTTAGTCAATGAACTTATTCTTAAACAGAAGCAAAGATCTGAGGAGAAAAGACTCAAACTGGACCATTCAGTGAGTAGCACCGTATGTTCCAACTTTTTTACTTTATATTTATTTAATGGTTCTGTACAGCAATTGTCATTATGTGGCTTAATTTAGAAGAAATTATACTGTTGAGCTGATGCTTTAACTTGCTTTATGTGGGAATAATACCAATATCAGTGGCACTAGATCCCTTCAACCTTGTTAACTCTCGTTCTTCCTGCCA
Organism: Gavia stellata; assembly: GCF_030936135.1. NCBI lineage: Eukaryota > Metazoa > Chordata > Aves > Gaviiformes > Gaviidae > Gavia > Gavia stellata. The sequence goes on along the minus strand of NC_082603.1, from coordinate 4,979,878 downwards.
GCAATATACATGTAGTGGCAAGCTGTGTTAGCATAGCTAAGTGTCATATGATGCATTGAATACAACCTGGGAAACTACCCATGGAAGCACACTTGTTTAAAGGTAATAATTTTCATTCAGTGTTGGAAATTACAGCTACAATGAGAGTAATGGGTGATTAGAAGTGCCATGGGCTTGTCTGATCACGTGCGACAAGCTGTGTTCTACAGGTAAATTGGAGGAAGGCTAATGCCAACCACAAGAGGGAGAAGGATGTGCTCCGAGTACTGCTGTTCTGGCTCTGATCCCAGATAAAACTGCCTGGATATCTTCTAGCCTTGCTTCATGTCACAGAATCAGCGCATGATCTGTCTTCTCCGTTCATGAAAACCCCTGCACAGCAGCAGTGGGTGCTCTTGTACATTAAGATCAAAAAGAATACACGACATTAACAAGGAAACTTGCATATTTGTGTTGCTAGGTCTGGCTTCCTTCCTTGGCTTCTGTAATGCATAAATAAGGTTGCAAAGTAATATTAAAAATCATAGAGCCCCTGTTTTTGTCAGTTAAGAAAACCCTTCTATTGAAGTGTTATTAATTTAGGGGCTGCGTTGCAGAAACCAGTGCTTTCAGCAGCTGCATGCTTTAGAAAAGAGCATGCTTTAAGGATTTGTTGGTTTACTCACAGTAAGTTTTTATATTCAATATAAAATATGTATAAACCATATCTGGTTTAAAATAAACACAATTGACCTGAAAGCACGTACAGTAACTTCTTGGAATTGGTTCTAATCTTTCTCAAATTGCACCTTTAAAAACTATGCCTGTAGATGCATCTATGTTAGATAACTACCAGTAAGTGGAAATCTACTATGACTTCATGCCCAAAACAGTGTTGTGTCTACGTTTTGGCAGCAAATAAAAAACCAACATCTCTAAAAAGAGAAACCTTGCTGTTCTATCAGCTCCTTAATGTGCCCTGTTCTCTTAATACCAAGAGTAACACAAGAGGAGAAGTCATTCAAGACATGTTGCAGCAAATGCACAGTTTCTTGGTCATGATTTGTCTTGTTAAGAAATCATGTTAAGGCATCTTTGAAGCTTTCTGAGTAGTTTAGCAGTAGTACATTTAACTGGTACTTGCTTAAAAATTATACTTTTTTCCAGTTGTTCCAGATTGAAATTGAGTTTTGCCTGTGTGGTTTCCACAGGTTCCACTGAGAACTGTGTGAAAAGTAAAAAGTTGTGTGTTCTATATGGTTGTTCCATATTTTATTATTCTTAATCTAGCCAATACAACCTCTAGAAAATGTCTGGTTTAGACTGGATGGTATTTCTAGTTCTTGCAAATTTAAATATCATGACCTAGTGTCATAGCTTTTATAGGGCAGGATTTTTTAATACAGCTTTTCTTTCTTAGAAGGCTGAAAGACCTTTTAGCTGCTCCTATGGGTTCCTGAGGCTTTTTAATGTAAAGCTATATTAGCATTAACCTATTATTCAGATTTTCCTGTGCTAAAAGAGACTTTTTTTACTTTTTACTGACAACGAGAAGAGCAAACAGCCTGTAGGGAAGAATGGGCTGCATGGTAGCATGCTGGGTCTCTGAGGAATCCTTCTCAGCTCTAACAAGTTGAATGAGAAGATCAACCTGATGAGCTCCATCTTCTTTCCTGCTCTCACATCTCCCACACTACTCCTCTTAAGAGTATTTTCATGGGAAATGAGAACAGAAAAAATAAGGTGATACTACCTCCTTCCGTTTGAATTTAGCATGAGGGCTTTACCTGTTACTTGGTTAAAAAAATTAAAAGGTATTGCCACTTAACAGTATTTCAGATAGACGTAATCCAACTAAGCTTGGATAAACATGTTTTTTTCTTTCTCCCCTTAGAAATATGTTCTCAGAAACTAGGGCACAAATCAGATAAAATTGTGGCTGTGAAATAATCTCTTCCTAGCAGCAGCAGCTATGCTCTCATAAAGTGCAAATATCTTCCAAATAAGATAAGCAGTTACACAGTAGGACAGAAGAGCTATATCCTGTACATGTGGGAGAATTGGGAATTCTGGTTCTTGAAAATTGTTTTGAAATTTTTACAAAGGGATGAAATCTTGCAGTGTTGCTTTTAGTATCTGTTGCTGGATATAGCCCTGGATGGCTTGAACTCATTGTCTCTGCAACATCTTTGTTCTTTTTCTAGAATGGCCATAGGTGGCAGATAATTCAAGATTTGTTGGGAACTGATCAAGACAATCTTGACTTGGCCAATGTCAACCTGATGCTGGAGCTGCTGGTGCAAAAGAAGAAGCAGTTGGAAGCAGTAAGAAGTTTCTCTTATCTTATTTAAATGAACACCATTGTCTAGTTAGTAGTTTTTTCTTTTCATGTTTTTATCTTCTTGAAGTAAGATTCTATTGCTGAATTAATTGCTTGGAACTTTCTCTCGCATTTTGGTGTTGGAGGGTCAGCCATCTCGCTGACCTTTGTAGCAAACTAACATTTCAACTGTGATGCCCATAACATGCTTTAGTGTTGCTGCTGGCAAGGTTGTATAAACAAGGAGGGGAAAATGGGAAAGGATAAGAGAAAGTGGCTAGCAGATCAGAAAAATGCATATGAAGATGTCTGCTAATTGACTTGCGCAAATAAATCTGAGATCTTTCTTGGTAATAAGCATGAAGAAGTCCAAAGTTAAGGAATAAACTCAATGAACATGTGAAAAAGACCACACCTTTTAGTTTCTACTGGAACTGATTGAACCTGAATGACTGCCATTCCTGAAGACTTTTTTAGCATTTAATGCTTGACAGAAAAGTTTGGATGTCTTGTTTATGAGGTTGATTTGAAGATTTATATAATATGAAGCAAGCTGTTCCTATGAGTTAACTGAAATCTAGTTGTTTTGGGATAGTTCTCATGTATTTGGCCATTTCATGCTGTTGGTCTCAAGTGACCATTTTCCATTTGAGAGCCAGACCTTCTAAATTAAACTGGATTACAAAATTTGGCCTAGTGAACTTGGGGTGGGAGGGTGGATTTCGATGGTGCTTTAAAACAGTGAGGAAGAGTTGTATTGGGAACGGCTTATCTTATTCACTCTTGAAGAATCAGTATTTATACAACTTGTGGTTCTGATGGAAGGAAAGTAACCCAAAAATATTTACTGACTCCTAGCAAAACTGCTACGTTACCTTATTGCGTGGGAACTTGTACATAACTCTTTTACTGTGGTTCGATGAAGATATGGTGGGAGTAGGGTTTCTAACTGGAGTAAAACCTCTCTCTTTTTTTCACAAGCCTTTTTGTGTCATTTGTAACAAATCCGAAACAAAGATGGCACAGGACTGAGTGTATGGGTGCTTCTGAGCAGGAATGTCTTTTAAGGATACCAAGTCTTAAAAACCAAAAAACCAAAACCACCTGACACTTAAAGAACAATTTAAAAACATTTTGCCTTTCTAGTTTTACTTGTTTCACTTTCATTATCATCACAGGGGTGCAGAGGAAGAAAATAATCTCATAGAAGTAGTATTCTTGCATCCTAATCTTGTTACTTTTCCTGTCCCATCTGCCTTTAATGGATCCTGTGTGTTCCTATGTCTTGATCCTTTTTGAGTATATGTTCACAGTCCTTTAATAATAAATATTTCAGTAGGTTGTGAAAATAAGTCTCAGAATGTTGGCATAGAGTTAGGGCTACGTTAATGTGGGAATATACGTTTTCTTTTTCTTCTTGTGCTTCTCCGTCTTGCCTGTCAAATTTTTGACCAATTTGGGTGAAAATACTAAGCTGATGGTTGAGGTAAATGACCTCTTATGGAAGATTGGAAAGGGATGTTTAGTTTCATCAGTGACTTTATTGTTGTCTTCCACTCTGGAGAAATCTTCAGCAGTAATCTCTTTACATAAACACAAATGTTAATTTTGGGGAGAGCTGTTTTTTATATAAATACTTCATGCTTTAGTATGTTAATCATGAAGTGGATCTTCCAGGGTAGAAGAGGAGTCTGAGGAACATGTATTCCAAAAACAATTTCAGATGCAGTAGCCAAAAAAAACTGAAAAGCATTTCAACTTACTAATAAGTCTTCAGTAACACACAAACAAGAGCTGTTACAACGATTTCTGTCTTCATGTAAAAACTTGTCGTGAGCCAAACAAAAGCCTTAAAACCTGTGAGGCAAAGTAAAACTACCATTCTTAAAACTGCCTTAATAAGCTATTTTCTCTTCCTCACCTCTAAATGAAAGCTGTTTCTGTGCTAAGTGTGGATTTCTGTGTGTAAAATGAATGTTTGTTTCTCTTAATGTATATGGAAGAGTTACACTTCCTTATTTACTGTGTTACAGGAGTCCCATGCTGCCCAATTGCAGATCCTTATGGAATTTCTCAAAGTTGCCAGGAGAAACAAGCGAGAGGTAACTTGCTTTGTGTTTCAGTGGGTGAGGTGTTGTCTGCTGCTTTCTACCAGTTCATTTCTATTTAAGGGATGTGTTAGCCTGGCATTATCTCTGCAAAGAAAAAGGCAAAGTGTGTTTGGGGAAGTCTCAGGCAGAGGACATGTGGGTTTCAAAGAAAATTAATCTCTCTACATGTGACAGCTTCAATTTTTAATTGCTTGCCTTTTTGTCTCACACTGAAGCATGTGGGAAGAAGGGAGCTTGAGGATAGAGATTCCTCACTGTAAATTTACATCAAATTCTTGAAACAAGATTTTTCTGTGATGGGAAAACTGAAGGATGGGGAAGGAGTGAAATTGTCACTCATTTTTTCTTTTAGTGTATCAAATGCCATGACTAATGCTGTGTCATAAAAGAATGAATATTCTGTGCTCTTTCCTCATTTGTCTCAAAATGAGTGTCTCAAGGAATGAGAGGGTTCCCTAATCACATAAATGGTCTTTCATGGATGGGACTTGGCGTTTATAATGTCATGCAATGCATAAACCCTAGTACCAGAAGTATCCCAGAAACCTAGAAAAATAATTGTGAAAACAGTGAAAAGAAAAACTTTCTTGGAGGTCATGGTTGTTGATGAAAGATGTAAAGAACATAAGACCCAATGGTGTGACTAAGGTCAAACTTGAACCATGTAAAGGTGACGTGTGTAAGAAACCTTGTCCAGAATGGATTGAGGGTCTGGTTATGGAGTCATCCCAAAGCAAGTGGTTCAGAGTCTGTCCACCAACAAATATCCATGGCCTTCTGACCAGAACCAACAGGGGTAGTGGAAAGGAACTAACCAAAGGGGAAAACTGAGTCCAAGATAAAGTTGCATTTGTAGAGTATGAGACCTGCTAGGCTAGGCATAGTATCCCATGAGAAGTGGTGAAAATACAGTTTATTAGGATACCCTCAATGCCAAAGGAAAATGTGAGAGCCAAGATGTTCTCTAGTGTACTGGATATATCAGTGAAAACAAAATGGCATGCTTCCACTTCTGATTCTGTTTACTATGAAGCATGCTACTTGTTTGCTTCAGGGTTGGAAAAAGTAGAGAAATATGTATTACTGTTACTTTTTTTTCTTGAACAGCAAAGGCACAAGCATTGCTCAAAACCAATGAGGTATCTTTTAGCTTTCATTTTTTGAATGCTGGTAGAAGTTATATTATGGTGACTTGGTCTACAAACACCTCTCAGATCTTCAGAATCTTCTTTCATTTTCTTATATTCATAATATTTAGCATTATGCAGAGAATTTTGGAAGCTTGACCCATCTTCACTGCAGAACTGATGCAGGCTCTGGCCATTGTCCATTGGCACTCATTAAACACTTTCCATCAGGATTTGGTGCAGCTTGAGGGACCATTAAGATATTGGAGAAGTTTCCTGGTAATGCTGCCTTTGTCTGGGAGGTGAATTCAGAAGTAGAGCTTCAGGATGTTCATACACAGCTCAGCTGGGATGCTCCTTGAGTAATCCTGTGGTGATTCAAGTGCAGGGTGTTTGGGGCAGTACCATGAAGTCAGTGATGACTTTGCTTTCTCCTCTTCCAGTTGAAACTGAGTTAGAACAACTCTCGCAGAAGGAGGGGCTGTTGATACCTACTTCAGTTTGCATGTGTTGAGTGGGAAGGATGAAGGGGAAGGGAAACTGCATAGCTTCTGGTGTTAACATACCATAGCACAGTGTTCCACCACTGACTATGATTTTCAGCACCTGGGAAACCTTACCCATCTCATCTGCATCTGCCCTTGGCTTTAGTAATAATGTACAAGGATAGCATCTCTTTTTTTAAGGCTAAAGAAACTTAATTTTGACTGCGCATCCTCCAAATATGGCCTTGGGAACATCCTGAAGCCTATTGGGAAACAGAGCTTATTTCAGATCCTCTCTGTCCCTGCTTGTGTGTTCCTTCTGTTGCCCAGACTTCCTCTGATGTTACTTCTTACCTCCTTTATATTCAAACATGAAATGCAGACTGTCGCATCTCAAAAGACTTTTGTGCAGGCCTGTCAGTTCTGTCCTTGCCATAGTGGTTAGCATCTGGCCTTGCCATTTATTTTGAGGGTATATTGGGTTTGTGTGGCAAGGTTTTGGTAGCGGGGGGCTACCAGGGTGGCTTCTGTGAGAAGGTGCTAGAAGCTTCCCTTATGTCTGACAGAGCCTGTACCAGCTGGCTCCAAGAGGGACCTGCTACTGGCCAAGGCCGATGGTGGTAGTGCCTCTGTGATAACATATTTAAGAAGGGAGAGGGGTGAAACCTGTGGAACTGCAGCTGGAGAGAGAAGTGAGAATATGTGAGAGAAACAACCCTGCAGACACCAAGGCCAGTGAAGGAGGGGGAGGAGGTGCTCCAGGCACCAGAGCAGAGATTCCCCTGCAGCCCGTGGTGAAGACCATGGTGAGGCAGGCTGTCCCCCTGCAGCCCAGGGAGGTCCACGGTGGAGCAGAAATCCACCTGCAGCCCATGGAGCACCCCACGCCAGAGCAGGGGGATGCCCGAAGGAGGCTGTGACCCTGTGGGAAGCCTGTGCTGCAGTAGGCTCCTAGCAGGACCTGTGGACCCATGGAAAGAGGAGCCCATGCTGGAGCAGGTTTGCTGGCAGGACTTGTGACCCCGCAGGGAATCCACGCTGGAGCAGCCTGTTCCTGAAGGACTTCACCCTGTGGAAGGGACCAATGTTGGAGAAGTTGGTGAAGGACTCTCCTGTGGGAGGGACCCTGTGCTGGAGCAGGGGAAGAGTGTGAGGAGTCCTCCTCCTGAGGAGGAAGGAGCAGCAGAAATAATGTGTGATAAACTGACTGCAACCCCCATTCCCTGTCTTCCTGTACTGCTTGGGGGGAGGAGGTAGAGAAAATCAGGAATAAAGTTAAGCCTGGGAAGAAGGGAGGGGTAGGGGGAAGGTGTGTTAAGATTTGGTTTTATTTCTCATTATCCTGCTCTGATTTGATTGGTAATAAATTAACTAATTTCCCCAAGTTGAGTCTGTTTTGCCTGTGATGGTAATTAGTGAATGATCTCTCCCTGTCCTAATCTTGACCCATGAGCCTTTTGTTACATTTTCTCTCCCCTGTCCAGCTGAGGAAGGGGAGTGATAGACTGGCTTTGGTGGGTACCTGGTGTCCAGCCAGGGTCAACCCACCACAGAGGGAAATGAGGACTTGTCAGACTTGCTGCTAGCAATCTTTCTTTTCATTTGATAAGAATAAGAAAGATAAGAACCAGTGAGGAGAAGCATGGAAAATGCATACCAGTCAGTAGGTTAGTCTTGGAAAGATACCAAAATCTGTCTTTGGCAATCAAGATATACCCATAGAATAAATTAAGCCAGTTGATGCTTCCTTTTGAGAAAGTCCCAAGGTCCTCCCTGTAGCTCGTGGAGTTTGTGACAAGTACTCCTTTCTGGAGGGAGTTTTTTGTGTGGATAATAAAGGAGCTACTGTTTGGGAAAGGGCATGGGTGATGCCGGTGGTGAAGGTGTATCCAGGCTGCAGAAAGCCTGAGATGCCAGTTTGGAAGCTGAGAAGCAGGGTTTAGGTGGCCACATTAATAATGCAGTAAAGCAGAGAAAGGTTATCGGAGCTTCAAAGTTTACTGTAGTTTCCTTTGATGCTGTAATAGGTGACTGTTTAAGAAATAAGGATGGAACTCAAGGAACATGTGTGGACCCTGGAACACTTCTACGATGTATTGCACATAGCTATGAGTCATATGGGCAGGCTTTATTATGGGGAGGAACACTACATTTTTCCCTTTCCTAATTCAAACCTGGTTCTAGTAAAGGTGACTGCAGAGTAATTGCAATTTCACTCAGTAAGCCATAGCTGCAATATAAAGTTCCTAATAAATAAATAAAAGCTTCTTTTGCGTGTGGCTGAGTGTGCCTGATTCATATTTTTGGCTTAAATGTTTAAAGGAATGTAAAATTGCCTGATAACTTTGTTTCCCAATATGCATCTTTGAATATTATTTTTTGCACAATTTTATTAACAGGTTTAATTTATTACATACTGCAAGTTCTTACACAGAGACTAGATACTTTGTTAGTTAATACAGATATTGCCTTAGAGTTAGTGTACCTGTATAATATCTCATAACATGTTAGGAGCATATAGTTAACTACCTGTAACCCTCCTTTCTTAATGCACTCATAAATTTTGTGGGTTTTTTCTCCTGCCTTTGTGAAATAGTGACTTCTGAGCTTATTGGAGGGGGTTTATATCTAGAAGAAAACTGTATCTTTATAGACTTGTACTTAAGAATTCAGAATATTGCTGTAGTCAAGTATTTTAACAAATGTCTTTTTCTTGCACTTTCATCATTTCTCAAGAAGATAAATGGGAGGTTCAGCACCTGCAGAAGTTTCTATTAGCAATCCTGTTTTGACGTGTTCATAACTTTCCAAAACATTGATCTTTCAGGCTGAAATTTACTGCATTTTTTTGCACAAAGGTATTTGCAAGTCCTTTTTCTTTAAAGTTCATGTATTTTGTTTTCTTTTTGACCTATGGCAATGTGGCAAAAAACCAAATCCTTGGCAATAATAATAGAAAAAAAATTCTTACTTTGAAAAAGATTGAAAACAAATGGCTAAAGATTGAAAATACTTATTCAACAAAATAGCAGATAGTTTTGGAGGGGAGAAATGTATTGATAATCCACAATAGTTGGTTGTCTCTAAGGCAAACTTTGTATGGCTGTCTGCCTTTCCACATGTGTGCATTGAAATCAAGGATCCAAGGAGTCTGGAGGGTCAAGTTTAATAATGAAATACTTGACTTTATGTGGTTTTATTCCTATTTTCAAGGGAAATCAAATGCAACAACTTGTGACTTTTTAGAATTCATATTTTCATGCCAGAGTTTTAATGCTGTTAGCTGTGTTACATAAATACTTTTGCAAGTTTAACTTTACTTTTAAATGATCACATTCTTTCATCTTGAACGCTTTGCAAGAGAGCTGATAATACCAGTTAATACAAAAATTCTCCCCAGTTTTATATTCATCACTTTAAGAAGAGGCCTTACTAATTGTGTTGTCAGGATTTGAATGTTACCAAATGATTAGACACCACCATATATATCATATATATAATTTGTCCTAAAACATTGTTAGCTCAGCCACCTGATGGAGAGTGTTTGCTATTTCTGTGAAGTAGCACTGTTGCTTACTGAAGGAGAATACTGAGCTTAATGATTAATATCACAAATCAAGTTCTACAACATACAGGTGATATTCCCTAGATGCATTCATGTTTCTCTTGGCAGCTCTCACTTCATTATTGTTTTGTGGGCTTTTTCTTTCTAATAATGTCACATTAAGTCTCTCATCCAACAAACAAGACCTCTTTCATGTCTGCTAATACATGGGGGCTGGTTTTAGCTGGTAAACATCCTGCGACAGCAAAGTAATCCTGAAATGTCTGAGGTTTGTGGCACTGAGTGCTTGCTCAGCATTTCAGAATCATCATTGTTCTTTTCAGCCTCAGATGCATGTATCTATCCAGCTGTCTTCACTTACTCTGTATTGTAAGCATGTTAAATACTAAAAATAAGAGGAGTTATTAGTTATTGTGGGATAATTGCAGGGAATTATAAGCATGAATTCTCCAGGGATGTCATTACCTTGTGTTAATCACTTCACCTGTCAGGTCTTATTGTTCTGCACATACACACATGGATGAACTAATGAGTAAGCAAGAGGAGGTGACAGAACTAGAAATCAGTCATGCTCCTATGTTGTCATATAGTCTTGATTACATTCCAGGACTCCTGAGGTGAATTTATAGCTATAGTAATCTCTTTCCCATCCACTGCACTTAAATAACTGGTATTTTAAATCTATTTGCATTTCTAAGCTACTCAATGAGAGATGTGAGCTCTGACTGCAGTGATAATAAGCCAAGGGTACAGCTAGTGCATGAGCAGCAAGCTAGAGATTATCATATAAACATCAGTGTATAATAGCTGATTTTACTTACTGCAGTGGAGAGGTCTTTCCAAGGAAAAAGAGGGGGCAACCTAGTACTAAGAGCAAAGTAGCATGTACAGTGATGTATTAAACTCTAAGGCAATTAATCTAAATGTTTAGACAGCTTTGCTCTGTGCCCCAGATATCTTATGACGCTTTTCTATGAGACCCTATCAGTAAGTCTTCAAAGCATTACTCCTGCAACCCAAATGGAAGGATTTAAATGATGGGGAGGAAAATTCAAGCTATGAAACATTTTTGATCAGGCAGGCATCTCCTTCCTCCTACCCTCAGGAATTGTGTGTGCTAAACAACTCAACCAGGGTCTTTGTCTTCAAACCTTTATTAGCTCTTCCCCAGTTAAGAGGGAATATTTACCTTTTGGAGGAAGTATTGATCAGAGAGAAGAAATATTCCCTGCAGATAAGTCTGTTATAGGTGCACTGCCCATGGGTCTAAAAGGCTTGGATGCCATGTTTCACCAATGAAAGTAACTTGTGCAGGCTCAGGGATTCTTCGTGTCTTCATACCAAAAGAAACCTTGCACCTTTTTCCACTTGTGCGAAGACTTCATAATACTGAAGTGTTAACAAATGGAATTTGATGTCAAAGTAAGTGAGATTTGCAATTAATTTAAAAGGCTAAAATATCTACTTCCTTGCTATCATTGCCCTGTATGTTGTAACAGGCTCTGTATCAGAAGCAATATAGGAAGGAAAACCCTGCGACAGACAAGACTTCCAACTGGTTTCCAGAGTGAGAAATTGATCTTAGTTGCTGTAGAGTTTTTGTTGAAGTATTGAGTTTTATGGGAAGAAATTAATTTTACTGTGTACCTTTAGGAAAGGTTCATCTGTTGATACTTAAGTTTACGCTCAAGTTTGTTAGAGTACTAGCTGATGGAAGAAAAAGATGTAGGAATAGATCATGTTGGATGAAGTTATGGGATAGAATGAATGGATTATCTACAAAGACTACCTGATTTATCCTCCTCAGCTGGACAGTTGCTGTCCTGGGTGATGCAATGGCTAGGTGTGTTTGCGGGGCAAAAAAGATGCTTCCTCCAGTAATAGTCTGTCTTTTTGTCTTGATCTATGGTGTATGTTCTGATGAATTCATGAAGGTTTTGGTTCAGAGCCTTGAAGGTGTTTGACTGAACATAACAAGGCTTGTGAGCTTTCAACAGCATGAATCTAGACACTCTGTTTAAGCTGCTTGGTGGGAATTGTGTTAGTGATTTCACAGTTTTTCTGTGGAAAATAACTTCTGCTGTTCTTGTTCTTTTTCTAGAATTGAAAAGACAGTTGGTTAAGGGCATATGACTCTCACTAATGCGCTTTTCTAGGCTGTTTCTTTCTAGGCCATCTCTGTGGCACTGGGAGGCTCTGCTGAGCTTCTTTGTAAACATTTAAAACTGGCACCAAGAGACCCAGTCAGGACCGCTTGCTGTCTGTGCTGTACAAAGGATGAAGTCACTGCCTCCTGAGGGGCCCTCGGTCCAGGAAAAACAGGAAGACCGAGGATGAAAACACAGCACTGTGCCTAGCTATGCTTCTTAGTAGATAGCCAACTGAAATCAAACTGACCATGACCTGGTGTTTAGAGTTGTGCAAGTTCAAATTAATATTTCCGCCTGAGAATCTTATGTGGTAGTTCAGTAGCACGGTGGGGTGTCTCTATCTCTGAACAACTCCAGCCAGGGGGTTTCCTTTCATCCGCATACTCCAGGCCTGAGAGTTGTCTTTGGAGAACTCTTTGTATGTGTGTCTAGACAGCTTCAGACTCAAACCCGAGGGTTTTGGAGGGGATTGCCTGGTGGATGTGAACGGGGTTTGGATCTGAAAGGTTCCCTCAGAAGAACTGCATGAGTGCCTGTGTTTCCTACTGTGGTACCATCTCTGGTAACTGCTGAGCCTAAGTTTTTCTTCTTGGATGTTGCTTTCAAATACTGTTTTGACCTACTGCTGCCAGTCTGTATGTTTGAATGAGAAGGTTGCCAGTGATCATGCCTTATATTCTTGAATTCTTCAGCTACCTCTGAAAAGACCGAATTTCAAAGGGGGATGTTCACCTGTGTTTACTGGAAGCATTTACAGCTGCTAGTTTTGGGGTGGGAGTCAGTTGCCTACTCACACTAGAGCAGCATGCAGCTCGTTTGCTGTGTCAGCTTGTTTGTCCTTGAAGTTTTGCTGTGGGTTTTGCTTAGGTGAGACTAGCTCTGAGTTGTGCTGTTGGTGTTTTTCTTAACTGACATGCAGCTCCTTGATATAAGAGAAAATCTTTCCAGTCCACTAGGTCTTGACTTGCATGTTCTGAAATCCCTTTTCCACAGGTTATAAGAAATATAGGCTATTTTGAGGTCATCTTTTTTCTTTTCTATGTATGTATTTGTGTAACTTGGGACTAGAATGTTATACCTACTTCTTGTAGTGCATTCTGTGAAGTTGGAATGACTAGGTTTTAACTGCTGAATTAAAACCTTCTCCTTGTCCGTGTTGGCCCTCTCAGTTCTGGGAAAGCATCTGTGTCTGAGAAGAGAGTTTATAATATGTCCTTCTATTTTAGCATACATTCCAGTGTTCATTCTAAGTGTTTTTGCTGACTTAATCTGAAGTTTGATAGGCGTGATTCTGCCCATCATTGGGACAGGACTTGGCTTGCTTTCAGTGCCCAACATAGTGAAAATCAAATTAAGGGCCCATAAATCTGGATATACTGCAAGGACTATAATTCATTGAGCTTTCCTTAAATGTCCTTCAATGGCTGGCAATTATAAATCAGTAGTCTCATTTTTCAGAGTTTAATTGGAATGAATGTGGACTGATTTAAGGTCTTTGATAGATTAAAACTAAACCATGAAACACTTGAGCCAACCTACAAAAAAAAAAAGTCTCAGTGTGGTCATTGGTAACTCATTTGATGCTGACAGTATGAGAAGACTCTTCCTAAAATAAGCATGAACACATTTACCTAGTTTTTAGACTTGCTACTATTGGATAAGTTTGTGGTAGGTTCAAATTGCTTGCCTTAATGTAACTAGAAGGAAGAATTAGTAAATGAAGTCCCAGATCTCGTACTTTCGACTCTGTGCAGTAGTTATAAAAGCTGCCTAATAAAAAGAAGTCTCTGCTCTTGTTCCTATACAAAGGTCTCCTGTTTATGTGATGGCAACAACCGTCAATTATTTTTCAGTTGTCCAGTTTGGCTGTGAGCCAGTGCATTGTAGAATAGCTGATTTCCTTGCTGTAATTTTGGAACTTCTAAGTGTTTTTGTAACTTCTTTTTAAATGGGGTTTATGAAAGAGGGGGACTAATGGTATTTGTCTGCTAGAGCTGAGTACATGCAGGACCCATGCTGTGCAAGTGTCACTTAACTTTACCACTAATCTTGGAGCTATAGCACCACCTGCTATTCTTGCTGTAGGTTTCACAAGTGAAAATGGAATTATCTGTTATGGGGTAGTGGTTTGTAAATTATCTGTGGCAGTCTAGTTTTAAACCATTAAACTTGTGCTGTCTGTGACTCAAATTAAACATAAACTGAAACCTTCAGAGTAGAGGGATTAGGATATAAATACGATGTTATCTTATTCCTAGGAAGAAGCCATGTTAGAAGTAGGTGTGGACCTAGCAGTCCTTTCCTCTTCTGTTTTTAGGGACAGAGCTTTTTTTAATGTTGAAAAGGTAAATTAAAATGGTGGATTATCTAATGCAGAGCACACAGATATCTGGAATGCTCATCAATAGTGGGGGTTTAAGTGGCAAGTGTGTTTTTCTTTAAGCAAAATTTTCTGCTACTTAAAGGATCAAGCTTAAGCACTCGAGTGAATAAGTCTTTGGGAGCAGTTTGCCAAATGTTCTTGGGAATATGTCGTATTAAGCGTAACACGTCTTGCAATACTAGTAACTTTGGATTTGGGCAATTTGATATTCCCTTATAAATTTAAAATGACAAAAATTTGTCTGGCCTTTAGAGAATGTGTTGTGCTTAATAAGCTTTCAGTGGACTTGCCAACTTGGTAACAGCTTCTGGTTGAATGCCACGGTGCTAGTTGTCTGTAGACTTTTATTGTGCGTTGAGGAGAGTCAGGTGGACTTTCAGTTCTTAATTTATTCATTAGACGTGTGCATCTTAGTGAAGCAGACTTGCATTGGAGGTGAGTTTTGTCTGTTAGGTCCAGACTCTGAGCTCTCACCTAGAGAAGTGCATGTGTTCAAGTCTTGTAAGGCTGGGTATAGGCTGTGTGAGTGTTTGGATAGGACATGTCTGCTGAATGAAGGTGGGAATTAGAGCTGGTAAGCAGATGATGCTCATGCTTAGGGATAAACAATCACCAAGTCTATGGCTTCATAGTGGCTAGAGATGAGTGAAGTCAGGTTACTGACTGACTGAAAAGTAACTGCAAAATCCTGACAAATACTACATGTGACGCAAAGAAGGGAAAGGGAATGTTGGCTGGTGAGAGGGGAAGTCCCCTTCTGACCCTTTCAGGGATAGACCTCAGATTGACTGGAGTTTGTGGTGTAATCCAAGGTAAGTATTGCACCTTTGAAAGAAATGCCATGTGGCGCATGCTTGGTGCCAGGAGCAAATCTCTCTGTGGTCACAATAGGTGCGTTTTTACCAATCTGAAAATTTTATCAGTAAGTTTAAATCGGCAATTGGCAGGTTAACTGCTAGCAAGAGAAATGCTCTTAACACCTTTTAGCAAAGCATTTTATGTTTTGTTGAAGGGTGGAACGATCACTTTCTTGTTCATGGTGGTTTTTTCTAATTATGTTCAGTGTTTGTAAGCCAGTTACACCTTGCATGAAAGATGTTAGAGGAGCATAAAAGTATTAGTTTGAATAATGTGGGTCTCTGTGGTTGATATCAAAGTACCTCATACTCATGTTTTGTACTGTTCCACAACAACTGTGTCTTGAATGTGGTTTGTGTGCACACTTATGTTAATCCATGCATATGAACTTCCTGCCTAGTGACTTTTGAATCGTGTAGCGTGCCAGTTAAGATAGTTCAGGTTCCTCTCTGAAAGGATCGTAATTTATCTTGTTGGTGGTGCAGTGCAGATTGATTTAGACTTCTCCCATTCTCTTATCCACAGCAATTGGAGCAGATCCAGAAGGAGCTAAGTGTTCTGGAAGAAGATATTAAACGAGTAGAGGTGAGGTGCCCAGATATTGTTCTGACTCTGGCAATTTTTCATTTTCATCAAGCTGTCTGCCTTGCTGTGGGGCTGCTGTGTTAAATTTATGGCATTTGAGTCAGTAATGGGAAAATGAACAGATGATGCTTGCTCTTTAATTTGTTCGTTTAGTTGATGTGTGCAAGCTGCAGGTTGGTAAGAGGGGACTTCATTGAAACTTAGCTTTTATGTAATTGTATCTTTCAATTTCTTTGTGTTGGTCCTAAGTATTTTAGAATAATTCCTAGAAATCAACAGCCAGTATATTGATCGTAACTTACGATTTTTGTACGTTGCAGTGTTCTGACTATTTGCACAGGCTGTTTAAATCTTAGCAGCATGCCACTCTTAAAATGGAGAGGTATTGGGGGGTGCATAAGAGAGCTGTAATGCAGAGACTGGGTAGGAGCAGAACCAGCTCCTGCTGCATGTCAAAACAGAAGCAATCTGCTGCTTTCTGATGTAATTCTTTTAATTCCTTAATGATAAGGATCTCTTGAGATTTTTAAGAATTATTCTCCAAGTACTTGTAAACCTATGAGCTCAATCCTTCTGTCCTTATTGAGTCCTTAGGTTCCTCCTTGGTCCTTTCCTCTAATCATTCTAGTGTTTTAGTCGTGGAATAGGAAACTGGTGTTTCAGGAATGCATCAGACTGCCACCTCTCAAAATAGCATTCCCTTAAAGCTTCTTGGGAATCAATTTGCAGGTCTGCTTCTCTCTTCTTGCTCGTCTCGAGCAGTCAGCACGAGCTCCCAACCACTCCCCAAAAGCTTTTTAGATTTCTGCACTTCCAATTTATACACGTGCTGATGAATTTTGAAAATATAAATAGAGCTGACAACTGCAGGAACTTCCCTTCAGCTGATAGCTACGCAAATTGTAGCTTGGTAGATAACAGCATTTTTCAGACCTATTTCCCTAAATGTTTCTCAGCTCTTGGGAAATAAATATTCCTTAGCATGTTTCCTTGAGACTGGCAGAACAGGTCTTCAGTTCTAGGAGAAGCTATTCCCAAAGCTGTGGGATCCCTTGAAGAATATCTAGTTACCTGCTTTTCTGCTCTTTAATCAGGCACTTTAGTGGACTGCAGCTGGGGTACGTATCTGGTGTGTGATAGTGACCTTGGTTCTGACCTCTAAAGCCTGAGGTCTCTCTTGTCACAAATATCCTACTTTCTACCTAACAACTAATGGGTACCTAGTGGGAATTTAAAAAGCATCAGTAATGTTGTCCTGGAACACTTTGCCCCCCTAACTAATGAGCTGCAGCATCCTACGTAGCTTCCATTTATCAAACAGATGAAAAGTACAGTCTCACACTGGGTACACAGCAGTGGTTTAGTCTGGCGGTGACAAAGCCAAGTTTATGTGCGAAGTTTCTCTTGTGCACTTGCCCCTCAGAAGACTGATAGATCTTTTAAGTCTGGGGCATGATACCACCTTTGCTCTGCCTTCTTGTGGCTGTTCTTGCCATGACCCATATCCAACATGACTTTCCAGCTGCGAAGGCTATTAGAAGTTTGCACATATCTCAAAAATGCAGTTACAGCTTGCTTGTTCGGCCGCGTTTAAGGGAGGTGCTGGGTTAGAGACAATTGGATGGTAACCAAATCCATTGATTTTCTTGGAATATCAGCTCCAGAACTGCCTCTTTTGGGGCAAAAAGCATTGCAGTTGTAGGATTTCTGAAACCCAGTTGGAATGATAACTGAAAAAAAAAAAGAAAAACAAGGTTTCTTCAGGTATAGTAAATACTTCTAGACAAGAGTTGAATAAATGTAGATACAGTTGGCTATCTGCTTGGAAAAATAAAAAAATCGTTGTGTGAACACCGTGTATTAGACGGTGCCTACTGTTCCTGTTTTGTCAGCTTTGCTGTAACGTGGCTTTCTGTTTCAGGAAATGAGTGGCTTGTACTCCCCAGTCAGTGAGGACAGTACGGTGCCGCAGTTTGAGGCTCCCTCACCTTCACACAGGTATGGAGCTTGCAACTCAGAGCTTGGATTTCAAGCTGTATGTATTGCACTGTACTTGCTAGTCCTCTCTGTGCCATGCCCAAAACACAAGCAAAATGAGTTTTTGAGTGCCATACAATATTTTCCTGTTCTGTTTTTGATTGGTATAAACTTTATGTGAACAAAGCAGTGAAGAAAAAGCCATCTAAGTCTGCAGTTGGATGAAAAATCTACTCTAAACCAGATGCTGTGGAAAGCTGATGGGTTTAAATGTAATGTGGATTAGTTAACTTGAGTCATAAGCCTTTGCTATGGTATGAAATATTATGGTTAAATACATGCTACCTTTTCTGAACGTTCTGCAGTTCTGCTTGGCATATGAAAGGTCTTAATTTTTATGATACTGGTGTCCTCTGGCTTCCCCGCTCAGCACGAACAGCTAAAGGTATGGGCTCACAGGATCAAAATATAAAATATACAGCCTATTGATTCTGTTTATCTGCTGTCTGTTTTGATTTAATGAAATATGTTTCTAATAACGTATTTTTGATGTGGATTTTTTCTGGAATATTGCGTAGTCTGGTTTCTTGATGATAAAATTGCAGGTGCTTCTTGTGTCCAAGTAGCATGTGCCAGGGTTTGAAGTGCTCTACTTCTTTATAGCGGTGGTTTTTGGTTGTAAGAAAGCTCTGATTTCACAGGGCCAAGTTATGTTACTAAATTACCATCTCTCCTACCTCTCCCCAGTGTATTTTCCTAATAGTAGGGCTCTCTAAACTGTTGACTTCTGTTATAAAATTGTTCTGGTACCTTTTCTGCAATTAGCAGCTCTAAACCTAATAGCCCAGAAGTAAGAAAGAAAAAATGATCAGATTTCCTCCCCTGCAGAGATTTAGATACAGTCCTCCGGTAACAAGCCTAGCAGTATTGGCTGGGAATTCTCACCAGGATGCTATTTCTGGACACAGAGACCAGAATCTCTCGTATTTCTATGAAGCTCTGGTTGGCCCTGAGGGAAAGGACAGGAATATGGCCAAGATGGATGGGAACAGTGTTATTCCGCCCTTCACTGCTTGCCTAATTTTTGGGTGCAGGTGTGTTTTTGATGTGGGTTGTTACTGTTTTGCCAAGCAGCAGTTTTGTGAAGCTGATGATATTCTTGTCAGGTTCTACTAGTTTTTGTTATTGGCTATTAAATAGATTGCTTGTTTTTTGCTTCATGGTACTGCTGCTTGGGGAAAGCTTGAGCACTGTTTGGGCTGAATTTGTTACATGTTGAATGCCTTCAGGCCTAGAAACCTTCCTTATTTTAACAGAAGACTGTGCTTACGGGAGGAAATGTATCTCTATTACTTGAGCCAAGCTAACAAACAAGCGCCCAAAGAACGTTTTTATCTGTTGAAAGCTGGAATAACATTTTAAGCCCCAGAGTTTTGGTGAAAGAGTTGGGGAAAAAAAATCTGCTGTGCGAGGCCTACACTGGTTTCAGTCTGCTGAGAATTTCTTATTATTCCTTTATGCCAGTTTATTTCATGTCCTAGGGTCAATCATTCTCAGTTCTTGCTTTTGAAGATATAAGACAGTGTCCAAAATATTTTAGCGCTGTTGGATTGATGTGCTTCACCCGAGGTCTACTGGGAGATGGCGATGGGTTAGGCTACGGTGGGTGCAGAGACCATGAGCTCTTTTTCTTGCTTGATCATCTTCCGCTTGTCTGGTTCCATCTCAGCTGTGTCTTCAGCTTTTGGGTTTTTCCTCTGGTACAACATGCCAGGGGTGTGGTATAATAGGATGTTTAGGGGTTTTCTAGGGTATGTGGGGTTGCCTTTTTCTCTCAGCTTGAGAAGACCTCTTTTCTGTTTCTCAATGACATTCCTGCATTAAGAGGTAGTCTTGAGTGGTCAAAGAGAAAATAGTATGTGAAGGAAGTGTCTGAACAGGCATTGGTTGTTGCTGGATTCTTGTAACTTCTGTCCCCCCCCTGTCCTTACAGTTTTGTGTAATTCAAGTAATTGAATTGGTTTGAATTACCAGAACTCATATTCCAGAAAAGTCTACCACTTGAAATTCGCTTTCTTTTCAACATTAAATGTGAATTTTGGAGAGTATCTCAAGAACTGTAACTTTGATTCATTCCTCCTTGGAAAGGATGCTGCAGAACAACTGATAGGAGCTTTAAAATAGGATTATTTTTTTCAGCTCTATGTTAACTGAATTGTTTAATCTCCAAAGTGCATTTTAGAGATGCTGTGAACTCATAATGAATGAAATAGAACTGTAGTTTGAGATGGTTTCACTTCCGTATTAAAATGTTACTAAACTTGCAGAGGCTTTTTAACTTATCAGTCAGTTAAAATGGTATATTTAAATTGTAATATAACTTGTTAACAAGCTTAACACCCTGCTATGGAAATATAATTGTATAAAATTTTACTAATGTGTCTTAGAAATAGTACAAGGTTATCATAGACCTGTGCTGAGATGAAGAAAATCTCTTTAGCCTTTGAATTTAAAGTTCAAGAAAATAGAGTTCTTTGGAATTCAGTTTTATCTGGTCTCTAGTGACTTGCCCTTATTCATCTACTTACTCTAAATCACAGGCTTGCTTCATTAATTCTCCGTTTCTTTTCATTGTTTGTAGCTTTTTTCCCCCCACACTCTTAACATCTTCAGAATGGGAAATTACTATGCCTCCCCATCTTCCTTCATAAGTTCTTTAGCAAAAAAACAAGTACGGTTATCGTGTTCAATACGTTCTTGGCTTCAAGAAACACGTGTTTTCTCTTATGCTTGTACAGGGTATGATGAAATATTAAATTGGGTAATAGCACAGCACTTGTTTACAGCATTGCAGATTGCTGGGCTTGTATACTAATAGAGAACAAGAGGGGAAGAATAAGGGAAAAGAACAAATAGTTCTGTGTAGGGTTTTTCTGAACAGGCGCGTGTGCTATTTTTGCTACCAGCTAATGGTGCAAACAGGAGATACAAGTAAGCAACTTCTCTGTGACTACATATTCAGGCAGTAATAGCAAATAACAAACTATCACTCTAAAAGGAGTTTCTGGGGAAAGATTCTGATCTAAAAATTGGTTGCCTGGTAACTCTGATTCAGTTTTCGAAATCCTGATCTCCTTCCCCTGCATTTGTTCCAATTACCCCCTCCCGTCCCTGTAAGGGTATAACAAATGGGATTTATAGTCTGCAGGTTGCTACGGTTGTTGTTCCAGGTTTTTAAATGTCATGTTAGTGTAGCTGGATTTCCTAATTGAACCTAATGTTGCAGATTTTAAAAAGAATTCGGAGGGAACTTTTGTAATTTTCTGACTATTTACTTCCTGTTTTTAAAAGGAAAAACATTCAAGCGTATGCCAGTTAACTCAGCTACAGGCACCACACAGAAATTACTTTGAATTTGTATTCTGGTTAGGAAGATGACGTCTGCACTCTTGAAGGCTTTACATCACCAGACAACCTGCAGCAAAACGAGACCAGACACTATAATTCTGTGTGTTTTGCTGTTAATTGCCACTATACCTGTCTCAGAGTGGAGTACTTTTTCATTGCTTTCCAGCTGAGTGTCTTATTCATGCTGTTCCTGGCAGGATCTGCTGTATGTGTTTCATTATTTCATGTGGCCACACTTTAAATTAAAGTTCATTGTCCCCAACCATGCCTGAAACAGCTCTGCTGTTTTCTCCCTTGCACTAGCTCGCAGCAAATAATGATTTTTGTCCCTCAGATTTTCTTGGTTTGCAACTTTTGTCTTGCCTGTAACAGAAGCGCAATCAATCTCATCTTACAAGTTAACCACTAATGAGACTTTAAAATCATCTCTCATCTTCTGTTTCTACTTCCTTCCACCTCCAGGGGACCTTTAAAACATTCAGAGAAATATTTAAGCACTAGTACCACTGTTTCATCCTAGACATACAGGTACCCTGACCGGCATTTCAGCCAAACCACTTGTTTTATGACCAAGAATATCAAGTCTACGCATCGGTTCTGGCAGCTCTTACATAAACATTGATAGGTACAATCATCTTTTACAAAATCAGGACTTATAGCTGTGTTCTGGCAGCTTTTTAAAGAAACTTTCAGCTTTCCCAAGCAAGCTTAAATCTAAGCTTACCTCGTAAGTCAGACTAAGAATAATGAACCCAGATATTTGGCTTGAACAGAAAAGAAACTGACAAACATGCCGTACTGTGTGAGCGAGTGAGTTAGAAAGATTTTTAGAGACTAATCATGGTGATGTTTGTAATGTATTCTCTATAATTAATAAAATGGTGTTCTTGTGTACTAACCTTTACTTGTCCTAAAGGTATTTTAAATTTTTGAGTGATAAGGGTGCTTTAATCTGGCTCTGTTTTATTGTGAAAGCTAAATATTTTGCCCATATGTGCAAGAATACTGAAGCACCTGTTTTCTGCTTATATCAGTAGATCCTTTTGCAGTTTTGAAAGTTAAATCTCTTGAGTTTGCATATGTATGCTATGTTTTGAAAACAGTGATTTAAAGTATGTAGTGTCATTATAGATGCTATGTAGCTATATATGGTGTACCATTTTCTAATAATAGTAATCCTGGCTGTCAGTATTCTTTTTAGTTCTGTATTTCGTTACTTGTGTCTGTTTTGTGTGTCTTCAGAGATGTCTGGAATACTAGCGTCTGTCTCAAGCTGATTTCTCTAGCTTTTCTCTTCACAGTGCTCTTTCAAATGCCATGGCATTAAACTCCTCTTTTTTTTTTGAAAGGAACTGAAAACCAATGGTAGCATGTTATTTTCAGAATGTCTTATCCTGCATATTTCATACAAAAGATATGCTTTTGCATTCTAATTAGAAATTACTAGATTGCACTACACATAATTGTGTGTGACAGCATTCTGCTCTAGGAGATCCCTATATTTAAAAAAAAAAAATCCCTCCCAAACCCCCAAACAAAAAATAACCTCATGTTCCCTGCCTGTAAAATGAATTTTAAAGGCAAGCATGCTGCAGGATGTAAAGGGGGGGAGAGCAAACAGGTTAAAAATTATAAAGAATGGTTGTACAGTGACTTAAGCAGACTATTTCTTTTGGTTTTGCAGTAGTATTATTGACTCCACGGAGTATAGCCAGCCTCCAGGCTTCAGTGGCAGTTCTCAGGTAAGGTACTACATGTGTCTGTGTACAGGGGGGACGGGAGAGTGGATGTGGAGGGTGGGCAGACATTAGGCACAACTCCATCCATCTCCAGGGTACTGGTCAACTTGAGTCTTATAAATGCTTTTAACTGGTTGCGTGGGCAAACTGGAGCCAAGACTACAGCTGCAGGAATGACTGCACATCATTGTGAGTGTCCATGCGGATGCCATCAAAGAAATCTGGTGTAATAAATATAGACATCTGACTTTACTCCCAAAGCTGACTCTTCCAGGGAAGAGGGGCTATTTTTTGCTCTTCATCTCTTCTCCCAAGTGGGCAGCATTTGGGAAGGGAGGTAAATCCCTGACCATTTGTGTTGACTTAAATAGCTTTGGATCAAGCTTAACTTTCAAAACAAGAAACATTTGTTCTCCAAATCTACAGCCGTTTTGTACTTTGTCCTTGTTTAGGGCCTTACAAACTGTATTATAAATTCACATAGAGGGTAAAAAGTTGCGTATACAGTAAAGTCGTTTGGCAGGCAGCCTCCAAACTGTCTGATCCACAGGGCCTCCCGAATGCCAAACAGCACTGCCGTAGTCTTGCAGCTCAGAGTGATTCAGCTGGGCTGGGAAGATGACGCTGATAACCAGCTCACAAATTCAGAAAGGTTAAACAGCTCTGATTTAGACAGATGGACTGTTGGTTATGTGCCAGCTCATGCCTTTGGTGCTCTCTGGTGGTGGTGGACCATCCATGGCTCACAGCAGTATCAAATTGGTAAATTAACAGAAGTGCTGTTGGATCTTACTTGATGGAGTAACTGATAAAAAGAAAAAAACACCTGAATTTTGGGCTGATGTGCATGTATGTGTGCATGCAGGTTTTTGTGTTTGTAGCTCTATAACTAATTGGTAATTAGAAATTTCCCTCTATTTATCTGTAGAAAAATGCTGCTTGTTCCTGCGGCTGTGGTCTGGGAGATTTTTGCTTGAACAAAGAATTGTAGCTCTACCTCACTTCAGAGGGCGAGTGAAATGTGGGTGGAGATCTTGCGTTCAGGACTCTGATACAGTACAGTGTGTTTGTTCTCCACTGACACTGCTTGTCTCAGTGCTTTTCTTTCTATTTCAAAGACAAAATTAATAGCATAGCTGTACCACTGGTAAGCGCACAAAACAAACAATCTAGACTTTCTAGTCATTCAGTATGACAGCCTTATTTGTGTGAGAATAACCTTTTTTTGTCCTCAAATGCAATTTTTTGTCCTCAAGAGTGCAGATCTGTACTCTCTAGTGCAAATTTTTGAATTAAACTTTAATATATGTTTGGATGGGGAGTTGAAAGAGAGCTCTTGAAGTTAAACACTTCATTCAAAGGTAGTCTAATTTCAGCAAGACTTTACCATAAAAATAGTGTTAAGAATATAAATTCAATTGTGCTTTTTTCTGATTGTCAGTCATGGCAAAAATCATAGGTTGGGCACTGCTAGCAGTAAGAAGCTGTGCTAGGATGGACAGCATGGTTTGCTTTCTCAATATAATCACTGTGCATTGCTCACAAACCTGTTCTTAGGGAAGAATTTATATATCGCAAAGCTACAGGACAGTTTTCTTCCAGAAGCTGAGTTTCAGAAGTACATAGTGGACAAGTCACACAAGCCCTGGGGAATTCTGCAGGCAGTATTTAGTGGCAGTACCTTTCTTTTCTGCTAGAATTAAGGAGCTTGTGAGTAGCTATGAAGCTTTTCCACAGTTGTTAGAGGACTCTTCAGAGCACCTAATGGAGTTCAGTGAGTAGAATCACTCTTGATAACAGAGCAACCCTAACTAATGTCCTCAACTAGGACAACCATAGTAGTTTTAGCAGTTGAATAAAAATTGCTTGAGCATGTTTTCTCTCCTTTCCCTTTTTTTTTTCCCCACTCCTGTTTCCCAGCATTGCTTAACAAGTAGCCAGGGAGCAGACTTCATAGAAACTCAATAAATGTTTTGGTAAAACATGAGCAGTTTAAAGTGCTTAGCTGGGGAGGATCTGATGAAGATGAGTTAATGCAGATTGATTCCCAGCACATCTGGGTCACCATGTGCCAGCCTGAGACCTGCTCTGGGCTGACCTTCCTCTGGAGACCCAGCAGGTGTATCACACAGCAGGCAAATACTTACCATGATTGATTCCACCTTAGTGTGGACTGGGCTCATCTGGCAGATCAGACTTGGGCTTGGGTTATATCGCTCATCATGTCACAGGCAGCTCGTCTTAACTTGCGACTGAAGTGATTGCGCTTCGATGCTTGAAGTCGTCTTGAGCCCTAATCAGTCCTGATGTGCTGGGAGAGGCTGGAGCCCTTGCATGCTGGCGTGCAAAATTAATAGGAAGATGCTCTAAAAGTGTTCCATTAAGTCTTTTTTTAAAGCTGTGAAGTTTTAGAAAACTGTAGTTAAAGGGTGTTGAGGTTGGAGTTGCTTTCGAGATGAAACAAGCTGCGTAGACCATAGGTTCTGTCAACATGCAAGTGTGAGTCACGATGTCAATGTATAGCCAGGGGCCTCGTGCAGAAGCAGCGTCTGAAGGTTTCATTGCTTGGGGCTTCTTTTTCCCTAAAATGTTAGATTACTATTCATACAGTTATAAACAGAATTTGAGTGGGCTCTGAAGTTAGTTTGATCTTGTTGGCTTGCTTGATGGCTGTAATGAGGGCAGCCCATTCTCTTGTGTGGATTGAGGGGGAGTTGGATGTGGAGTGGGTTTTGTTAGTGCCATTGACTGGCATTACGGACCTTGTACATGGTCAGGGACGTTGTTCATTAGGGAGCCTGGTGGCTCTCAAAGCTTTTAAAATTTCCCCATTAGCTTTGAGTATGTGATATGTGAGACTTCTTAAATATAAACTAAAGCAAGGTGCTCTTCATGCTGCTTCTATGGTAGAGGAATTGGTTCCTTTTCCTTACTACTGATTAAACAGAGAAGTACTGTATTTTCTGCTTTGCTTTGGGAGGAGACCTTACCCATGTATTTTAAAGCCTTTGCTTCTACCTCTCACTATTAGTGCTTGGGTAGGTTGGGAAATGGCTTTAATGAGTTTCATGGACTTCTTTTCAATTAACCTTTGAACTTCATGGTGTCTTCTGCTTCTATCCTTATTTGCTTAGCATTACAGAGAGTTAGTGAGTTGCTTCAAAAGAAATAATTCAGTAACTAACTCTTTAAAATAAACACCTCCTTCTCTTTTTAATGAGCTGTCTGCCAGGGATCTAGAAAGTATTTGTTGTACAGTCTGTTTGATTTGTGAAGCTAGAAGCCCGGTATCTTTGGCCTCTGCTGTCTATCTGTATAAATGTAAGACATGACTCCCCAAGGGTTGCTGCTGTCTGTCCTGCGTGTGAGGCCAGAATTGGTAAATTTGCAAAGGTTCAGGAAATGAGAACTGTCTAACAGCAGCTTTTCTTGTTCGGCAAGTTAAAGGGTGCAGCATAGAACCCTAAGAATAACTGTTGACTGTGGCAAGATCTTAATTTATTATCATTTTACACTGCTAACCCTTCACATAGAAATTGTTTATAATTTGGTAAAATCTGTTGAAATGAGACCCAGGCCTGGCTTTGCCTTTCTGAAGTGTTCTCTCTTCTTCATTCAGACCAAAAAGCAGCCGTGGTATAACAGCACACTAGCCTCACGACGCAAGCGGCTCACAGCTCATTTTGAGGACCTAGAGCAGTGCTATTTTTCCACCAGGATGACACGTGTCTCGGGTGAGTTCTCTTGCGTGGTGTTCAGCTTCTGACATCAGTTACCTCTTACAGTGCCCAGTCCTCAGAAAAGACTTGCTTTTGAGAGAGTAGCTTTCACTTCTTCCCTGCATGGGAACATTACTATACATATTTATGTGTGTTACTCAAATCATCCTGTTTTGCTTTTCTTGACCAATCTTTGAGGTTGCTAAATTTGGAAAATTTAATCCTGTCGCTTCAGAGGGGCACATGTATTGCTTTGTAATCCTGTACTGTGAAGGGCATAACCCAGAATTAACAATTTCACTGATGCTTATTCTGAAGAAGCAAATGTTTGAAAGCAGTGATTGGGTTGTCTTTCTACTAGCTGTAGTATAAACACAGTAGTTAAAAACACTGCTATTAAAATACTACAGAGGTATAAACATAAATTGATAAATTCTCCTATATTTAGCATGCAATAGGACACTTGGAGGTTATCCTTTATGTCGTCTAGATTGAGTCTTGGTTAACAAATGGCTTGAAGTATAGAAGCTGAATGTGCAGCAGCATTGCTGTCCCATGGGGAACACCTTAAATTTAAGGCTTGTTTTGTAGAATTAGGAGCTGTTTTCACAATTGCCTAGGTTGCCTCATTCATAATTGAGTAACAGTGTGACAGCAGCTAGAGTAATTGTTACCTAGTGGATGGATGGTTCTTAATTACATGACAAGATTCTCTTAAGAAACGAATGGGTCAAATGAACATGTCTTGAGGGCGAGGAGGCTTCTCTGTGGCCCCTCTGGGGAAGAAACCAGCTTTGGGTGAAAAAATTTCAGGCAATGGGCTGTGTCAGGCAAGAGATTTGCAGCACCGAGGTGTGAGCTGCAGCTCTTAGGAAGAGTGACAGACTGCAGAGAGGAGTGGGGAGCAGCCAGCCCTCAGGGCATGGGAGAAACCTCCAAGGGACAAGAGGGAACCAGGCAGAGATTGCTGCTGCAGAATATCTTTACTGGTAGCCTTCGAAGGCAAGGACTGACCTCCCAGGACACAGATCAGCAAGAGAGCTGGGTTAGAAACCCACACTTTTTTTTCTCCATGAATTTAGTTTAAGTTTTATCCATTTCAAAATAAATAAAACTAAGGCTTAATAGTTTTTTTAATTTAAAAAAAATAATTTGGCTTTAAGTTTAAAGGCTGCAACGTGTTTTAGCGGAGCTTACTCTTAGATATGTCTACATCATCTGCCCACTTCAGAGCAGTGATTGACTCAGGCCTCAACATGCACAACAAAATAATTTTAACAAGGAATGCAGCGTGTTGAGAGGGTGCTTCAGTAGCTGGAAGATTGGAGAAGCTGCTTGTATGTGACCAGCCAGTTTCCTGTGAAGTGCTTTGCAGACTACAGTACTTCACAGATCACAGTGAGATGTTTTCATGCGGTGTTAACTTGGTGATGCATAACTGAGTTTATGTTAAAATAACACTTATTATCCAAGGATAACAAATGGGGCTCTTCCCAGCATTCCCTTCTAGAAGACATCTTTCTTCATAATTGGAACTATAAATATGAATGCGGTGAAATTATTTTTGTATTCATATGTGTCAGTCACACCGAGAGCGGAGGATTTGCAAGTGCAGGTTTTTCCTAAATAAGGGATAACCTGTGATAACTTGATTAATTTTTCTTCTCTTAAGTCATTCCTGCTCTTTGACACATTTTAAATAGGATTTAATGTGGATTTAAAGCTTTTTGCAAGAGGTGCCTATGACTGTTCTAGTAGGGATTGGAGACATAATATAACTGTAATTATGAAATGGCCTTGCACTTTGACGGGGAAAATGTCTTGAGAAATAACATTTGGTTTTCCAGACATAGATACAGAATAAATTATGGGAGGACCATGAGAGATACAGAATAAATTATGGGAGGACCATGAGCTTGATCTCTAAATGAGGGAAATGGAAGAGTAGCAGCTATTCCTATCAAAGTGTCGAAGGAAGAAACAGTCTTTGAAAAACACTGACTGATGTTTACATGCTGCTTCTGGAGCTGTTTCCTGTAGTGGTCAGGTGCTGATGATTTTAATTTGGAGCAGTACTAGGTTCATTTTGCCCCTTTTGATCCATCTGACATGGGTGTTGTGTATGCTAGTACTCTTAAATATGCTAATTACTAGCCTTCACTGTTCCTTTACATGATCAAACATTAAATAAGGGACACTTCAAAATGCCTTACAAGTGTAGAGCAAGATAGTAATTTCTGACGGCAAGGAATTACCAGAGTACAGAAAGTGATAATTCTCTGTGTTTTCCCACAAGAAATCACAGCTGTATTTTGCTTTTACAGATCAACCTTTTCATTTTTTCACCCCAGTTTTTCCATTCCAAAGCTTTCTAGTAAGTGGAGCTTTGTAGTTTCCTTATGCTGCTGATAAGGAGACAGATAAGGACAACTTAACTACTGGGTGGAATTTGATCTCAGCCACATGAGCAAGTGGTGTGTATGGCTTTTCTGCTCCTGCAGTGGATGCCGTGGTTTAGCAGGAGGCAAGGTGTGCAGTAATGGGATTTGCAAACTGGACTACCTGTAAACCGAGGTGCTGTGTGTTAGTGCTGTGAGAGCAGCCACAGCTGTAGTTCCCTTATGTTACACTGGTGCGAAAAGGCAAAGCGAACGTGGGAGTGTTAGGGGAGGAAAGGGAGAATTGCTGCAAATTCTGGGGGTTGTTACGAAGCCTGAAGGCTCTACATGATCACGCATCTGCAGCCAAACATTGTGTTAGGAAGGCTGGCTTGCCCATGCAGCATCATGGTAAGTTAGGAATTTTTCCTTATTTAGGAAATACTAAATTTTAAAATGGTTTACATAAAATTCTGCTCATACTGAGAAAAACTGGAACTTCTGAGGAATCCAGAAATTACTTTCGGCTATCTACACCGCAATTTAGTTTTAACTTTTGTAGTAAACTGTTCCATTTCCCACACAATATTTATCATCATTATTCAAGCTGGCTCAGTTTCACCTTGTCTGCTGAAGGTCATAATTTTCACAAAACAGTGAGGTACAGGGAGTCTTCTGGTTTCATGCTTGTCTTCCTTCTCCAGCCCTGAAACAACTCTCCCTTAGCTCTGTTGCTTTTGGAGTAACAGGACAAATATTTTTTACTAAAAGTATTTTGAATGTAACTGACACCAAATGTAGGCATATTGTAACTGAAGTATGCGGAAAGGAATGTACTTCCACCTCCATAGAAAACTAGTCATGTTCTTCACAGTGCATTTTGATATGCTTTAAGGTTTTCTGTTAATAATCTATATGGCCCATGGGCTCTGAATTTGAATAAAATAAATGAGCTTCTCTACCAGGAAGGCTGTGTTTGTGATCTCTAGGCAGATTGTCAGCACAGTAGGTTCACCCAGTGTTGCAAGTGGAAAGACTTAATTTGTGCTCTGAAAAGTCATATTGCCTTCAGGGAATGCTAGAGGGGAGAGAAAAACCTGTTCTTGACAAAGAATCCTCCCCAAATAACAAGGAGAGGTAGTGTCACGTGAAGACATACATCTTGATTTTTGCTTGCTGTTGAGTTTGTTTATCTTCCTACCCTGTTTCTGTCCTCCCCAATGCTGCTGCCTCTCCCTAGATGACAGCAGAACCACAAGCCAGCTGGATGAGTTTCAGGAGTGTCTATCCAAGTTCACGCGCTACAATTCTGTCCGACCCCTGGCAACACTGTCTTACGCTAGTGACCTCTACAATGGCTCCAGCATAGTATCCAGGTAAGACACACTGCGGCTCTGACAGTGCATCTCATGCTGATACAGGCTGCTGATGCTGAGTTAATAACCCGTATTAAACAAGTTATGGTCTGTACATGTATAACACTTTGCAGTCGCTTCCAAAAATAGTTTTGTGAATGTGTGATTATCATTGATCTGTGAAGGCACTCAAGTACCACAGTAGTACCTTTTATTCCCATTGGTGTTGGTCAAGACCAAATACAGACCTTTTGAGGTGCCAGTGAGTATCTGGAGCTGTTGTGATAAAGCGCGAAGCCTGTTGTAGGCTCAGTCCTCTTCATGTTAATATAGTTGCATTGTAAGTGATGCAGTTCTAGCGTTTTAAGAAACATCCATCTTGCTTGGTGTTGGTAGCTTTAAGAATCTGTGGTGGTTTTAAATATTGTTGGTGGATCCAGTCATAATGGCAGATACTAAATAGCTGAGTTGTTCTTAAGTGTGATTGCTTGAACTCTTGAGCGTTGGAAGCTCTGTTTACAGTGCTAAACACTAGTGAGAGGGTGGTTGTGGTATAGCCAACTCGACAGCTCTGTTCTTGCCAACAACTCCTCTGTATCCCCTGCCATGTGGGGTGGTCATGTCCTGTGCACTGCTGCTGAAGCTCATCTGAGCCTCCCATGGACCAGTTTGGACACTTAAGCTGGTGCAATGCTATTGACTGTCTTTTAACAGAATTCATTTCTTCTAGTTTAGCTCTGTGAACCAGCTCCCTTAGGGATCAGGCTTAAGAGAGCACATAGGATAGGGAGAGGCTGGGACGTGCCAGCAGCCCTAACCTTAAACTGGTTTCAGCAGCTATGGAAGCATACCCTGAGGGCTTTAATTAGTCTGTGGTAGCTCATTTGGAGCTGGTGGTGGTGGAAAAAATGATGCAACATATTAATTGGGAAATCTTTTCAGTGTCGTATATATGCAGGACCCATTAGCTTCTTACAGGCACACTTCACAAATTTAAATGTATTTGTTCTCAGCAACCTTTTGAAGAAGGAAAGTAGTATCATCTGTATTTTATACATGGGGAGCAGAAGATCCAAAATGGCCATACCTGAGGTCTTGAAAGAAACATGACAATGACATAGTGAATTGAACTGGGTTTTTCTGAGTCTTGATCTAATGCCTTACAAAGGGGCTATTCGGACAGTGACAGAACAGCTTGAATGTTTGTTGAAAGACCCCAAGAAATTTGCATTATATGAAGAAAATGGAGGCATGTGTTGCATAGAATACTTTTTTTAAAAAGCAGCATTGATTCCTTAACTACTGCAATATGTAGCAGGAATGTATAATGTCCGACTTAGCCACAGAGGTCAGAACACAATAATCACTGATCTGACGTATATTTAACCTGCACTGATTGGGTTCACACTAGCTGCAATGAAATGCAGATGGGAATCTCGCTGCAATGTAGACAAACTTCCTCAGCTACCAACTTCAGCACGGATTGGATTTTGCTCCTTTGCCCTTTCTTCTCCTTGACATTCTGCAAGAGCAGCATTTTTGTGGTATTTGGTTAGAAAATGCTGGAAGGGCAGTAAATCTTGCTCCTGTTTTGAAGGCATTATAATTCTTGGGTGAATATATGTTTGAAAAGTATGTGTGTTACTGGCGTTACAATGAAGATACTGTGGGGCCTCCCTCCAAGCCAGTGCTAGGATCAGTAGTTAAATGCATTTAACTGAAAAATAACTTGGCTTCCAACTCAGTGTTCTCCCCTGCTCATGCGTTTTATTTATCAAAGCATTTAAGAATTTTTAGGGGTTTTAGTATGTGGGCTGAGTAAGACTGCTCACATCTGAACATGTCCTTAAGTGCTGTGGTAAAGCAGGGCTGCTGAGTGTGCTGCTGCTGTACCTCTTGTTAGCTTCTGGCTATCCAAACAGTTCTTTAAAGTTTGGATTTGTTAACCATGAGTTTACATGTAAACATGTGTTGGCCAACACACTTTTCTTGTTCACCATTGTTCTTCATCCAAATTAATACATTCGCGTTCAGAGAGTCTGTGAAGCTAAATGAGGTGTGTGTCTTGGTGATGGCAGCTTAAGATAACAGAGCAGCTTTTAAGTATCACAGATGGGCCAAATTTATTCTTAGGATGCTT
Organism: Gavia stellata; assembly: GCF_030936135.1. NCBI lineage: Eukaryota > Metazoa > Chordata > Aves > Gaviiformes > Gaviidae > Gavia > Gavia stellata. Next base: position 4,947,599 of record NC_082603.1, on the reverse strand, counting down.
TAAAAAGCTTTTTAACTGAGTGAAATGCTGTGAAAAGTTTTTATTATCTGGCTGACCGCACTGACTTCTGAAGGTGTTCCTGGGCATGCTGTAGGAAACACTGATGAAATAATGACAAAATAAGTCTTGCTGCTTAGCTGTTGCTGTTGAGACAAATGCATTTAAATACAAAGCAAATATAAGGTTAATAAGTAAGAAATCCTCATAAATTTTTTTAAAGTATTTAAAAGGGTTCTTTTAAGTGTATTTAAGAACAAAAGTAGAATTGACCGGAAGTTAAACTTCCTTGTACTTAAGAAATAAACTGCTGTTACAAAAGAATATAAGGGTGTTTGGTTTGCATTGCTTTAACCCTACATGAAGTTCACATGCTGGACTCCAAAAGCTCTGCTGACTTAAAGAGATTTTTAAGATGTATTAGCTTTGTTTGCAAAGGAAGAAGGTGGAAATATGTTCCTTATCTGCAAAACCTTGATGTTGACTTAGAAGGGAAATAAAACTGCATTTATGGTAACAGGATGAAAAATGTAATTAAAGACTATATATAAACAGGCTGAAAAAACCTGAAACTGAGCAGCAGTAGTATTCTCCTGAGCGCCTTGCCACAAGCATATTTACGAATGTCTGGACTTCTTGAGTACTAAAAAGACCATAAACAGCACTACGTAGGTTGTTTTACTGTAAAAATTCCAGTGCAAAATTAGGAAAGCTACAGTTGCCTTACAGGATGAAGGGACAAGCCAACGCCCTGCTCTCCAGTTCGAGGTTTCCCCAGCCTGGCAGGGAGCTCACCCGAGGGACCCGCGCTGAGCCTTGCAGGGCTGGCGGCTCTGCGGCGGCCGTGCAGCATCCGCACGGTGGCAGCCGCTGGTTGCGGTGCAGGCAGGAGGTGGGCAGGCGGTGGGGGACCCATGCAGGGCTGGTACCGAAGCTGTGCATCTTCCATCACGGGCTTACCATCTTATTTAGAAAGGTGCACGCAGCGTGATTGTAAACCCAGTGAGGGAGAGCTTCCTTACCTTGCTTAGAAACATGGTCACAAGCAAAATCTAACAACCCTCAGTCCTTTTTTTTCCCCCCTTATTTGCTTCAAGAAAAACAAATTAGCAGAGACGGATGTTCAGTGAAAACATGGTCAAGGCTTTGCAACTGCAGTTCGCGCAGTTTTGCTTTAACATTAGGGGGACTTTCAGTGTGCTTGCAGTATGAATGTACATGTACCTCAATATGCTAAATGTGTTTTTTGATACACTCAGTTCTCTTAAGTACAAAGTATTTACATGGTTTTCACAAGTATGTTAAGTTTTGTTAGAATTGGGCCAAGGAATAAATTTTCCATTTATCATGCCCCCAGACAGAGCAGTCAGAGCTTAACTTTTCTTCTCTCTGCTTGCTGTGGCAGTAAATAGTGCAGGCTTTCTTTTAAAGATGAGTCTGTAAACTGCAGCGTTAGCATTACAATGATTTATGTAGAAAATTGCTTTAGCACTGTCAGAGGCCTTCAGAGAATAACGTGCCAGTCTTTCGTATTTTATAAAAAGAACAGAAAAATCCAAGAAACAGATTACAGCAAGATGTCTGTCTGAAACCTGGTTATCAGAAAGCTGGTTCTCCCTGCTGGCTGGTTCCCAGGTCTGGTGGAAACATGAGTATGTCTGTCCCAGAGGGCCTGAGGTTTTGGGGGCAAATGATGTGGGTTTTTGTCATCTGCTCAGACTTCAAATTCTTCTGGGTTAGCTTACCATTTCTCTGAAAGGCCTTAAAATGACATCCGAAGGGGTTTGTATAGCCAAAACTAACTATATTTATCTAAAGGCATAGTGATTTACAGGGAGGGAAAGAAACAACTTGTTTTTTGGCTGCTGAAACCTTACTCAACTCATCTGTTGAATCTTGAGACAGTGTTTAAAAACTGGATCTTAGGGGTCCATTATTCTTTTCTTTTTTTTATTGCTTATTATTCCATTGCTTCTAAGTAATGAACAAGATATGAAGAGGTTTCTCTTAGCATTCAAACAGTACAATTAAGTTGGTTTCAAAATTGTATTTTTGTTTGTGTTGACCCTTTCAGTAACAGGACCTGAAATCCTCTCTTCAAAGGTGAGCTTAAAAGAAAAACAATCCATTAGGAGTATGTTTTCCATGTATTCATTAAACCATTCTAATTTTTTGTTCCCCTTTTTACTTTGGATTATGATTACTTGTCCATATAAATTCTCAGACATGGACTTTAACAAGGTACCTTTTAGTTCTTTGTCCACCATAACAAGGCCCTTTTTTCTTTCTTTTTTCTAGTGCCCTGGGCTGGCTAGGATTAGATGAGCCATTTTATTAAGTTTGTGACCAGCAATGCTTCTATCTTGGTGGTAAAGATAAATGAAAGAACTGTAAGTGGGTTTATCCTTCACAGGATTATGTTTTAGAGTACAGTAGATGCTGCTTCTTGAGAAGATGAGAAATGAAGAGGGCTGAATTTTTCTTATGGTCTGTTAAATCAATCATTTTTTAAATGCACTCTTATTTACAAGTGGCAGCTCAAAACTGCGGATGGATCAGTCTTATTTGGACTGTTCCCACAACTGGAAGGCGAGAGAAATACTTGGATAAAGAGACTTGAACTGCAGAGTGGCCGAGGAAGCTTGAAGTGTAATACCCTGAACCTACTTGAAGTTTATGCCTCTCCTGTGGTTCTCTTACTTCATCTGAGGTTTTGGCCCGTAGACCAGAGGTCGTCTGGGGCTGAAATGGGATTTTGTTTAATTAGAGCTGAGTAAAGTATAGAGCCTTTCCCTTGCTTTCTCTTTTTTCTCTGGAGTGCAGAACTGATACATTTCCTAGCACATAATTGTGGTCTGGATCCCTTGAGCAGAAGCTAAATGTGACTCGTAACCAGCAGAAGGGTTATACAGATGTCAGTTCAGATCTCCGAATTTGGGGTTCAGAGACACTCTCGACTCTGTAACATAGCCCTCCAAGTCCCCAGGATGGGCTGCTAGTACGAAAAGGGACTCTGAAACCAGAAAAGAGCATGTCTGCTCCTATCTCCAGTCTTGATCAGAAAATAAACCTTGTAGTGACCGCAGTGACACTGCAGAGGGAGAAGTCGGTTCTTCCATCAACATAAGCTTTCACTTTCAGGGGTAAAACTTAACTAATTTGAAATTGGGAAGTTAATGAATGGAAGTTGCATGGCCACCAGTGGGACTTCATTTTTTTTCCTAGTAGTTTCAGATTATTTGGTAGTAGGAAGATCTTTCCCATTAAGCTCTCTTAGTACTTCAAACCTGTCTCCATCTGTAGATAATTAGATGAGGTTTTTTGGTTTAAATCAAACTTTGTGAATTTTTATGAATGATCTGTTAAAACTATTGAGTATTTGATCAACTTGTGAATCAGCTTTTAAACAAAATGTATTAAACAATGATTGCTTTTCATGTTTTTTCTTTTTTTATATCTTGAAGAAACTTTGCGCAGTTTAAGCGGTTTCCATTTCTTGGCAAAAACTGTGTAGTGGTCATTGGCTGTAGCATGGGGCAGTCCAGCATTGGAGCTGGCTTCCCAAAGAGGTTGTGCAAGCTCCATCCTCAGAGGTATTCAAGAACTGGCTGGAGAAAGCCCTGAGCAACCTGTCTGACCAAAGATCTGCCCCTGCTCTGAGCAGGATATTGGACTAGAGACCTCCAAGTCTTGGAGACTGTACTCTTGTGATGAAGGTACATGATCAGCTCATTAGAAACTTGAGGTTCTGTCCCCGGCTTTCCTCTGAGCATCTTCCTCTGGCCTTAGGCTTTAAGGAGAAGCAATGTCCTTATGTGGCTTTGTCACCTATAGTGCAAAGTAAAATTCACTTCCTACAAACTTTGGGATCCCCCACTTACGAATGGGGGTTAATTTAAACAGGATTGTATTGTTAGAATAAGACTGGGCTTTTTTGAGGAGAAGCTTTGTAAAAGTGCAGGAACTTAAAATGGATGCTGTAGTGTCAGGAATGTCCTCTGAGAGATTAATATTTAGGGTACGAGGATGGTACCATGTGGAAGTTGCGTTGCATCATTGCACCCACCCCTTCTTGATTGATCAGAACAAAAATCTTTTCTGTGAGGCTGCCGGTACCTGCCCTTTTGTTCCTCCTGATGTTCATGTAATAATCGCTATTATCTTGGCCTCAGGAACTGGACTTGCAAGCCATGAAAGCTGTGGTTTCACAGCATCTTATACGCAGAACTTCCATGCCGACAGTGTTGGTAAAAAGCAAAGACAGGTTTCCCTTAATTCTCCCCAGATTTTATAGCTTGCTCTCAATGCTGAGTGTTGATACAGTGTATTTTTATGGCTGCTTGAAGAAACAAGCCTGTTTATTAATAGACCATGAATTTCTGTAGCTTATTACAGTGTTCTTTTTAAATTTCTAGCCATATTTGTTAGAAATGCTTGAATTTGCTAGGAGGTCATTATCTGAAAAGCATTAGCATGCCTTTGTATTTTTTGTTTATTCTTTCCTTGCTAAATAGAGGACTTAATCTGTTAAATGGTAGGTAATTGAAAAAAAAAAAATCTGTTGAGGTGCTGTGTTAAGGCATGCAAGGATATATGGTGTGGGCTTAAACAGTTCTGAGAAAAAACCTTACAAGCAGCTCAGCCTGGAGAAGAGGCTTGAGTTAATGATTATTAATATTGTCTGTATTAATAAATACTGACTCCAAGACAGAGGTGTTTGGGATTTATATGCCACATAGGAGTTTTCTAGAATAAGTTACGAGTAACACGTTCTTACAGGATTATATATAAGTGTGTGTATGTATTTGTGCAAAGGAAGGTGGAAGTCAGATCAAGCTTCTCTGTATGAGACTGTGTGAAATTAAGTGTATTCATAAGTACCTTAATTTTTTCTAAGGAATAGTTTAAGGATTGCATACAAGATACTGACCAAAAAAGATTCAAAAAGCCATCAAAACAATGTCCTGAAACAGATTTGGCAGTTGGATGAAAAATGCTTCAAATGGTGTTTTAACCTTGTTCCATCATCGCCAGGCAGCAGGACCATCGGAGTTAATTGCCCCAGCCTGTTCTTTGGCTCCTTGAGAGAGCTCATCTGCAGTGCATGGACTTGATATTTCTGAAGGCTGGTGCCCTGACTTGTGGTGCCTGCTGGATTGAGCTGAGGTGTCTAAAGAGGTTACTGTCTCCAGCTGTCCCTCCTGATGCTCTGTTGCAGGGTGTCTGGCGGAAGAGCTGATGGCGGTGTTGGGTGAATTCGGAGGCTTGGGTTAATAATATGGCAGGCTGTGTACTGGGGCACTGGGCTGGGCAGTGATTTGTTCTGAGAAATGGCAACGTGGCCACTGGAGACAGAAATGTCTTCAGCTGCTGCAGCTAAATCATGGAGGAATCATGGAATCATGAATTGGAGTCTATGGATGGACTGCGTTGTTTACAGTTCCGGTATTGATGGAGGTTTCCTGTGCTGAGCTCTTTCAGATGTACTTGCTCCCCTGCCTCTTCGGCTCTGTCGGCAGCTGCCATGCTCAATTTTGAAAAAACAAAATCCTTGTTGGTGTAGTAATAAATGTGATGGCTTGAAAATAAGCTCACAAGCTTTTGAATGGCCTTATTTAGAAGGTACTTCAATGTCTATCACATCTGATTGCGTTCCTTCCTACTTAATGGCATAATCCTGATAAGACAGTACTGCTGTGCCAACAACCTTGCAATTTGTCGTGGAGCAGAGTTTCCTACCTCAAACCTGTTCCTTATACAGCTTGGGTGGAGGTTGCCACCTTCCTTTCTGGAAATGTTCCCCAAGCTTGAATGCAGAAAGAATGCAGCTGAGTATGTTTGGAGACTTAAAACCTCTTCCACCTTAGTATTTTCTAACACTGAGGCTGTGCTCCTGCTACTGTCAGAGCTGTTTGTAACCTACTGTGTATCAGCCCAGCTGGGAGAAATGGCAGATCCTGGTTTTCAAATATAGATAGGTTACCCAAAATATTACAGCAGGCAGACTGATAATTTGGCTTGAATTTTAGATAGTGCCGTAAGAAACATTCTCTATTTCACTGTTGGCATTTTTAGTTAACGTTTCCCTACTCTAGCTTATTTAAAATTGTGTTTGTGGAAAAACCGAATCTAATCCTCATTAACTTGCATGGCAGTTGTTTGCAACGGCTTTGGCTCATTGTACTTCTGTGTATCTGGCATATAAACCCTGGGATTGTCGTCATCTTCTCTTCAGCATGCAGAAGAGCATCGCCTAGCAGTAAAGTGGCTTTTTATCAATACGCTTTATGTTCAGTTGCTTGCAAAATTCAGTAGTTCCCTATAGGTTTTCTCATCATTAGTGCTAATTAAGCTAGGTTCCCCTGAATGCATGTATGGAAAAAAAACGTATGCAGCAGAACAGGATGTTTCTAGCTATGGAGTCTTATAGACAAGGCTGGAAGTCTGCTATGGCTTCCTGGGAGATTTTGGGTTGTGTTTGGAGGAGATTAAGTTCAGCGTCACTTCCCTTTGCTTCCCCCCCAAAGTAGAGGGGGATCCTGGTTCTGAAAGTTGAGCTGTTGCAGGAAGCATAATTAATCTCTCATAGTATAGTATATTCTCTCATTTGGTTTAAAAAAAGAATGACTCTGTTCTATCTACCGATGACAAAGCATGAAAGTAGCTCTGTTGGTTTTTTATTTCAGAGCTGTGAGATGGAACAAAGCCCACCAAACCTCCATTCAGATTTAATATTCTCCTCTAAACAAGCTCGTTATGGAATGAGAGTATCGCTGAGCGGTCTCTGTTAGAACTGATGGCATTTCATTACACTTTTGTAAGCATGAAGTGGGCCTGGAACTAGGTCTAATGACATTACTTTGTTAATGTAGTACCTTTTTATGCCTTTCTTCAAATGGAGCAAAATAAAACTCCAGGCTACTGTGGCTGCAAGAAAGAAGCTAAAAGTATGACTGCAGCATGACTGGTGCAATAATGTCTTCCCAAGGCAAGCCTGGAGCTGAGGACTGTCCTTCTGTGTAGTGCAGGCTTCGATGAACTGTTATAATGCCCTTCCCTCTCTATTTCCCAGCTGGGGGTGGGGGGAGGATAATCAACACACAGAGGTGACTTTCTAGTGTCATCTTTTTATGTTTCAAAGACGGGTTTGCTTAGGGGGGAGTGCATTCCCATCAGATGTTTGAAGCCTGGAGGAGGTGTGATGGCAGAGGAGGGGAGGGTACCCAAGGTGCATTCAGCAGCAGCTGATGCTGCTGAACCTGGAGCTGGCATGTCCCAGACAAGTCCAAGGAATGGGATCAAACTTGAAATAGCTTGGGCTCCTCTGTCCCACGGTTTTCATTAGACTTCCATTAGACTTGAATCTGGTCCATTGAGAGGCCATAATTATAGTAGCCAAGACAACTTCACCTTGATTAAAGGACAAATCTGGCAATTTTCTGGTAATCTGGGGGTCACATCTAACAAATTAATGTGATTCTTGGGGATGGAGGTGCTTGCTCTCTGACAGGATGCATTTAAATGGAGTCTTGTTTATACAGTTAATTTATCTATCCATATAGCTCTCTAGAAAATCGAAGTGTTTTTCTTTAAGTGGTCCTTCCTGACTAGAGATAAGAACCTGTCTGGGATTGTGGTATGCTTGCTCAGTTTATATTTTGGAAAACATTTAGCAGCACAGGGGTTTGAATCAGGGAATATGTTCAACCAGCAGTGGTCTAGCCTTGTCCCTGTGGCACAGGTTAAAGACTTCAAAATAGCAGCAGTGACCTTATTTAGGAGGTGTTTTGGAGTAAGGAGTCATTAATGCAACTGTTGCTTTATTGAAAAAAAAAAAAAAACAACAAAAAACAACACCCAACATTTTTAATTTCAGCCACTCACAGCTTTAGCAAAACAGCCTTTCGATACTGAAATTTCAAATGCTTTGTCTCGGTAGCCTTATGTTTTTATATGTGACAAAATAGAGACTTTGAGCTGATGGAGCACAAAATCTGCAATAGCAGCTTCCTATGCCTGAATATAGCTTTGTTTTTAAAAACGACAGATTAGTATGCCAGTGCATGCTTGGTGACACTAATTACTTCACCTTAAAATATCAGTCTGCTGTAAAAACAGTCTCTCAGGTATGTGATATTAATACCAATTTCTGTATTGGTTCCAGGTACTGAACAGTCTGTAGTGGTGGTCATGGTGTTGGATTGTAACCTAAATTTCTAATCTTTGATTTCAGTGCCTCAAAATGAGCATTAGAAATAGGCAACCAGGCTCTAAAACAGTGGGACTTGGGATTGTTAGAAGTGACAAGATATCCCTCAGAGGCCAGGGAGTGGAAGCATGAAGTGAGACAGACTTTAAGGAAATGTAAGTGAAGAGCAAAAGCTGCTGTTACCTCTCCTTCCTCCCACCAGTTAAGTCCCCCAAAACTGAAAACAATATATACCTATGTTGCAATTAAATATGGGGCCATGGCAAGATAGGAGTTGGGGCTAGAGACACAGAAATAGAAAGAGCACCGTATTAGGTAGAAGTAGAATTGATAGCCTTTGGTATATTCAGGGAGGAAAATAGGTATATAGATAGAGAGATCTATCTATCTATATATGTAAGTTCCATGAGAGGGACTGAGTCATCTACTTTGTGGAAATGGCAACTCCTGTGGTCACAGATCTTGCTACCAAGTCACAGCTGAGGCATTTATGATTATAGTAGCAATTGTAGAGTGTGTTTATGGAAAAGGGAGAGGAGCCGTTGGCTGCAGACCTTTAATTGTAACTAGTGATGCAGTTAAAGGCAAATGCAGTTAGATGCAATCCCCCCCCCCCCCGCCCCAGCTTCTCCTGATTTGAAGGAGTAAATATAGCATGTACCCATTTCTCACGGAAAATTGCTGGGCTAGGTGCCTTTCTAGTCTGACTCCCAGGCCTTTTCAAACTGCAATTTCAAGCACAGTGTGAGCTGCCCCAGGGGTCAGTTCAGAGGGTACCCCGTGCTGTCCCTGCAGAAGACCACAGAACATGCTAACCTGGTCACTACCTGTAGAGTTGTTGTCTTGCAGCCTCCCGGCATCCACAATCATTACGTCGGGGATACTAAAGGTTATATCCGTATTTATTTTGGTTAATATCGGATATGGACCAGTTGTTCATGGATTGCTGTTGTCAGGTTCACTCTGCCACTGTCATGTCTTCCAGGAGTAAGTACCTGGAATGTGTGTGTGTGTGGTTTTTAAAGTGTGATTGGGAGGGGGGGAACCCTCATCTGCCCCAAATCAATCTTGTGGTGAGTACTTCCTAGTTCTACTGTGGAGTGACTTGTTCAACACCAGTCTTGCTGTTGCCTTGCTCATAACCCTTACGGTAAGGCAGCTGCTTCATTCCTTTAATCAATTTAGTTGGCCATCTGTATGCATTCTCTAACTCCAGCGTGTCCTCCTGGGGTGTGGAGAACAACTGCACGCACCATCAGGACATGAATATAGCAAGACTTTATACCATGGCAGAACTGGTAAATACTTATGCTTTACAGTTTCCCCACTGGTCTACCCTCAACACCAATCCAAGCTTCCAGACAGCTTTCAGAAGAAATTTATTTCATAATTCCATTTGTTAGCTACGAGTGCTCTCCAAGGTCGTAGGTTTTAACATTAAATAAAGTAATTGATTTATAATCTCAAAGATTGATAATAAAGATAAGCAGCAGAGCAACCAGAACCTTGAGAATGTGTTTACTTTTTAGCAGCGCTTAGTGATATTTCCACAGGACACTGGTTACTTCTTAGGAAAAAGAAAACAGTGACTTGGGAACTGGAGATGTCTCTCTTCTATTTTCCCTAGAACAAAACAATCAGTTTCTTTCAACTTGATTTTTGTAAGTAAATTCTGTTGCACATATTTATAAATCTTTTTCAAATATCCAGGAGGTTTTGTGTCCTCAAAAGATTCCTTATAAAAATTCAGCTAGTGTTTGTTGGTCAGAAATGTGGAGTTTAAAAGTGGGTTAAAAAAAAAAAGGAGCAATTGCCAATTGTTTCTAATGTGCCCATCTTTGAGGAGCAAGGACCACTGCTAGTCCAAAAGGGAACTTTGCTGGATGTTCAAATGATCTAAAATATGGCTTACCTCCAGTGCTTCCTTAAAAAAATGAAAGTAATGTCTGAACTGGTCTCCAGTCTCTAGAGGAGGTTGCTTCGTGGTAGGACTGAGGTAGCTTTGTAGCACACAGAGACAGTTGGTGCTCCATCTGCCCTCTGAGATGGTGAAAACATTCATTGTCAGTCCCATGTTAAGTCTACTTAAAATAGTGCTACCAAAACACGTTGCTCTTATTTTACCAGGACATTAATAGCCATTGTGCGCACGTTTTATGTGTTGCTTTGGCTCGCTGGTGGCACTGTGCCTCTCGCCACGTGTGAAGTGGATGCTGTTGTCTAGCTGGTTATCTCTTGACTCGATGGCCTTTTTGACAAAAAGGATAAAGTATTTCCTGTTACTCTAGTGCATGTTATTGTGCTAATGACTAATTCACTTTGACTGTAGAAATGTATCACCTGCAAACCAGAATGTAGTTGTTCTTCAGAGCTGGCCCTGTTGTGTGTTTTGACAAAATGAAACTAAGTTCTCTTGTGAATTTTCATATAGATAAGCTTGAGTATAAGCGAGTGCTTACATTGACACAAAGACTTCAAGCAGTAAGTGACAGGAATACCATCGAGCTAGTTAAATGCAAATAAGCCTTGCTTAATACTAAATGTATTTAGAAGACTTGTAGGAAAAAGCATGAAAATAACTCTTGCTATGCAAGTGGGCTGTTTGTCCTAATCCTGATTAGTCTGGGGGGAAGCAGACCTTTGCAAATATTAGGAATAGTTTTATGTGGTAAATAATCCACTTGATTAGCTACTTAGATTGTCCATATTTTTCTTTGTTAAATGGCTTACTAAAAGCCGACTGGCAGAACATGAAGCACTTGTTGTACGGGGACTGTGCATAAGTGATGGAGGCCAAGCACAAGTGTGCATTAGGCTTGCTGTGTTGGCTTTGCCTGCCTCTCTCACAGCCAACGAACATCTGTACAGGTGGTAGTTTATTTCTGCATCCTTTTTTTCCCTGCAGTCTCATTGATGCTGTTGAAGGTCACAGGTCTGACAATCATTTTCATTGGTTGATGCTTTTTTATTAATTTTTTTAATGGTGTGTTAACTTTTATAGACATATTGAAATATTTATTATGTCTACAGCATGTCTCTATTTAAAAAAAAAAAAAATTGAATTAATGCTAGAGAAGCAAACCCACCCCAGGTGAGAGAGGCTCTATTCTGTTCTAATAACTTGGCTTTTTACCAGACATTGTAATACATTATTTTTTTTCTTCAGCAGCAGAAGGCTAAGGGTATAAATTGCGTCCAAGTAGATGAATCGTTGCCATCAGTTTAGCTGCGCTTTACCTGAATCCACAGGGCAGTGAGCAGGAGCTGAGACAGCGGTTCAATTAAGATTGTGGTAGAAGTAAATCCATTGTATTGTTATAGAGATTTTTGATTATAAAATTCTTCCACAGAATAGGGTGAGCTGACAGGACAGGCCTGAATGGTGCTTTTGTCCTATTTGTATAAAAAGTGATTAGACTGGGGTAGGTCTCAGGTGGGGGGAGAGCAGTCTGCCTGCTTAGAAGACTTCTTTCCCTCTCCCGTTTTATTTAAATAGATGCATGCTTGCTTGCTTTACTCCCCAGCCATAAGCATGTTCCTTTTCTTTCCCTTTTTGGGGGCTTGCGATTTTGCAGGCTTGACCAGACTAGCTTGTTTCTCCTCAAGGAACCAAGGAACTGTGAGTGGCACTGTCTCCTGCCACTGCTTCGGAGAACTTTAGGTGCCTGAGTTAAAAGGCCAAGTTGTGAGCCAATTGAATTATTTTATATTGTCAGACTGCATATCAACAATCCTTTCTCTCCATAGTTTAAAAATAACTTGATGATATCTCCTTTACAAGGACTGGAAAACTCTGTAGGCATTTAAATTTATCTTTCTTTGGAAGCATTGCAGTGCCTTCAACTTCTCAGCTATGTTGAGGGGTAGAAAATTCTAGCTGTTACAGCTATGGGGACAGCCTACAGAGCCCTCTCTCTTCTTGTAATTGCTTTAATGCTTTCTAATTATGGAAAGGTTCCTTAAATACCCCTGCTGTCACGTATTTTCAAGCTATATGAATGTGAAATCAGTGTAAACTCTGTTTTCTCTGCTGCCATTCAGAATTTGGTACCTGGTTCACAAATGCTGTGGCTGCTTGGAAGAAAAAAAAGTGATGGGGACAGTGTTCTCCAGGGCTCAGTTTTGGGACCGGTCTTGTTTAATATATTTATTGATGATCTGGATGAGGGGATAGAGTGCACCCTCAGCAAGTTTGCAGATGACACCAAGTTGGGCAGGAGTGTTGATCTGCTCGAGGGTGGGAAGGCTCTGCAGAGGGATCTGGACAGGCTGGATCGATGGGCCGAGGCCAATTGGATGAGGTTCAACAAGGCCAAGTGCCGGGTCCTGCACTTTGGTCACAACAACCCCGTGCAACGCTACAGGTTTGGGGACAAGTGGCTGGAAAGCTCCCCCGCAGAAAAGGACCTGGGGGTGTTGGTCAACAGCCGGCTGAAGATGAGCCAGCAGTGTGCCCAGGTGGCCAAGAAGGCCAACGGCATCCTGGCCTGTATCAGAAACAGTGTGGCCAGCAGGAGCAGGGAGGTGATCGTGCCCCTGTACTCGGCTCTGGTGAGGCTGTACCTCGAATGCTGTGTTCAGTTTTGGGCCCCTCACTACAAGAAGGACATGGAGGTGCTGGAGCGCATCCAGAGAAGGGCAACGAAGCTGGTGAGGGGTCTGGAGCACAAGTCTGATGAGGAGCGGCTGAGGGAGCTGGGGTTGTTCAGTCTGGAGAAGAGGCGGCTGAGGGGAGACCTTATCGCTCTCTACAACTACCTGAAAGGGGGTTGTGGTGAGGTGGGTGTTGGTCTTTTCTCCCGTGTAACTGGCGACAGAACAAGAGGAAATGGCCTCAAGTTGTGCCAGGGGAGGTTTAGGCTGGATATTAGGAAAAATTTCTTTCCTGAGAGAGTGGTGAAGCACTGGAATAAGCTGCCCAGGGAGGTGGTGGAGTCACCATCACTGGAGGTGTTCAAGGAATGTGTGGACGTGGCACTGTGGGACACGGTTTAGTGGGCATGGTGGGGTTGGGTTGGTGGTTGGACTTGATGATCTTACAGGTCTTTTCCAATCTTAGTGATTCTGTGAATTACTGCGTGGAAGAACCCCAAAAGAGACCTCTCAAAGTAGTAGATTGATTGCTTAGTCAGGAGACTTGAGGAGAGCTGGTTATTCATCATAGAAACCAGGAGACTGAGGGCAAACCCCCAACCCCTTTCTGGAGGAGTACCAAACTGGTGTCTCGCTGAGGCTGGTGCTTCCGAAAGGAGATAGGTGTCTGTGCACATCCACCCTGCCCTGCCTGCAGTGACACAGGCTGCAGGCAGGAGCTCCTAGGAAGCAGGTTTACTTCCCTGACTGCTGGATGTCTAATAGATTTCTCTCGAGTCCTTTGGAGCTGCGAAGTTAGCAATGACATTAGCTGTTTATAACCCGCTGCCTGCCTTTCTCTCAGATGTATTTCATGTACAACCTCAGGCTTTTCTCATTTGCAGCTTAACTTTGTTATAAGGTGACTGCTTTTACTTCCAGCTTCATTGATACCTGTTACAAACTTGCCCTGCAGTTCAAGAAAAAAGGTGCCTTGGTTTCCATGAGCGACCCTAAGTGGAAGTCATAGCGTGCATGGTTTTTACAGTACTGATGGTAAATGTTTCGACCTCCTGTTGTTACTCAGGGAATCTAGAAGGTTTTTTCCCCCAAATACTGGTTTGCTCTGCATTAGCACTTAGAAGTTTACCAAACTGCTGTATATAGGAGCTAAGGGATGGAGCAATGCAACCGAGAGAAATCAATAGGCAGTCATCCCGTAGCATGATGTTCATAGAGCGTACAGCTGAATGTTAAGCACATTTCCAGGGTGAGCTGTCAGCTTTGACGTTTGGGTACCGCGTACTGTAGATGGTGTAGTTGAACTGGAAAACCTCTAGAGCATCTGAACAAAGATCCTGGCTGCAGAAGGGAGTTTGTGCTACCACAAAAAGTCCGTTTCAGGGAATGGAGACGTGGGTGTGTTTGGAGGGCATTAGAAAATGCTGTCTGAGAGCAAGAACTCCACACCATTGGCATGTGTGCCAGACCTGACCAAGGTGCTCTGAATGGGTTATTTGCTAACTACAAATTGTGATTCTCAGCTCTGCCATACCAAGGCGTTTAGTTGGTAAAATACCCTACTGGTAAGTACATGTGTTGTGTCACACAGTTCTCAACCTGTGCTTTTGTTCCTCAGTATTGAGTTCGACCGAGACTGTGACTACTTTGCCATTGCTGGGGTGACAAAGAAGATTAAAGTCTATGAGTATGGTACAGTCATTCAGGATGCGGTGGATATTCACTACCCGGAGAATGAAATGACCTGTAATTCCAAAATCAGGTAGGTGTTGACTTTGTATTTGAACTCGGAGGGCCTTTTCCATTTGCTTGTTTATGTGCAGAAGCTGTTTTGCTTTCTTTATCTATTGTGGGAATAGGAGGGGAAAGGAGGAAGGCTGGAGCTGATGGAGAGCTTGCTTTGAACTCTGGGTGGGATTGGGTGGCACAAGCACTGTTACTTGCATATGCTGGGCTCATCCAAGGTAATAGCAGGCCCACATATCTGGAGGAGAAAGGGACACAAGGCAGTGAACTGCTTTTCTGTTCCTTGCAAATGCCGTTGGATAACTACTGGGTTAAAAGGAGAGTAAAAGCAGAGTAGTGTCTGTGCTCCAGGCAAAGTCTTAGCTTGTCGCAAGGTAACTTCTGTGCCCAGCTCTTCTTAAGAGCCACTGATTCCTTCATGCTCTCTTCTCTTCATCGACCAGATCCTGTCTGCTGAGAGGCTGCTAGTCCTCAGGAAATGAGCTTCATTTGCACTTTCTGCCTATGAATTTATGTCTGCCTGAAGTACTGTTCTGCTGGGCCTTACAATAGCAAGCTCTTGGGAAAAGACCTTGCTTGATTTTTGCTTCTGTGCTGCTATCGCTACTGTCAACCTATTTTTTTTATCTTTTTAGATGACTTAAACCAAAGAAATATAGACCACCATGTCAGAACTTCAGTTGAAATAATCTGGCTAATTTAAAAATCCTAATTCAAAAATTCTGTTAAAGCTCAAAAGTAAATAATACAGGCAATCAAACCAATTCAGTATTATAATGCAAGTCTCCAGCATCTCTGAACTCATTTGTTTTTATTTGGTACTCTACATTTTAGAAACAGTAAAGCACCCACAAAAGTGTAAGTAATAATTTTATGTAACAGTCCATCTTCCACGAAAACAAAATGTTGTGCAACAAGATTAATAATGTTTGCAAGCCTCCTTTATAGCATAAAAGTCACACTTAGTTTTGTAGTTGACACGTTCCTTGAGATAGATCAGTCACTCCTGTATCACTCATGCTGATTATTCTTGGAAATTATGTAATGCTATTTTATGAAGGAGAAGATGTAAATGCAACTGACCCTGGGACTGGCTTTCAAGATGGGTAAAAACAGTCTGAGAGCGCTTTGTATTGATAAGCCATACTGATTATGGAGCTTGTGTTTTGCTGGACTTGTGAAACATTCAGCATTTTTGCTTGAGTCATAGCAGAGTTCACACCATTCAGCTTCATTGTTCTGGAGAGATGAACAGAATAATAAGAGAACCATCTAGCAATTGATTAATACCTTTTGCCTTAATTAGAAAGGGAAAAGCAATGTGTGTTTGGTATTTCTTGGTCCATCTGAGACTCTTGGTCCATCTGAGACAACTTCCACACTTGCTACTTCAAATTTGACAGGGATCTACCCCAATGATCCTGCCAGGCATTAGGAAGTTGTTTGTTCTCCCTTCTCTAGCAGCCACTGGTGAGGAGAGCCGTCTTAGTGCCTTCAGTGATGTTGCTTGTGAGCTTTACACACCAGACAAGACACCGCTTGCATTCAAGATTTCTTCTCTCTTTCTCAAATTTCATGCATATATACATTTTTTATATATATATATATATATATGACGATGCTAAATGTATTGTCCTCTGACACTCAGCAGAGGTGGACAGGGTCCTCTTCTTTCATTTCCTTGCCTTAGTTTCTCTCATTTCTCTGAAGAAATGCGTTTGGTTTTTTCCCATTGGCACCTTCACATTATATCAGCCTTCCTTTGGCATGTGGGTACTTCTGGTTTTGACAAATAAAGTTAGACTGTCAGTCAAATGCATCCTTGCTATATCCATTAGCTGTGCTGCTAGTCACTGGTGCTGGGGCTTGCTGGCGCAGTGTCGAGCGGCGTAATAACTTGCTATTCTGAGGTGGCGTAGCTTGAGGGAGAAGTTATATATGAAGGCCGTAATTTCATTACAGAATATTGCAGTATGCTGAAAATGTGCCCGTATTATAATAATAAAATCTAAACAAGTGGAGCTTGCTTTTTGTAAAATGGCCTTGGCTTAAAGCTGTTGATCTTAATTTGGGTGGAGGTGCAGCTTCTTTCAGAGGCTTACTCTACCTGCTAGTGCTCTTCCTGATATCGAAGACAGACCTATTCCTGCTGTGGCACACAGGTGGTACCTCTCTTCCCAGTAGAGATGCGGGGGTCTGTGTGCAGATGGGATTTGGTGACGTGTCTCTTCTGCTGAAGCTGGTGTGTGACACTGGCACAGCTCGTAACGTCCTTTCCATCCTTGGGCAGCACCAGAGCTGTCTGTCCACATGCGCTTTGGCTTTCCAAAGACACGTCATGGGAAGCTCACCCTAAATTGATCCTGGTTAACCTTGTTCAGAGTGATGATGCCGGAACATAAATTGTTAGTGGTTACGTTGGTGACTCAGCTTTCAGAGGAGCAGCAGCTCTGATGGGCTTTTATAACTGCAGACAGGTGACAGTGTTTGCGAGGACTCGTGTCTGGCCAAGAGCAAGTCTGCTGGCCTGAAGCAGCTGCGGGAAGGGAAGCCCTTGCCTGGGATGGGGCTGGCACCAGCCCAGCCCTGCTCTGCCCTGTGCCAACTGGGCGCCTGCTGAAAGGTTGAGCTTCGTGCCAGCAGTAATTGATTGTAGGCTTTTCTGGAGCAGAGCCCTGGTACCAGCTGTAGCTGAGTCTTTCTTCATCTTTTCCAACCCCCTTTTTTACACCCACCTGCTTCTTAAATACATTCTTTTTTCATCATCTGCTGAGCTTTCACATCCCTATTTTTAAGAACAGGGAGGAAGTCGGTGTGTCGGGTTTCTGGTAAATGTGCATCGCGTCCCCCGGGAACGACAGTGGCATAAGCTTCCAGGAAAAACACAAGATGACACATAAATCCTCATAAAAATCCCATTTACAGATTCGTAGCTTCAGTACAAGAAACAAATCCTGGCATTGTGTAGTAGCTATAAACAGCACCCTGTGAGCTAATTATGACTTGCTGTGTCCTTAGCTATGGCAAACAATAATCTGCGGCTCCCCCCGCACGGGAGGAGATGGGAAAGGATGAGAAGAGGATGAAGGACTAGCAGCGAGCCACAGCTCTTCTCTGATTTATTCAAGAGGCAGATTTGTTGTTTTGCCATAGGTTGCAGGAGGAGAAAAATAAGGAGATCTAGTGTTCAGGTGAAAGAAATTGGCTTTAGGCCTCATTAATCTACAATAGGTGTTGTGCAAGTGTGGTTAGGTAAACATGCTTTTGAAATCCATGTTTAGTATTCTGCATGCTCACCACTGTGTTTGCAGCATCTGTACTTCAGTGATAGATGTTACCACAAACCTCCCAAGTCAACTGCAGTAAAAGCAAAGCATGGGTAGGCTTTTTTAGGAGGCTGCTAGTATTTTACTGTTTTCATTTTTCAGTGTCAATAAATCAAATACGTGATTGCTCTATCCTAATGGCAGTTCATGGGCATATTGCTCTCAATTTTTAAAATGGCAATCAGTTCTCACTATTAAGTTTAAATTAAGCAAAAATTTCGCATACCTTTTTTTTAATCGTAGACTCTTTGCTATTTGGAGAGGTATGAGCTCTCTTTATGCTGAAAAACCTCATGAATGGTTGTGTTGGATGCCCATATTTCCAATGCAGAAAACATTTGACACTATACAGGTTATAAGGAAATATACCTTCAACTTTCATTAATTCCAGTTTTCAGAGTAACTGCTTCACTTTGCAATAAGATGAAGTTTTTCTTTGAAAGTATTTGTCTTTCAACCCTACTAGAGGTTTTCTTTGGATTGATTAGAAAAAAGGGTTTTTTTTTAAAAACATTCATAATGGTAATGTAATTCTGTATGTCTCGGAAGTATTTGGTTAGCGTTGTTATTCACATGGATGTTCCTTGCAGTAATAGATCTCTCCCTTAAAAATATTTCAGTCCTGAAACTACTGGGCATTGGTAGACTGGATCTGAAGCATTTGGCATTCGGAAGCAGGTCAGACCATAGCAGTTTGTGCCTTATTAAAAGCTTTAACTCCATTTAACTCTCACTGCCAGAGGGGCGGTTGACACTGGGTAACTTGATCCTAGATTTGAGATATTTCAGCCATAAAAATACCGGCTCATGAAAGAAACATCAGTGTGACTGACAACACTAACCGAGCTGGCCCACTTGTGTCTCCGAATAAAATGAAGGACGCACATAAATCTTTACGGGGTCAGGATTTCTGTGTGTCCGAATCGGATGCTGAGGTTAGGATAGTGTGTCAGAGGTCAGTGATTAGCTTTCAAGTAGAGTTTCTCCAGGCTGATCTCCTAGGAAGGAAAGCTATCACAACTTATAGCAAGATAAACCTCTGGGGTGTAACGATCGCCCTGTTTCTGGATTAAAGAACAAAGCAAAACTTGTAAAAATACAGCTACTAGTATTTAAAATAAAAGATGGCCTCGCACAACTCTTTTTAATCCAGTGCTGAATTATGCATTATCTCAGCCTTAGGTAGCTATTTTTTTGTATTATATCTCACAGCCTCCACATTTCAGTTTCTCCCTGGATGTGACTGCAGGCCATCTAAAGGTTGTCTACAAAAAATTATTTTTACGTACTTGGGGGGTTTTGAGGCTTAACCTGTTGGAGGACTGTAAGCTGCATTTTTGGTCCATCTCACCTTTGCCCTTTTCTTTTCTCCAGCTTGCTCCCCCATGCATTTTTGGGTCTGTTATTCAATTTGTTACCCATGACAACATCTCAAGGGAACCCAAAAAAGTAGATGTGTCTGAAGTTTCAACAAAATTGCCTGTGTTGGGCATGGAAGAAAGATCTGTGCTTCCCTTGAGGGGAGCATGGCAGTAGCTTCTCAATCCTTCGTAGGTCCCAGGGAAGCCACAGGGAAGAGAAACATCATAATGTCCCGGCTCCAGGATGGCCCTCTTTCAGGCCTGTGTCATCGCAGGTGCCAGAGAATGCAAACAAAGGACAGTCAGCCCTTGGTAAAAAGCATCCTTTGCCTGATCCAACCCTGAATTGTGCTCTGCAAAGGTTACTTTTGGGAATTTAAGTTTTAAAGAAGCTCAGGTATTGCAATGTCAAGGGGAAAACTCTAGTTTCAGACTTTGTAAAGAGAGTTGGGTGGTGGTAAGGGGAGAATTAAGGCAGAGAGCTGGAATGGGATTGGTTTTGTCTTATTATTAGCCTTTAATCATATTCCTTAAAAATGAAAGATGTATGGTGCGTGTGACTTAAAAGGTGTTAATTGAACCACTTAATGGCTGCAAATCCCTAAACATTTTTCATCTGTCAGTTCCTGTTTTCCCCTCTCAGTCTATCTACAAATGCTTTCCAAGTGAGTGTTAACCCCTTGTTAACACCATCAGACTTCAGTGGGCTAGAATGCTTAGCTTGATCTTTGCTGTGCCAGACCTAATGGACATGCTTTTGGGCAAAGAAGTCCTTCACTTTTCTCCATCTATATTGATTGATAATATATTACCTCTGCCTATGAACCTGGTATTTCTTACATCCTTAGATCTATCACATCTCAAGCAGCACTGTTAAACTCTGTCCTTTGTATTTTTCTGCCTACTCAGTGATTCCTAATTTTCATCGTCTAGGGTGATTTCTTTTTTGACAAGATACGGTTACGTGATTATTCTCTTCGTAGTTCAGCTGGCAGCACCCAGCTCTATTCTGCCGGTCACATGTGGCTCTCCTGATCCCCTAGCATAGACCATCCATCCTTTAACCAACCAGGGTGGCACCAGCATGTCTGCCATTCTCTAGGACCCTCTCCACCTGCCGATGCTGCCCAACGTACTGTCAAAGCCATCCAGATAGAAGACTGCCTTCTCTGAGATTTGTCCCGGGGCTGTATTCTTCCTGCTTTTGTGTGATGGCTAAACTTACAGATTATTTTTTTCTTCAGCTGCTTGAAGCCCTGACTTGAGTGGAGATAAGATGGCAGGGGGAACAGGTTTGAACCAATAAATGTCTAGTGCAGTGTCTACCCTGCCATTAGCTGGAGACTGCTTCCAGTCCAGAGCCTCGCTGTTGTAGCTGTAGGGCTCTGAACAGCTTCTGCTTCCATCAGTGACTGACTCTTTTGCCTGGAAACAAGACTCCAGATGTCAGACATGGTTATCTCTGGACTGCTGCAACCTTCACCTCAGTCCTGGTGGGCATTGCCTGCTAGCTTCATTTGGTCTTCAGGGAGCCACTTAAGCCTCTCCGAATGAGGCTTCTAGTAAATCATAGACTGTCAAGACCTGCTTTTCTGCAGGTATCTAAAGGTAGCAGAGCTGTTGTAATGATAGCTCCTTGATGATACATTTGTGGACAGTCCTTGTACCTACAAGGGTTGAGGACAGTGACATTTTCTAATTAATGACATATTGTGGAAGAGGTGAAATCAGGGAAAGCATTGCCTTAGCAGCTGGTGGCTAAAGATGGTGACTTATATTGGGTAAATAAAGCTTTTTAAGTTTCTGAATGCAAAGTTTTAAAACCAAGGATTGCTGTTTATATGAAGGAAATGTGCAAGTGTGTGAACAGACTATAGGTAGATAGAGGTGTGCACAGGGAGTAATGTTTGGCAGGTGGCAAACAGTGTCATCAGTTTCATCGTTCTGTACTAGCCATTCTAAAGAAGGCTCCCAGTGAGCCACTGGGGAGGGTGTGTCCTGAAGGCTTTCTCCAAGCATCATGCGGTGACACGAGAGGCTTGCAGAAGCTGCTGCTGTTGAATGACTTTGTCTCGTTTCTGTAAGTTGCAGATTAACTTGTGCAGACAGAGGAAGTCAGAGCTGAAGTCTTTTGGATCACTCAGTGAAGTTTCCTGCAGATGCAAGCACCAATAGCATGTTATTCCTTCCACGTATTTCTTCAAATTGGTCTTAAAAACCACTTGTGTTTCTTGCATTCCATTATTTGGCTGCTCCAGAACCTCAAATAAGCTTGTTGATTCCACACAGCTAAATAGTGGTGAGCTATGATTAGTGGTTGGTGCACATAGTCCCTCTGTAGTTATAAAATTCACACCCCAGTAAGTTTAGTTCAACCATACTCAGGAGCAGAACACCAGTGCTGCTCTAACAGTGTTTATATATTTTAACTACATTAAAAAAGAAGAAGGATTTTTCCCTTTTCTGTGCGTAAACGCTGTATTCCCAAGGAAAACAGCTTGCATGTGTATAGTGGAACCAAGAATTTGCCAAGGTATAATACTCCTAAGTCAGTATCCATGTATCTACGTTGTATTTCAATGTGTAGCTATACTGATCAAAAGCAGTACTAAAAAGTTACAGAATCATGGACTTCTAGTTTATATTGTTGGTTAGAACTTTGCCCCAAGGCTACCATAATCTAGTTAACTGTGTCAGAGCTGTTTGATGACCTGCACGAATTGGATCTGTCAGTTCAGCTTCTGCTACATGCATCACAGTTGATACCAACTGGTGTGCTTTGCTACCAGATGGTCCAAAAATTGGTGAACAAGTATTACATATTATTCTTACCTCTTGTCACATTTTTCGAGAGTCAGAGTGGAGGCATACTGCCAGAATGCTAAGAATGTGACTTGGCAGTGTTGCTGCTCTTGTTTTGTCTACTGATGGTTAGAGTTTGTCAGTGGAATTGCCATTTAGTTTTGCATGGCCTCTTAATTCAGTTTAAAATATAAACCCCTGCGATATATTTTGCACTTCTCAATCAGAAACATCTCCTAAACTGCCCATAGTAAACAAACTGCTGTCTCCTTCTGGATAGGAAGGGAGGTCTTTCCTCATTTACAGAAAGCTGGAAGTAGTTTCTCAGAAGTCAGACTTCCATTTGCACATAGGTACATGTATAGAACATTACATATGTGCCAGAGGAGAGGTTGATTTAACATCCATGCAGCTATGTGTTTTACATATATAGCTTCTGTTAGGTAAGTAGTTATCTTTATGGTAATAATAATAGTAGCAGCTATTGGCAAGAGACTAAGAAGTCAAACCCTGAACTCTCTGTAAGAATTTGTGTGGAATTCAAATAGCAAAACAATTGCAGTGTTAGAGATGAATATTTAAAAAAAAAAAAACAAACCAGACCCTAGCATTTCATATTGAGGGAGGCAATGTCACTTAAGCAAATAAAGCTTTTCTTTTAGTTTGTGGAGGAAGGTTTGTTATATTTCTGGTGGGTTTTGGATTTGTCCTTTCCTGAGTGTTTCAGTGAGGTGGCTTGATCAAATGCTGCTTGCTTTGCAAAGACACTAATTGCCTGACATATTGCAAGAGTGATTTTTGTGTTGTAAGGAATGATTTAATGTAAGACTGACCAGGGCTCTCTTTCTTTTTAAGCTGTATCAGCTGGAGTAGTTACCACAAGAACCTGCTAGCCAGCAGCGACTATGAAGGCACCGTCATCCTTTGGGATGGATTCACGGGACAGAGGTCCAAGGTCTACCAGGTAACATGCAATCAGTGAGCAACACTTTACCACACCATGGACCATTTCGAGGGATCAGTATTCAGTCTGTGATTCTGCTTCTAGTCCAGCAATATGCTTTTACATTCCACAGGGTGAAATGGATGCTCCTCCTGTTTGGTAAATGTGTCTCATCTGCACAGCTTTATTGAGCTGTAGTCCTCCAAGGGATGTAGCTATATCTTCTTGTCACAGCCATGAGGCAGCTGACATTTTCTTGCCACTGCTTTCGAGTAGGGAATCTGCACAGGGAGAAATGAGTTTCTGGAAGTAGTTTGTCTCGCCTTTCTTTAGAAACTTCTGACTCTCCATACCTGTTCCACTTCAGTCTTTGTCAAAAGCCCTTTGTAAAATCCTGCAGTGATCGCTGCAGGTGCTCGTAAAGCAGAAGAGCAAAATGCAGACTTAAGTGATGAGGCTGGGAGAACAGAGCTGTAGGCAGAACCCTTCTGGGTGCAGTCCTGTACTTGACAGAGCAGCGTACGCACACAAGTGGGCTGAGCCTAACAGCAAGGCCGGCTTCAGGAGAACTTCTTGGCATATTGTCTTTTCGTGCTGTTTGAACATTGTGTTTCTATATAATGGATCTGAGAGGCTTGTGATCAGAACAAGGAGGTTGGAAGAGAAGGTGGTCCATTTGGGGAGAGGCTGGAAGTGCTGCAGGCTGTTGTGTAGGTAGCATAGTGCATTGAAACTGGTCAGTGATAATGAATGAACTGCAGACTAGCCTTCAGTTCCGCCTTCTTGACAGTTCAACATGAGTTTTAATTCCTATGTAAGCCCTTGTCTATTTTTTTCATTGTGTTTTGGCCATTTTATGATGATAGTTTTCACTAATTCTTTGCGTATCTCAATTAAAAAGAAATTATACTGGACAAAATAAATCTTGTCTCTTTTCCTCTCAAATATATTTTGCATTTCTTTATGAGGCTGAATAATGAACCTAGAGAGGACCAGCTGTTGCTTATGTTAAAACAAACCCATTTTGCTTCCTATCAGATTACTTGAATTTTTAATTTGGATTTGCATAGAGGCATGCATACTGACATCTGCTTCGCAAGTATTAGAAATCCTTTAGTGACTTTGTCCTGGCAAGCTTTTCATGTCGTCATCTTGCAAGCCTGGATGAAGGCTTTAAACAAAGGGTTTAACTGAATTTCGGGTTTCATTCAATGCAGTGTTTTACTTCCATATGGGATGTGCCAGCATAGCAAATACAGCTTTTCTGTGTTTTGGGGGAGAGTGTATAGCCTTGTAAGAATATTTGAGTGGAAAAACACAGGATTAGACACCAGAAGTTTTTTTAATAACTCAATAGGAAGGTGAAGATTTCCTGGACTTTCAGAGAGGAGATGTTTGAAGTGGCTTTGAACAGGCATCTAATCAGTATTGGGAGATAAAACTGCGATCTGCTAGAATAAGAAGCAGCACACAGTGGAACCACAGCCAGTCAAACCATGCTGCGAAAACAGGTCTTTAATGTATATTTCCTGAAATAATTTTTTTTTTCTTTCAAGTAAAAAATCTGTTTTAGTTTTTAAAATTGCTGTTCTGTTTTCTGCTTTCATGGCATGTCTAGCATACTACAAGCATTGGTCTGTTTGGGAGGAAAGATTTTTTTTTTAGAAACTGCTAAACACAGTAAGCTTCTCTGTCCAGGACTCTCCTGACAATTTATACCAAAGAGCATGTGGGGTTTTTTTTTACTATTTTATCAGATTACGGCTCACTACCTTGCAATATTTTTCTTGTTTCTCTAAACAGGAGCATGAGAAAAGGTGCTGGAGTGTTGACTTTAACTTGATGGACCCAAAGCTATTGGCTTCAGGCTCTGATGATGCCAAAGGTATTATTCTTTTTCAGTCTCTGTACAGAAGGCTTACACTTTATGTATTCCCTTTGAGGAACAAAAATGTGATATTTCAAGTAGCTGATTCCTCAGCTGCCTTCAGTATTGTAGTTGACGTGGTAATGTGTAAAGATATTCCTGAACTGTTAGGATCTTAGAGAAGGAGAGGCTTTGTTCGGATTAAGATTTCTTGGTGCGATGTTTCCATTTTTCAGGTAATGTGCTTTCTAGCTAGCATTTTCCAGGACACTAAACAAAGCAAAATGTGTTTTAACATTAGTTAAGCTTGTTGAGTTAAAGCCTTGGGGCCTTTCAAAAGAACAGCATGTATTTGTATTTCAACAATGAGGTTGTCAGTGAAAAAGCAGAAGTTAAAAATGCCTGCTGCTGTTTTACCTGTAGCTCTGAATGTTAAAGACTGCACACAGCGAGAAGCTTCTCGCTTTCACAATGTGCCGTGTGTTTCTCAGAGCTTAACAGAGTCGGATGGTGGACTGAATGGGAGCGCTGGGAGCAGCTCTCAGCTTTCCACACTCTGGGGTCTGTTTGACGAAGGGCTTTTGGAGACACCCCTTAAGACAAGCCCTTTCCCAACATACTGGTAGAAAAATCTTCCTCTTCTAAGAGAAGTAGGAAACTTCTAAAGAAAAGGGTAGCACTGAGCGCTATGTAGTATTCTTCATCCTTAATGATCAAGATTTTATCTGTAATATGTTTACAATATCAAATTAGAGTTACTAAGCAGCAAGAGCTTTAGAGTTCCTTTCATAATCAGTAGGGATCAACTCTCCCAGATGGGCTGATACAGCTCTGGACAGAGCTCTTCATGATTTGCTTTGAAATGATAAATTAATTTTTCATAAACATTAAACCTTACAAGCCACTCCCCCCTCTAAAATGCTTTTAAATTTTATTTCAAAAAGAAAGCTGTATTAGTGTTCTTCAGTTGCATTTGGCAGTCTTAATGTAGCTGGTAATTCCATTTACAAAATGCAGCTTTAATGATTATTTTATATTTAAGGTGGGTTTTAAATGTTTTTTGATACACACTCCCCCCCCCCCCCCGCCTTTGGTGGAAGTCAAGAGTGTTTTCTGTGTGCTTAAATACAGCAGGAGTGAACATTCACCTTGTAAATTATCAACCTCTTCATCACGTTGCTCCCCACTCATGCTCTGCATTTGAAAAAGCTTATCTGCCAGGTAGACATGCATTTATTAGCATGTTAACAAGTTGTCCAGTTTTGCAAAGCCAGCTGCAAGCAGAGCTCCTGTCTCTAGTTTAACAGTTCACTTCTTCAGTAATAGTTTCTAACAGCATAGTGTTTCCTTAGAAATTATTGTAATAAAGTCGGCAGATGTAGATAACTTGCATTTCAATTCACAAAGGTCTTTTGAAGGTGAATTGGGGTTTTGGTGAATAAAACTGGGCTGGAACATTTTATCCTTTACTTCTACCATGGTTTGCCTGTGATTTGCATATGTAACAAGCTCATTAGAGGCAAATGGAGTTCTGTGTGGAAGTGTTTGAAATAAGCACAGATTTTAGAAGTCTTTAAGGTACAGAGTAATAGTAGCAAATGTCCAAATTCATGTTATAGTGTCCACCTTCCATTTCAGTGTTCACATTGAAAGGGTTAAATGCGAGGAAAAGGTAATACCCAAGGCGAGTGTCTTAACTGAAACCTGCCTAACTTAAATTTTTGTCCTTCTTACCATATTCATGAGTGTGTTTGGTTGAGTTCTGGACAGCTTTGGGTACGTATAATACATGTTTGGCCAGGTACAGCGCCTGGTGGGAAATCCAAGTTCTATGTACCCTTCCTGTCCTCTCTTATTTCTCTGCTTGTTTGAGGCCACACTGGGCTTTCTAACAAGAAATCTCAATGCTGATAGATATTGGTGTGACCAGAGTGATTGGAGCTAATCTCGCCGCGCTTCCCCAGAAAGCATGAGTATAACATTTTCCTTTCAAGTGATCAGGACAAGCCAGCAAAAAAGTGACAGCTTTGCCAGTTCTTCCCACTTGCCTGTGTATCTGCCTGTCTCTTCTCGGTCTTTTCAAGATGGAAGCTCATTTTTAAAGCACTTGGTATGCTTGGTAGGCATGATTGGGGAAGGAAAAATCCTGTACTTCACAGCTGTTTCTGCCAGGGCTCAGGCATGGCAAAGGGGGTGCTAACAAACGAAGTGCTATTAGGGATAAAATGATTCTGATATAATTGGAAATAGCATTCTTGTTCCTTGGGTCCTGTATTGTCCTTGTCATTAGATGAAGATAATCCAGGATGCTTATTTGTGGAAGGTCTTCCTACTTTAATAGCAGATGATGAGAGCATAAAAGCATTATTGTATTTGAAGTAACTACTGTGTGTATTAAAACCTCACTGTTATCTATGGTTGTCATGCCCTTTCCTTTTAAAGGGGCAAAGGTACTTGTGTATGTCTATAGGGACCCAAAGGTGTACGCCAGCTAGACAGAGGTGAGCAAAAATGTTTACTTGTGCTACAAGCAGCTTGGGGAAACAACACAGTCTTAATTTCAGTTCTTTCATGTACATAATAATGGCAGAAGCTATGATTCTCATGTAATTAGGAAAGGGTGAATTTCTGCTATTGGAGGAGAAAAGATTATTTAATCTTGTGAAGGCAAAATGATGCCATCAAAGTGCCAGGATAGGGCTGGAGCTAGTGCACTTACTAGCTAATGACTTACAGCTGCCTGTCTGGATTGGGAATGTAGTTTAATGGCCATGGTGAAGTTAGCAGATGAGATAGAGTAAAATATTTTGTGATGCCGTGTGGGTAGAATTTAAGTCTCCAGTGGGGTAGAGACCTGTTTTAGAGTGATCAAGCATTTGTTCTCTGTTCTGGGGTTGTTTTTGAGGCTCCAGGAGATAAAAGCAGTACTGACAAATTCAGCTGAAGAGAGAGTCCTGGTTTTATGTCCTTTCTGTAAGCTGTAGTCCGTTCACTCTTCCTGGCTCAAAATGGAGAGGTGGAGCAGAACAGGAGTACCTGAGAGCTCTGAGCTGTAGCAAGAGGTTACTTTTCATTATCTCATGGCAAGGAGGAATGCGAGCATCTGTTTCCATTACATCTAAGGAAAGTAATTTCCATGCTGCCTTGGTAAGTGAGACCATTAATACCAGTCCTACAGCTATTTTTTTTTATAGTGCCCCTGAATTCAGAGGGGCAACACAGATTTGCAGACTTGGCTTCGTAAAAAAGAAGCATGGCCTTGTAGAGAGGGAACTAGCCTGAGAACTGCAGATCAGAGTTTGCTCCTCAGCTTTGCTGATGACTTCCAGAGGATCGTTTGGGGCCTCATTTTCAGTGATACTTCACTCCTTCAGCTTCTGCTGACTTTAACGGGAGGTACAGGTGTTTCTTGCTCTTACAATATCAGGTTGAACTTTCAGTTTGCTCGTTTTCCTGGCTAAAAAGTTTGATAATTTCTGGAGATTTGTGGGGTTGTTGGATTCAACTGGGAATACCTTGACAGGTCAGGAAGATGTTGGTAGTTAAAATGCTAACTAAAATATCTGTCTGGCTGTGTCATATGCAAGGAGTACCACCCTGCAGTCACTGCCTGCTAACAGTCATCAGTTTGTCATACTTCTGACCCCGCACAAGGCAGTGGATCAAAAATTTTGCCTAGCAGGACAATTCAGCAGCTTCCTTCTTTCCTAGGGATTCCTCTAATCTGTGCAAATGAATCTTCTGGTAGCAATATCCTATTCCTGGTTTACAGCTTTTCCAGAGTAACAGCAGGCTCTCCATCACATAGGCAGATAAGAATTGCAAGAATGACAGGCTGGATGAAATATCCTTACTATCAGTGTACCAACTGTGTACATCGACACCTTCAGCTATTGCAGTACAGGCTTCCACCTCTCTTAGTCAGTGTTTAGACACAGAACTGATGTATAGAAAATTAATTTATAAACTTAGACATTTGTTGGAAAGCTCCAACCAAATAAAAAATATCTTGAAAAGACCTGAATATTCTAAACCAAAAAAGCTGTTCTGGAGGCATCTTCTTACTACTTTGGTGAGGGGTAGACATTTGGCCACATAGACATGTCTCTCTCAGCAGCTGCAAAATTAGGAAATATGTGCTTTGCGAACATGCATTTTAGAAATAGTCAATCTCAGATGGTTGCTTGTCTCATCAACACAATTCTAGCTGTTATCAAGACATCTGTACATTGTATAATTACTGCCTCGACCTCAGGAAAATTGCTGAAAGCTACAGCAAATAAACTCTACCCTTATGAATTATGCTTTATTAACCTGTCAGTTCTTTTTAAAAAATAATGGGCAGTTCCAGGTAAAACTTGACATGTTTCATTACCTGTTGTTATATGTCGCATATATCCTTTTTTATGGCACTGACTAAGATATAATTGGAGCCCAGTGTATCCCACAGCAGTTAGATGACAGAAATTGCAGACTCTAATCTGTGTCTGTCAGTTGTAATGAATATTAGGATGGCTTGGAATGTGCAGGTTGAGTCCTCACCAGATTAAATGGCTCAGATTATGAACTGAAAACTTGAATGAAAAAAGGAGCCAAGTTGAAACTGAGCCCTCAGTTAGCTTTTGCTACAAAACTGAGACCAGATGGCCATTCGTTTATTAGAGGTGGTGTCAAGGAGAGACTTGGCTACTTTGGATGCAACTTGAAATATTGATACTTGGTTGGAAGGCTTCAAGACAAGCCTGTGTGGGTTTAGTACTAGATTTGGCCAGAACATCGCTCCGAACTGTGAGAGTGTGTGACCTTCCCACATGCCTCAAGTTGAAGCAATGTTGTCTGCCAACAGTGTCCTCTTGTAATTGTGGTGTTACTTGCCTCCTGTACCATCTCATCCATAAACTTGATCTCCTCTACTGCCACTGCAACTTAGACTATATGTCTCTTGGTGTCTGTTCATTAAAGCAAAATGTTAATGTTTTATTGTTTTGGAAAATTGGCTTTCCTGGCTCCGTTCCCCTCCCTGCCCCCAAGTGCAAAACACGATGGAGGGAGGTATATCATCCAGTCTCACTTGGGAGAAAAGATCATCTTAAGCTATGCTTGCAAAGCTGTTGGTTTCATTTAGAAATGTAGCTAGATGTTTAGGATGAATATTATAGCTCTGGTAAATGAGAAACGATTTTATTTCTGAAAACCCAACAACAGGGTGGGTGCTGTTTTCATTAAATTTTACATAATGCTTATATGCAAATACAGTATGCATTAGTGTTTGTATATCTGGTGTATGTGTGTGCTGCTTTATAATGGTTCCAGGCAGCTGTCAGATACCCACACAGTTCTGTATTTAAAATGATTCCTTAGTGAGCTCTGAGCAGTCATGTATTTCCTTCATCCTTGAAGCAGTTCTCCTAGGTATGGTCAGAAATAGCTCAATCTTGTTGTTTTTCGTTGCTTGCCATACTATTAAAAAGTAGGTGCACTAGAAGGAATCTGCCAGTGTTCCTCCTTTTATCTTGACCATCTAAAACATCCTTGAGTAATTCACGTGGAAGCCTTGCCACTTCTTTGAAGCTTCTGGGAAAGGCTGACCAAGAGGTGATACAGAGGGGTCCTCAGAGGGTGGGAGGACACGCTATAAGACCGCTTACCTCACTTATTGACCACAGTGGGTAACACGATTCCTGATGTTTTGCCATTTTTGCTCACTTCACCTCCAAAGTAAGCTTTCTGTAAAAAGACAGCAGAGGACCCATTGGCCACAGACCTAAAGGCGGCCAGGCAGCTCGTGGGAGCCGTTTAGGGGACTAAGCCTTCAAGTAGCTCCCACGTGTTCAAACATTGGCTTCACTTGCTCTGCTTCCTGCCTCAGCACACTGATCGTGATGCTCAAGTACAGCGCAACCCACTCATCAAGAAAAGGGGGAAGGGAGAACATTTAAATCTTATTTTCTGCCTTGTAGGCGTCAGTGGGGGTTGATGCCAGTGTGCTGCCCCTTCACCTGGACTGAGAGCAAAGTGTTTCATCTGTAGCTTTTAATGGTAAGATTGGTTATGTGGGGAGTGCCTGGCATTCTTCATCTTTAAGGTTAAATGGTACTCAGAGTGTTTGTGGAGGGTGGAGAAGGCTTTATTTTGAAAAGCCGCTAGTGTTTTCTGTTGGTCATCCTGTGAAGCACTGAAGTGAGTACTTGGGGAAAGAGCTTATTGTGTACCACAAAGTTTAATCGATGTTCACGCGGTAGTCTTGCAGAACAGTAGAGTTCCTTGTACGAAAGAAATATATTACCACAGGAAGCCAGCACACTGATTTCTTTCCTGTCCGTGCCAGTTTCTCAAGAATAAAACAAAAAAAAACTCACTGTGCTCAAGCATACAATTAGGTATATTTATTCTGTGCAAAGGAATTCTGCCATGGAGCATAGAGTTCTTGCATCCCAGCTAAGGGACAAGGAACAAAAAAGATGCAAGCCTTCCTACTCTTGGTTATATGAATCTGCACTCCAGTAGCCTTAAATGCTGAGATTCTAACGTGTGGTTAGCCACCTGCTCTGATGTTCTCAGCCATGCGGGATGTGGACTTTCAGCATGTCTGGTGTGTATGGAGGTGGGCAGAATATTTACAGTGTGCACTCGAGAATGTTCTCGAGCTTACCAGCCATCATCAACAACTGACCCTTATAATCACTAACATCCTGGCAAGTGAGGCTTTTCAGAATCTTATTTGAGAAATAACTAGATTTTATGCCTTTCAGATGAGGTTGATTTTTTTTTTTGTTTGTTTCTTTTTTGGTTTTGTTTACTCATTTCTCTTTTTCTGTTTCTCTAGTGAAGCTGTGGTCTACCAACTTGGACAACTCGGTAGCAAGCATCGAGGCCAAGGCTAACGTGTGTTGTGTCAAATTCAGCCCCTCTTCTAGGTATCACCTAGCTTTTGGCTGTGCAGGTAGGTAAAAGGGGTTTTGAGCAAAGGGCTACTGTTTCTTCCATTGTTTCCTATTCCCCCCAAAGATGTGAGGTTGGCTGCTGTGCCCAGGACTGAGGTGTCTTTGTGGTGAAAATGCCTCTGAGTAAGACTTTAAGGGTGCAGTCACCCAGAAGATATCATGATACCTGAGTGTCAACTTCATCCTGTGGCCTGACTGTTTAATTTGAGTGTCTCTATCAGAGATAAAAGCTCATGAAAGCAAGTTGCCTAGTGTGTTTATTGAGATCACTAAGGCAACCAAGCAAAGCTCAGCTTTGAGTCTCATAGCAATGTTAATGTGTTAACATGGTGATAGTTGTTCGTTCTGATTTATAGCATTGCTCTCTAAATACTACAAAGTCATACTGGGAATTTTAACTGGTTTTACCAGAGGCGTGCTGTAAAACAGTGGCTGTGTGTGTTTCCCATAGCTGTGACTACAATCCCCATGGGTAGGCTCATGTTTTCCTAGGTTGGGCAAAGTATCGCTGTTAATGTTTGCTTTTTTGAAGTAGTCAGTGGGGAAGGCACGATGAGCCTTTTATTCACGTAGATTAAATAGTTCTTGGTGATAATAAAAAGATTTGAGAGCAGAGCAGGTATCGCTTTGGGAGGAAACTGTATTGTGCTATGCATGCAGCAACTGAAACTCGGAGGTACCTATAAATGTTTAACCAACTCTGCATTTTCTTTCTCCTTGGGGAGTTTTAATGCACTTGTAACTAGATGTTCTGACAACATTTGCTATCTCTGGACTTCAGGAGATATGTTGATCATTCTTGCAACCACTGGTTTGCCGTTTCATTTAGGTGTTCCGATTTCCAGGCTGGTTCTACTTAGATTGTGACTCTTAGGAGGAAAAAAATTTGCATTTTGATACACTGCAAAAAATGGATTCAAGTTGGAGTGTAAAATATTGACTTGCTTGACAGGCATCTCTCTGAAGTTTAGTGAATTACATGCAAGAATAGAATTGAATTACAATGCCACTAGCAGCATTTGAATGAAAGGGGCTATCTGTGAAAGGCTCTAGGGAAAGATGAGAGCACCAGCTCCAAATGGATCAGCTGCTGATTAAAATAGATATGTAAAAGCACTACGGAATAGAATTCTTCCTGATAAATCGGTAACTGGGATTCCTTTCCACCTGAAAGGCAGAGGAGGGGGATAAGGCACAGATAAATCTGTGAAGGCTTTCGGAGCTGTAGGGCACATGGGATGGAAGCAGATAGGAGTGTCTCTATCCCCACACTCACGTCTAACAAACCACAATGGTCTCGTCTTCAACAAGTGTGTTTGGGAAAGAAGCGTTAGCGAGCAGTAGGAGTTACATGGAGGTTTTAAGTGACTACATCTGCATTTTTATGATGTAGAGAATGCTGAGGGGTAAAATGGTATTTGTACTGGGGAAGAAGACGTAGGGGGGAGACAAGATAAAATTTTATAAGTGTTTACACCTGATGCTTGGTAATTGAGACTCTAAATAAAAATTAAAATGGGTATTTAACTATGATTGCTGAAACAATTACATGGAGTAATTGAACTGATGGGAATGACTTCCCACAAAGGAATTCTAATTGATCTTTCAGCCATAAATACATGTGAAAAAATGGCATATGAAATTAAAAGAAATACTGGGGTCTTGAAAGATGTTATTTCTGAACTCCTAAAAAAAAAAAAATCAGAGCAAAGAAATGAGCTAGTGTCTACTTTCGTACTCCATCTAGTCAAACAGCCCTGTTTCATGTGTTACGATGGAGACAAAGGTTTTTCTCCTCCATCAGTTTCAGCTGGTCTTGTTTACTAATTTCATTTAGTCTATGGAAAAAGCAATCTAACTTGTAAATAGTGTGATTTGTCACGTGGGCTATAAAATTAATAAAGGAAGAGTCAAAGCTGATTTCCTTGAGTAGTATTAAAAAAAAAAAAAGGTGGATTGGGCAAGCTCACTTGGCCATTCCTGTTTGCCCCCAGTAGGAATAAAGATGAGCAATGCAAAACACTAAATGCTAATTCAGTGACCAGTGTAGTGGGCAATTTTACAAAGCTGTCCTAGCTCTGCCTTGGCTTGTTCACATGCTCAGAGGATTTTCGGTTTTGAAAACTGTTTCAATTACTTACTCAGGGATTTAGTCAATGGTAAAAGAGCCAAGACTTCCCAGCATTGCGTGCCCACCCCGGTTTTGTACAGTATTTAGGCAGAAGTGCTGCTGCTGAATGTGCTCTTTTGTTATATTTGTTGATTTGATGGAACTTAATGCTATCTATGTGCGTATATATATATTAATAGTTTAAGACTTGGTGAGATAAGCAATTGATGAAATGGTTGGGGGGGAAGTATTGGTACTTAATATTTGAAATGTAAAAGGAGGAAGTAAATTGATTTTAATATAACATTATTAAATTACTAAATGTACATGTTTCAGTTCCCCCCTTTCTCTGTATGCAGAATAGCTTGCAAGCTAGCATGCCTTGCTTTAGCAGTGCAGTTTTGACTGCAAGTCTAAATTTTTTCAATGTTAATATTTTGAAATTATTAACTTTTTTCAATTTTCACTTCTTGTTTTTATTTTCTCTTGACGGTCTTTCTTAACCATCCATACAGCTGAAACTCCTTTTCACAAGGTCTTGTTCTTTCACACCTTGCTTAGTGAAATGTTTTCCTCTGCCCTTGACAAATGCATCTTGCTCCCTTGCCTCCATCTATTAGAAACGCCTCTTTGAAGTGGGTTTTCCTAATCAGATGCTTCAGCTAGATCAGCATCTCTTTGAATCTCTGGGCTGGTTCCCCTTTTGCATTCTCCACAGAAATAGGATCGCTATCTTAAGGTCCTTTCTACCCGTCTCCAGTTTACATATCCCTTCTCATTTGTTAGTAAAATCTTGACTGTTGGCTTGCCTCTGCCAGTGATGCTATATTGTGCACAGGTAAAATATTCAGAGAGGTACCTTTGTGCTTTCTCTCACTGTCTCCAATTTTAGAACTCCCTTTTGCAGAAAAATAGGAGGGAAGATACTTAAAAGTCCCATAGAGGTCTAACCAACATGTGGCATGAATTATGTGAGCTGATGCAGCAGCCTTTTGAAGTGTTCTCATTGCCCTGTGTGCATCTCTCTGCTGAGGACCTCCAGTCCTCAAACCAGGGGCTCTTTGGGGTGGGGGTCACTTCTGCGTGTCCAGTCCTGAGAGTGATGGCCGCTTGACCCTCAGCTGGGTCCCTCAGCCAAACTGCAGTGTAGGTAGCCACAGTCACGTACCCGCAGCTTCAGGGCTCTGTAAGTAATCCTGAACCAGACATCTTGGTTTTAAAAGAGCATTTCCACCTGCACCCAGTTTGCGTGCTGTACTGTCAAATAGAAGGAGTGAACTGAAGGACTGCAGTGATGGATTTTGAAGCAAGGCCAGGCTGCGAACCCTGTGGCACAGTCAGTGAAATGGGGGTTATAGCTCCAGCAGCTTTGGCTGTGATTTTTTCTCCCTGATGAGACTGTGTTGACTCTGCTAGACTGCTTGCTGCCGTTCATATCATACTGCTTCTCCTTCATGGAGAACATCCCTTTCCTCCTTGTGCCGAGTTCCTCTGGAGGTCCCTGCCCATCACTGGCAGCAGGAGGACAACATGAAGCGACTGCCTTGAATGATGCCTCCTGGAAAGGACATGATGTGGATTGGAATTGGGGTTTATGTGGATTTCTTGGTTAAACCCTCTGTGCTTGGGGATACCTGTTGGTAAACATGATCAGTGATCTTGGAAGGAGTTGCTGTGCCGCTTTGATTCAGATGTAGTCATGGTCAAAAGTGTTGTTAGATTGTGTATCTCCGTATGGAGCACTTTCCTTTAGTGGAGAGTACTGGCTTGGCTTCAAATGCCATAGAAAACCATGCTTTAGTTGCCACCGTAGAAGCCAGTCCCAGGATTACCATCTCATATGGATGAT
Source organism: Gavia stellata (assembly GCF_030936135.1). Classification (NCBI taxonomy): domain Eukaryota; kingdom Metazoa; phylum Chordata; class Aves; order Gaviiformes; family Gaviidae; genus Gavia; species Gavia stellata. Next base: position 4,911,852 of record NC_082603.1, on the reverse strand, counting down.
ATATATGTTTCTTTTCTGGGCTCTTCACTCTGAAAGCTTTTAGATGACCAAAAGATCATTTTGGTAGCTTAAAACAGAACAAATGAGCAATAAACTGGAAATAGAGCCTATACAAGAGAGGAATGGGTATTTGGTTTGGGAAATAATTCTCTTAAAACCAGACAGGCACTTCAGGTGAGAGGGAAGCTAGCGCGTCTGGCTGCAGCCTGATAAAATCTGTTGCAGTGGAGAGGGCACATAAAGAAGAAAAGATCCCTTTTGTCTGTTACTTTAATAAAATATTCTATTTGCATGCTTAGTGAGTTGAAACATTGGGCAGTATAAACTGTAATCACTGCCGAATACAAAATCAGGTAATTTTGTGGTCTTTTCCTCTTTTTAAAAATAGATAGGGTTTTATCCTGAAATTAGCTATATAAATCATGACTGAAGTTATTATTGTTCTGCCTTAGCAATAGCACTGATGCCCTCTACCCATATATTTTCTAGCAGTACCATTTCCCTGCTTAAAAAAAAAAAAAGGCTGAAAATGCATGCAGTTTGCAGCTTGAATGTCCAAGTTGTGCAGTCTGGGTGAGATCAGACTGTCTGCTAACTCTAGTGAGCTAAGCATAGCTATTGATAGTAGCGACGCTTTATTCCCAGCATGGTGTAATACTGTCAGCAGCTACCACTGACCTTTTATTTCCCATATATTATGCAGAGATCATGTCGTCAAAACCAGATTCCTGAGTTCTTAGGATCATCCTAGATGCATCATCCTTTCGCATGCTATATTTTTTCCCTGTAGGACCCACAAATCTAGCAGGTTGGATTGGGGGATGAGAGGGGTTCCTCAGGGCGGCAGAGATGCAGTACAGAGACTACCTGCTCTCCAGGAGCTTCACAAAGTAAGTGGAAGCAGCGGACAAGTACAGATGGACAGAGGAGAGCAACAGAACAGCTGCAACATGGTCAGAGCTTAAGGTTTTGCTGGGTTAGTTTTAACCTTGATCAGGTCTCCACACCGCTTCACTGCATTGTCACAAACTCTTGACAGTGTGAGTTCAGATAAAGTGACTAGCGTAGGGAAAACATGGGGCAGTGCTGATTTGTGTTGGTTTTACTACGTACAGTCTCAGAGTTTGAGACTACCTGCTTTGGGGATACTGTACTCCCTCCTAAACATTCCCAGTTTTGCTTTTCCATCTCTTCCTTCATACTGGCAATTGTGTGGCCAAAACTGAATTGCCTTTTTTCTGGATCAGCTCATGCCCTGATCATAGAGCACCAGCGCCAGCCCCAGACAGGCTTTTGGCAGCCTGAATTGAGATCAGCGTTACCTACCAAGGGGCAAATCCTCACGGAACATCAGGTCTCCTCACAGTGCTGAGGTTTTTCCCCTTTCTTGCCTGCTCTCTCTCTCCTCCTTATTCCCTTCCCCACTTGTACAGTGACACTGAGCAAGAGCACTTCCCAAGAAAGTGCTTTTCCTTCAAAGATGGTTTTGCCCTTCCCCAGCAGGTTTTGCATGCTTTTTAAATATCTTCCCTGTGCACCATCTTCAGCGTTACAGAATAGTATTGTACTCTGGCTTTGAAAGCTGCCACTTTTCTTTCATTGTTGAATGGCCACAAAACTAATGATACCTATCCACAGCATCTAGCGTGCGGAAGGACTCCTGTTGCTATGTCAACAGCTTTGTTTTCATTTGCAACTATTTACCCACCCCTTAAGATCTCTGTAGCGTCCTGATGCACTTACAGTTCAAGGTCACGTGTGGCTTCTTTATCAGCATCGTTCAGTTTTGCTAATATACCTGGTGTCCAAGCAGGACCACTTTGGAGACCATCTTGTCCAGTGAAATACTGATTTTTCTGCTGCAGTAACTGGAGCAGTGATTTCTGTTTTCCGAACACCTCTCTCTAGAGCTAGTCTTTCATGCTGCCTCAGATCTGGGTGACTTGCCTGCCTTGTCACTCAGCTTGGAAGAATGATGAGATATTGATGACCAAGAAGTCAGTATGCCTTTTTGGAAGAGAATTAATGTTTTCCAGCTGAAAGCAAGGTCTTACCTTAATAGATTCTCATAGGTAAGTACTCTGTTCTATTGAAAGCCTGCACTGACTCAAAGAATCTATTTGTGCGAATATATGACATGTTTAGGGTGGAGTTAGGGAGCTTCTTTGGGCTTAAGCTACAGGATTACCTTTAGCGTACAAATCGAGCGCAGTATTCAAAGGCACAGACAAAGGTTAGGCATTTCTTTCAAGCCTGTGGAAAAGTTCACAGCAGTGCTCAAAATTCAGCCTTCATGAAATCGGTCTGACCTGCAGCAGTCCAGGGCTTGCCGATTACTTGTATTGGACTTTACCTGCAGAGTGTCTTTTTTTTGCGGTATTTGATAATCTTCCTCTAGTCCATGATCTCTGAGGCTGTTGGCAGGGCAAGTAGGGGATAAGGTCCACGTTTTGGAAGTGCACACTTGTCACCTTATAATTTAAACTCATTCCAGAATTCATTGCAAAGGCTTCATTTGTTGTAACCTTTGAAAACGTCTACAGTGCTTCAATCAGTTGAGGGTCATTTGGAGGAATCCGTATTTTTGGCCAGTGTGGTTGTGATCATTATTTCTGTCCTGACAGCACTTATTGTGTGGGAAGCACTGAGCTTAGTGGGATTGCTTAGGTTAGAACACCATCTTGAAGGCTTGACTTAAATGTTATTCCTCTTCTTGGATGCTGGGATGTAACTGAAAGTGAAGTATCAAGCCATACCTTCTGCTGTCCTGCTGAAGACAATCTTTCTGGCACTGGTGGGTAGATCACATTCTGTTTCTGCTCAGCAGGAGAACTGCAGCTATGCCATGTTATTTAAGCCTACGATGTTTGCAGTTAAGCTGACTTGCCTGTATCTGCACATCAGAGATGCTACCACATCAGCCAGGCACTGCACAGTGTTGTCCTGTCTTGCTGCAGCTGCTTCCTAGGAAATCACGAAGGGACACACAAACCACTCATAGGTGTGCAGGACATGTACGTGCAAATTTCACATAAGCTTCAGGGCTTAAAAGCTTATGTAACTTTTTTTACTTGCACAGAAAAAGTAGTCTCTGACTTGTGTTGGATAAAGCATTTGCAATGAATAGTGAATAACAATATAAAGACCTATTGGGAGTTTCCAAACTTTATCCCAAAGGTTGTCACACTTCAGTAACAAGTGAACAAATAAAATGAACTTGAAAAGCTCCATTTGATTCTCTGGAGAAAAGGATAAATCTGTCACTAGCAGAAATGAGTGTGCTAATTGTTTGCTTAAATATTCTTTTCCTGAACATTTTGTCTTCTGACTGGTGTAGAAGTCAATGTTACAAATTTCAAATTAAAACTGAAATGAGCCTTGAAATTCAGGAACAGAATAGGCAACTCCAAGATTGATCTTTTCCTCAGGATGTCAAATTGCTCTTGCTGTTGCTGTATCCCTTCGAGTTTAATCCTTTCGAATCTTGGCAGTTTCCAAAGCTGCAATTTTGCTGGTAGCTTATTTAAAGGAATTGCTCATTGGAATGATGTCATCTGTAATGGCTTCCTATGTCGTCATCTGTTCAGACTGCTGCGTAGATTAACCGTTTCAGCCTTTTACTTGGGTAGTGTGCACATTTAGACTTTTCTAACATATAGTACTTTTTCCATACAACTGGTGAAGATTGTCACATTGCAGAGGAAAACCTATAACCTCCAAATGTGATGCGGGCTCTCATCTCAAAGGCTTTGTCTGATAGTATCTGAGCATCCAAGCACTGCATGTGTTTTTAAGAGGAGAATTTTTGAACACTTGGGCTAGGTTGAGAGGAATTCATCTAAAGATGCCCTCTTAGCCTTTTGAATCTTAAGATAACAAAAAGTAAGGCTGTAGATGTGTATGCAGATCTAGTTCCCCTTCACATCACTTATTTCATTGCCTAACTAGAGAGGACATTGTCTCTTTTCTACATTGCATGCTCGTGTGTCACCATGTATTTTCCCGTGCTTATTTCCTTGTCTGCATAATCCCACTATACTTTTCGGGTTTTGGTTTAAGCATTCTTTATCTAAGCTTGAATATTAGCGATTGTGATGCTTTGTTTAATATCTGTCATCTCTGCCGGTGGAGTCTGCTTTGAGGGCAGGTTATGTGATGAATCGGATCACCATCTCCAGAACCTAGTAAAAGAAAGCTTATATCTCCTCAGGCTAGTGAAGCAAAATGTAGTTCTGGACCAAAATCAGGTTTGACTGATAATCTGGCAAACTCGGCCCCTCAGCTGCGTATTGTAATGCATATGGAAGCAGCCTGCACTTTCCCTAGAGACTGTTTGACTGCTCTGAAGCCTGTTGGGTTCTTTTTGTATAATGGTTTCTGATATGTCAAAAACGTGAAGCTGTTGCTTCAGAAATGTACTCTTAAAATCTTATGGAGGATGTTCCTTTTCCTATCTACCTTTCTTAATGTCTTAAGCCCTTACCTACATGATCTTGACCTCTTGGAGCCTGTTGTCCCTGGGAGTCTGACTGTGCTGGCCTGTCCCTCCATCACAGCTCCATGACCTGCACAACTTTGAGTCATTCAAGAGCCAGAGCTGACATGGGTTTGCTGTAAGAATAAATACTATGTGCGATAATATCTTGAATTGGGAGAGATCTGTTTGGCGAATGATGTAGTACTTTTGGCTTTGAAAGATGTATCCAACAGTCATTGTACAGATAAGACTCCTGGTGCTCATGTGAGAAGTTTCAGATCTTCAGAGATGTAGTCCATTTAGGCAGCATGGGTTGAAGCACCTTTTACTATAAAATGACTGTTCTTCACATGTTCTAGGTGTCTTAAAACTCATTTTGGATGTTGGCCTACATGCACTTGTGCATATAGAGTTGTACATGTTACACAGTCAAGGAGAAAAGTTGGATTAATAGTCCGAACAGTACATAATTCTTTTTTCTTTCAGACATAAAGAATGCATTCTTCCAAAAACTGCAGGTTGTTACTGCTGTAGTCTTCATTGCTTTTGTAACATTAGTAAATCTTCCTTATGTGTACTGAATATTTTGTTTCTCCAACAGTCTGATAGAAGGCAATCTTTGAATTGCACAAAAACCAGCTATCCCTTATTCCTGTGAGAAATCTCTGTAGCTCTTTAAAACCATAAAGGTCAAAGTTTCAAAGGAGTTCTAGAGAAATCTGTTTTGCTTCCCCCTCCCATCAGAGCCCTTTTCTCAACTGATTAAGATCTCTAATGTTTTATGCCTCCTTCTCTCCTTAATATGAGACAAGTTATTTAGGGTGGAGGTTTTATGGGCTGCTGTGTCAAAAGCTTTAGACAAGTCAGTAAAAAATGTCCCCAGTGTGTAAAGACCATTATCCATAACATGGCAAATGTCATCTGTAACTTCAAGCCATAGGGAATCTGTGGAATACAAAGGTTAAAAACCCAGTTGGCGGTTCCCATCAAGGCTGCTGTTCCCTTCATCTGTTCAGCAGAGGGAGATATAGATCTTCAGTGAAATGCTAGTGTTGATATACATTTTTTTTAAAAAAGATAGTACATTTGGTGTTAGTAAGAGATGAAAATCACTTTTCTGAAGCAGTGTATAGTCTTCCCTGCAGAGCTCTGTCAAAATATTTCAAGTGCTAACCTGACACCCTCTGCTGTCACATCCCTGAGCCTTTCCTTGGTAGAAGGACAGGTAGGAGGTGCTTATTGTGCTGTTGGTTTTGCCAGAGATTAAGCTGAGGCTACCAGATGTGTTTAATCTAACCTCAGTTCTCTTTAATTCAGTTTTCATGGAGTGGACCTTTCTCACGTTGCTTCCTTTGTCATCCAATCTGCTAAACAGAACACTGTTAGGCATTTTCCTTCTTCTCAGAGCTGTGTTCTACCTTTGTTTAAATGAAAATCTAGGCTGGATTTGTGTTGGATTCCCTAAATGTGATTTTTTTTTTTTTTTTTGAGGCTGGATTTGTGTTGGATTCCCTAAATAGGATTTTTGGAGGCTGTTGCCCATCATGTGTATTGCAGTGTAGGAAAATGAGATTGAGTTGTTATCCCCAAATACCCATGTGCCTTCCTCTGCTTTAGAAACTTCCTTCCATCTCCTTGTTAACATCATGGGCTCTGTGGCTTCCTCACTTAAAAGGTATTTTTTAAGATTTTGCCATCAGTAAAATGGAGCATACAGACCTTGCCTAATCTTGTATAGTCTTCAGAGCGTGATGTAAAGGAAGAGCACATGCGGGAGGCTTTGACCTGCAAGGAAAATATCTATTGAATGCTTTTCCAAAGTTTAGTCCCTCTTTGGGTGGCTGTTGAATTTTTGACACCTATGAAGACAGGGTGTGTGGGAGCTCCCTAGGAGTCTGGTACAATGGTGTTTAAGACCACTTGTCTAGACAGAACTCCGATAGCAAACATGAATGTAGTTCTGCATCCCAAATTAACTCGGGGCACACACATGAAATATAAAATAAGGGCATTGTTCCAGCTTGCTGCTGTGGCCCAGAGCGTTGCTTCTAGACGAGATTTCTGAAATTCCCCCACGGCAACAGAAAATAAAATGGTTATTCAGAGGAAAAACTGTTCCTTTACTGCAAAGGGTACTCCAGGTAAAAAGCGGAGAAAAAAAACAAATACATCAAATGGGTAATTTTGTCTTAGTTATAGAAACAAAGTACTTGCAATTTCTGCTGGAACAGAAAATTGTGAATATAAAGCCGTATCCAGCAAATATTTCAATGTGCTTGTAATAATGGCTGTTGGGATAAAATTTTCTTGTTTCATTGAGGGTTTTTTTTGAAGGGAAGGCATATACAGGAAAAATAAAAAAATACCAGTTAGCTTTGCCCGCGCTGCAGTGTTCTACAGGGAGATGTTGGGGTGAAATGGATTTATTTCTGCTCTCTTCTCCTCATGTGATTTGTCATGCTGCAAGTGGAAAACAGCACACTGCATTCTTCAGCAAAATTCTCCGGATAGTTTCGTCTGTCAAAGGTTCTTTGCTTCAGGCTGTATCAAACCCATTTTTAATCCCCTTCCTAACAGTAAGGGAAATGGTTTGTAAGAGGACACTGATGACAACTCACTGCTGTCGATATTATCTAATTTCTTGAGAAAATTCTTGTGTTAATTTTTGGTGCAGGACTTTGTTCACTTGACTTCAAGTCCACTTTGTTTCCCATCCCTAATGCGTTGTTGCCTTTTCTCTTTTCCCAGAATATCTATTTCCTTTCTGTAGTGGAAACTATCACACTGTCTTCCCTCCATGAAATGGCTTGTGATAGGCCACAGCCTGTGCTGATTGTGTCCCATCCCGGTATTAGTGTGTCAAGTGAAATAAATATCTTTATAGTGTTTCATTGGCTGGAAGGCTTCCTCACAGTTCTTTGTTGAATGCCCAAATGCCACCCTGCATTTTTATTGCTATAACAAAGACCCTTTTTTTTTTTCTCCATACACTCTCTTCTGCCCTGGAAGACACCCAAGATTAAAAATAGTATTATTTTTTTTGTGGTTCCTGCAAGAAGGTGCACCTGTTTTGTTGAGTGGAATTATTCCCAAAGATGGAGTCTTCAACTGTCCTATATCTCCAGAACAAGACCCACATATGGATGTTCAGACTCCAGTCTGCCTCTGTGCCGCAGGGGAGATTAAATCTCCACACTAAACTTTTCGAACAAAGCCACCTCAGTCACATGAAGATCTCGAAGTGCTGTTGTTTGGTGGTACAGACGTGGCAACAGTTAAAGTTCAGCAGTTGTCCATTTTCTTTTTTTACTAGTAAGAAAAAAAAAAAATAATTAAAGGAGAACTAAGGTTGTATGGCAGTGCCTCGTGCCACCCCCATCTTGTTGGGAGTAGGTAGACAAGATCAGAAAGATCTGAGAAGCCAGAAACTTCTGCAGCAAAACACAGCCTAAACATTAATGCTGTAATGCTGGGAGGTGGGCTAATGCCTTTCCTTTCCTACGTCAATAGCAAATAGCTTAAGCAAATTGGGATTAAAAAAATTTCTTCCTACTCCTTTGACATAAGAGTACTTTTCAAGGCAGCAAAGGTGAGGGAAGAGTTTATAGAATCTCTGTCTTTGGAAATGCTCAGAGCTTGACTGAGTAGGACCCTTGAACACAATTATTTAACTTGGAAGTTGAATCCAACTTTGCAGTTGTCCCTTCCTTGAGTGGGAAGTTGGACTGGCTGGATTCTAGAAGAGGTCCCTTCCAACCTATGTTATTCTACGACTTTCAGGGCCCTTGAACAAAAATGGATTTTAAACAGAAACTACACTCT